>NC_056748.1:1079250351-1079305351 GCF_019279795.1 Protopterus annectens
CACACACACACAGAGACACACACACACACAGAGAGACACAGAGACACAAACATACAGAGACATGCACACACACAGAGAGACACGCACACACACAGAGACACGCACACACACAGAGACACGCACACACACAGAGACACGCACACACACACACACACACACAGACACACACACACACACACACACACACAGAGACACACACAGAGACACACACACAGAGACACACACACAGAGACACAGACACAGAGACACAGACACACAGACACACACACACACACACACACACACACACACACACACACACACACACACACACACACACACACACACACACACACACACACCTTCAGAACCTGAACTATTCCTGAGCCATCTCAATATAAAGCAGCAATTGTAGCAGCTAGGCCATATGCTCTTCTGTATCCCTCAGCAGTACAGCGCCAAGCAGCACACACATCTATCTAGTAAATGTATTTATGCAATGGACAGAGACAATACAAACAACCAGTGATGGAGTGCATTTCACAAGAGTATGCAGTGGGACACAAGAGGATTGATCATATGAGCAGCTGGGTTGTCATGTCCCATCCTGGCCGGCAGAGACCTTACAAGGATCCAATGATACCTAGCCACTGAAGGAATTTTTAGCAGATTCCAAAGCAGAGAAGATATCTTGCTGAAAGTCATGTTCAGTCAACTCTACCTGCAATGAGAGGGACACCCCACATCTCCATACTTCTACAAAGCCAATTCAGAGTCTCACAACAGTGGGATAAAAGGCAAAAGTCAGCTGGAAGTAAAAGTGGCTTTCAGTGAATTTCCTTCATGGTACTAGAAATTGCCGAGTGTGTTAACTGATATGAGCCATGCCCTCCCTTACAGCAGTGTGCTAGTGTCTGGCTATTGGTTGAATCTGCTTCGAGATGCAGTTCATCCAGGCCAAATATCAATTCACTGTGGTCTCTAACCTACCATATACCATCTTCTCTAGGTGCAGCTGGACCATGTCAAACAATGCAGACAGGCTACCAATTGGATCATAGGAGGTTACTAGGCTAATGACCCTAGGGCTTACAAGCCTTACCAAGTTTTACCCTTATTTTTACGATCAGCATGCATCACCCCTGTCCAAGAGGGACAAAGGTGGAACCCCAAGAGTGAATTTACAGTTGGCCATCCAATCGTCCAGACTGCATTTGAAGAGGGAAAATGAGGTGCTGTCCTTGACATGGAGTGGGAGTCTGTGGTAACCTCTGAGAGAAAATCTGTCCCTCCAGCAGATAATGTGTCACATAGCATATGAGCGAGTAACCCATATGCCATTTGACTTGCGGATATGCAGCATTTCCAATAAAGCAGGGTCAGAGATTGCCTTGTATGCAAGGCAGAGATCACCTCTGAGTAGTCTGTATGAAACAGATTAAAGTTAGTGATTTCAGATGATCCTCATAGGACAGATGCTGAAGACCTTGAATTTTCCATGTGAAGAACCTCTGTGGTCTCTCCAATTGCTGCAGGTGCTTGGAAAGGTGCATACCAAAAGGGGCATTGTACTTAATTATTGGCTTGATGAGGGAAGAGTACAGGGAGGTTATAACTTCTTTTCTGGAGGCAATGCCCTTACTTATGAGATGAGCAATATAGAATACCCATCTTACCACTTTGGGAAACCTGGTGATCAAAAATAACATCACTGTCAACCTGTGCGCTCAGCTCTCTTACCACTGAGGGCATACTTGGGGTAGTGTTATTGATGTGGTAGTTAACATGAACATCTCTCTTACCAAAAGGGATAATACATTTTTTTCCTTTGAGTTTAAGGCCATGACTTTGGCACCAATCATTTGTTTGTGTAAGACCCTCTTGTAGAATATTGAGATCATTTGGAGATTCTGTGACCACTCCCAGTTTGCAGTCATCAGCAAACTGTCAGCCACAGATCTTAAGTTTTAGCTTGCATTTCAGAGAAATACATCCCAAACAGTAGAGGTCCCATGACTGATCCTTGTGCAACACCACTGGTTACAGGTCTGCTGTTGGGAGGTGGATTCCACTATATTCACTATATTGGTTTTATCAGTGAGCCAGTTGGTGACCCATCTAATGATATACGAGTTAATACCTAGCTGGGTGAGTTTGTCAATTACGCCCGAGTGGAAGATAGTGTCAAAAGCCTTTGCTAAGTTTAGGTAGGCTGTATGCACATATGTCCCCTCATCAAGGGCCTTGGTGATAGTCTTGAAGAAGTCCACCATTAAAAGGTACACGTTCCCTTTGACAAATCCAAATTCAGTAAGGTCAAGCTTTCAGATTACCAATATCATCTTTTGTTGACAAGGTCCAGGGTGATTCTCTCCCTGGTCATGGAGATAAGCCTACCCAGGCTTATACAGCTATATTTCACAGGGTCAGTGGAAGCACCACCTTTGTGGAAGGAGAGAACAGTGGCCTTTTTCCATTCAGCTGGGATGAAGCCAGTGCGTAGACTGACTGAAAGCAGTATCCAATGGTATTGCTAATTCTTGTTTGAACCCATGTAGGATGCAGCTCGGGATATTATCAGGTCCCATGGATCCTGTGTTTTTGACCTTAGAGAGGGCTTTCATGACCAGCTCTTTAAAGATAAAAGGTAGAGGACAGGAGGTAGGGATGTCTTGGGGCAAGTGTGCCAGGGACAGGGGAGTGTTCACATAACCTGCTGGCTAACAGGTTAGCAATATCCACAGGCTCAGTAGATGTGGTATCATTAACTACCAGCTTGTTACAAATCTGGGCCTTTCCTTTTAGGTTACAGATGTAATGAAAGAAAGCCTTATTGCTGTCCTTAGCTGAGAAAGCCAATTTGGACTCGTAGCTTGCTTTAGAGGACTTCATGAGGAGTCTTATTTGCTTGTTTAAGCTGAGGAGGGAGCGTTTCCAGTTTAGGGCTCACTCCCTCTTACTCTTCCTCTTATTGTAAAGCCCGTTAATGGCAGCTGTCCACCAGACAGGTTTGCTCTTCCTTGAAGAGCTTCTTTTAGTCCTATCAGGTATGGCAGAGTCAATGCAATTTTTCAGGTGTTTTTATAAAGCATTTGTGTAGAACTCAGCACAATTGCCAGTTCAATCTGAAGGGGGTACAATGAAGCTATTTATACCATCCTGTAAGAAGTTATAATCTACTTTGTTGAAGTTTTTTTTTAAGTTTTAGTTGGTGCTGGGGGGTGGGTGTTCAGTCTCATTCGAAGTAAACCCGATTTGTGGTCAGATCTCACCAGGGAAGACTTCACAGTGAGTGCACTAGAGGTGCTACAGTGGTCCCCCATATTGGTAAACACCAGATCCAGGATGTTGGCACCCCTTGTGGGAGTGTCAACTAGATGGTCCAGGGCATTAAAGTTACTGAAGTCAAGGAACCTTTGGGCAAGTGAGTTTGCACACAAGTAATTTCCCCAGTCAAAGGATGGGTAGTTAAGTCACCTAAAGCCATGGTGTTCGGATGTACCTTGATAGAGTCAAGTAGATCCAAATAGGCAGAGTGGGTGTCCTGATTCATTGAGGGGGTCCTATAGCTAGCAATGACTTGAACAAGTGCCCTACCAACAAGCTGTCTAACCAAGCTGGATGTGTATTTATCTTTAATGAATATTTATACACCACCTCCTTTAGTTTTCATGCTTTCAGTTTGTGGTCTGAACGTGTGGAAGGAGGTGTAGCCCGATATAGCTGGGGTGCTCTCCACAGCCTTGAACCAGGTCTCTATGACTGCACAAATGTCTAGGTCTTCCAAGACTCCTAGCATTTAGCAGCAAAACCTTGAGGTTGTTTTAGATGGAGTTTTGACGTTGGGAATTTTGTCCTCGAGACACTGCATAAAAGGCACTATGGGGGTGGCAAGAGCCTTGGCCAGTAGCTGAAATCCAAGGGGTGACAGATGAAGACCATCTCTGACAAAGCAGAGGTCTGTTGATCATGTCATCCCAGGCTGATAGATACTGCATCCCCTTGGAATGACACCAGGAACTAAGCCAATTATCATTTTCTGTTTTTTAGAGGCATCATCCTAGGTGAAGATAAAATGCTGCTTAAGGCCAGGGACAACCCCCCGGATACACCATGTGACTTAAGGCCAGGGACAAACCCCCCGGATACACCATGTGACTTAAGGCTAGGGACAAACCACCCGGATACACCATGTGACTTAAGGCCAGGGACAAACCCCCCAGATACACCATGTGACTTAAGGCCAGGGACAAACCCCCTGGATACACCATGTGACTTAAGGCCAGGGACAAACCCCCCGGATACACCATGTGACTTAAGGCTAGGGACAAACCACCCTGATGCACCATTTGAGAGCTCAATCATCTCGCTCTTCATATAATCCAGAGAAGTACATCTCAAGTCGTTCACACCAACATGTACTAGAACAGTCATAATAGTACCTGTTGTTGAAAGACTTGAGTGCATGTGCGATATGGCAGATCCTGGCACCTGACCATGACCTTTTCCTTATCCAGCTTGGTGAGAGGACAAATCTGTGTGTCTCATGATGGAATCACCTATGACTAATATGCTGGTTTTGTGTTTTACCTTAGGGGCTTGACAGGTGAGAGACTGGTATGTGAGCTATTATGTGTATTGTGTTTTGCAGAGGAAGTATTGCATGTAGTACGTTTGAGAGTGTGTGTGTGTTAGAGGAGGTCTCTGGTGTTCAGGTATGAGGACCTCTGCATATTTAAGTATGTGTGGGTTTGGGTGGAGGAGAAGCAAGGTCTGTATGCTGGTTACCCATTTTTCGTCAAATGTACTGAGATGAGAGAGACAGAGAAGATTCAAGGTTCTTAATATAGTTGCATCTCTCACATGTTGAGTTTGTGTGGTCGAGGAGTAGAGGGTTGCTGGTGAACATAAGGCAGTTACTACACGGTCTCAAGATGCCCTCGTCAACCAAGCTGGCTGGAGACACTGATAAATTGCGCATCTACAGTGTTAGGTAAAATTATATGGTCGGGAAGAGAGGTCGCACATAGGAATAGCTAGTGGATAAGTGGTGTGTTGGTACTGCTGAGGCTAGGCTTAGTGCTCTGACAGTACAGCTGAGCCACAAAAAAAACTTTGGAGGACCACAAGTAAAATGTTAAGGGAAAATTTAAACAAACAAAATGTATGCTATTATAACCACCAACAGTAACTACCACTACATGGTAGTGCACAATGGTGTGCTACATGCAAGCAAGTGCAGACACAAGGCTTATATAAAACAAGAAACAACTCAAACTAGCCAATAAGGACACACACACTGAGCTCTAGTCCAATCACCCTGGATTAGATGGGACCCAGACAGCACTCTCCTCCCAAAAGGGTGCAGAAAGGTCTTCTCCAACAAAAAAACTGAATCTAGCCTATGCTAAGTGCAGAGGTATTACAAATTCAAAGCACATAAAATCACTGTCACAGCAGCAAAAACAGTATAAACAGCAATTCATTAAAATAATGTTCTCAATGCAATCAGGCTACTAAGAAGCACTAATAAAGAGGTGGTATAAATGCAACTAAACACTTAAGAACAGCAGCAAAAGGAAAATAAAGTACTAAAGTAGGAAGACAGTATAAATACAGTGAAAGCAGAATCCCCCTCCTGTGCCTCAGTCACATTCTCAGCAGGGCTGCAACAGTGTAAAGTACCTGCAGAGCTAATTTAACATCCAGACCAGCAGTAAGGAGAAACAAATGCAGGGAGGGTGTCTACAAGTGAATCTAGTAGAAGACTGAACTGAATATACTTAAACATGCCAGCACTTTTGAGTGAAAGTGATTGTGGCTGGCCATAAGCCATTCCTGGCAGCTGCATTACACAGTATGTTATTTCTGATGCTTAGACAGAAAAGGGGAACATCGGACAACCAGAATAGCTGTAAGGCAAGAGGTTAAAAATAATGGACCATCCCATAAGTATTTCCCCATTATCTGCATGGCAGGCAGTAAGCAAATGTGTGCACCCTGGTTATATGTTAAAATATGGCATGGGTACACAGATGCAACCCACCCCAGAAGAGGGCCCTGCAGAAACCCACATAAAAGTGTAGTAGGCACATCACGTGCAGTGGTACCTACACTCTCTCCATCTGATATGGAGGGTCCAGAAAGTAGCAAACCCAATTCCTAAGATGACCTTGACAGGCACCTGCCAGTGGTCTAACTGGTCCCAAACCTGAAACAGAATTAAATAATTTATTTATACTATATACAACATATTTTATTTACATAATATATATGGATGGATCATGTAAAAGAGAAGATCTGTGACAGTCAGGTATGACTGTGGAAGGTAGGAGAGTGTCACTGAACTGAGAGAAATTAAGACAGTTAATGCAATACCTTGATCCAAGTAGACCATGGCCCAATAATGATGGTGACCCCTAGTAAAATGTTAACCATACCCTGGTTGGCAGAGTAATCTTCCAGATAATCTTTTAACCTAGGTCTCCAAGTCTGTTATCTTCAACCACAAAGAGGCAAGTGGAAAATGACAGACACTTCTTGGCAAGACAAGTCAGGTCTAGTTTTAGTAAAGTTCACTTCTAAGAAAGGAATTCATTCGGTTAGATCCTGTATAAGTAGGCACCCTATCACACCCAGTATTTAAGGAAGAAAGAAATACTTCTTGGTTGGTCATCAGAGTTGCTTGGTGATCAGCAAAGTGGATAAAGAGCAACCAGGCCACCATAAGGATCATTCACACTCTTACAACTGAGGCTAATCCTTCCTATGTTGGTGGCATGTACACCTGCATTACTGCAGGGACTACCCATGACCCCATATCCTGTGTATACACACATTCTTTTACAGTGGAATACAGGACTACCATCACTGGCATAGTTAGCACAGGGCATTTTCTTCCTAAAGAAGCATTCTGTTCTCCAGTCTTTCAGCTTTTAAGAAGTGAAGCAGAACAGGGTTGGTTGGGAACTGCCACAGTCTCCTCCCATGGCACATATGTCAGGTGGCCAAAAGTAGCTTCTCCGAATGTACTTTGATCCTTTCAGGTTCACCAAAGCTACATTCATGAAGAGTGAAGCTTACCTCTTGTCTACTATTGTGCAACCTCAAAGTTATACCAAGTTCAGTAGGCATGGGAAGTTCCACCCCACATGGGAGATGCAGTGGGCTTGCCCATGCCAAAAAAATTTCCATGAATGTTTGCTTAAGGTAGTTTTGGCAAACAAAAACAAGTCTTTGCTGAACCTACATGGACACCTCCCAGGTGAGTGATCTGTAACCCACTCATTTCCTGCCTTCCTCTGATTGGTTGCATCCCTGCCAGAGCCACTGCCTGAATGGTCATGTGACATGCAGTTTTACCCCTCCCGAGTGCCTCCTTCCATTACATTGTTAATTTCAGAGTCAAATGTTAGTTTTTAGAAACTGCTCTTCACAGGAATAATGAAAACATAATTGCTTAGATAGAATCACTGTCACTCCTTAAGAGAGGAAGATTTCGTCATCTTCACTTCATAAATGCTGCTACTTGGGAACATTTTGATGTAAACCTGCATCTCCCACGAACTACTTGGTGCAATTTAAAATCATGCTGTTTAGGAGATTATATTAACAGCTCATGTCTTCAACAGACACATGCAGGCTGAACTCCATTTTTTGCCTACTGCTGTAAAACAACATAGAGCCAGATGTCACAAAATTATATTCATGCAATTGAAAGAAAGTTTTTACTAATATAATTAAAGGACCCCCCCCCCCCCAGCAACAGGTTTGGAGAAGCCTGAAAAATTCTTAACTTGACAGTTTAAACAAACTGTTTCTTCCATACCTCTCAAGGTTTCTGTCAAATCTCTGAGGCTAGAAGTCACTAAATATGACAAACATTTGAGTTTCAGATTTCATACTCTTCAGAAAATCATGCTAATGCAAAACATGTTACTCAAGAACTTTCTAAGTTGATAGGAGCAATATTTAAAATCTAACCCTAATTTTGGGACTTTGTCACCTCAGTAGTTTTTGCTTCATCTAGATTTCTTGCACCTACAGGTTAAGTTTGCTTCCAACCAAACAATGAGGTGACAAATTCATCAAGCTGGTTATATGGACTACGTCTGTCAGTAAACTTTAAAGGAGGATCTAAATCTCAAATTTGGAGGAGATAATATTCAAATCTACTGGTACTTGATGTAGGTGTAGAAGCCTGGCAGTTCCTTACCTTAGCTTTCCTTGGGGTCTCTAAAAATCCAAGATTATATTATTTCTCTTGGACCTTTCTGAATAGAACTCTGAAGAGAGTTCATCCTATTTGCTAAAATTATAACTGACATTTTTTATTTTAAATTTAAATTGGCCCCCTCATTACTATTTGAGCCTGTTTCCCACTTCCCCCATAAACCCACCTGTCACCTGGGGTGAGATCCCTATAGCCCCCACATTCTCTGGGGCATAAATCAGGTAAGCCAGAAGCAGGAGCCACAAACAAAAGTTGGTGCTTAATACCAAGTTGGTGCTTAATACCACAATAAATCAGATTCCCTACCTTCCCTATCATCCCTTGCACATGCCCAAAGCACCCAATGGGCTAGGTTTATAATATCTGCATTGTGTATGCTAACTACTCCATGAGCTACATCAGTGGCCTTGTCCCAACTGCAGCCACCAGCCCCACCCCCCTACTAAGCACACAATCTCCAGTCCTCACCAAGGCTTCTTTCACATAAAGCATGCTTGGAGCCACACCTCCCCCTTAAGGAGAGCAATGAAGCCAAGTCTCGTTTTTCTCTTTTTCTACACACCAACGTCAGCAGGTACTCAAGCTGCTAATCACAGGATTGCTTGGGATATAGTTAGAGCTTTATCCTTGTATTCCCATCAGAGCTGACTACACTCACATGAGTGTTTAAGGAGGGTGCTGCAATTGAGCACGTCATCCTTCAGATGACATGTTAAAGTGAGGTCTCGTCTTTTTGATTTAATGGAAGCTCAGGTGGATATGAAAGATCCCATGGCATCCACTGAAAGAGAACAGAGGAATTTCCCCATTGTCATGGCCATATTTCCCCCAATTAGTATATATACCACCTTGGGTCTCCCCTGAAAAGGATAAATACATTTGGGGGGGTGGAGGACAGATTCAAGCATGCACTCTTGGGAGGAAAATCCCATCATAAAATCCTAGTGCAAACCAGTTAAACATGCATGCTGCCAGGAAGTAGTGTCCAAATACGGGGACCTTAGGAATAAAGCAGAATACCTCAGCTCCTCTCTCTGATGATTGCACT
Source organism: Protopterus annectens (assembly GCF_019279795.1). Lineage (NCBI taxonomy): Eukaryota > Metazoa > Chordata > Ceratodontiformes > Protopteridae > Protopterus > Protopterus annectens. The sequence goes on from NC_056748.1 coordinate 1,079,259,612, forward strand.
CATTCTTGGTGATAGACTCTCACTTTTAAGGGGAACAAGTCATCCGTAAGGGAACAAATGACTCACATGATCCGTGAAGAGGCTTCATGGTTGGCAGGAGAATGAATTAAAAATTCTGAAGACAGAGGGAGCCTAAAAACAAATTCTAAGCTTTAACTCATTCATATCTTTAGAAGTGAAATTTTTTTTTAAATTTCTCATGCAAAAAGTAGTGGTCATGTTGCCACACCACTAAGGTAGCAAACAGAGTGGATACTTTCAGTTAAGTAACAATGTTTGTTCAAGAATAACAATGACACCACTTGTGCTGTGAACAGATTAGGGAGTTTTGAAAAGAGAAAATGCAAGAAAATCACATTTTTATGACTGGATAAAAATATACCGTAAATGCAATAAAACTTCAATATTCATGCTCTAACTTCTTCCCTAAGGGACAGACATCCTTTATAAGGTCTGCAAAGAGATGGACAAAATACTGTTTTTAATCATATTCCTTGTCAGGCAAGCCTAGCAATTAATATATACATTTTTTCTGGTGAGACTGTCCTCCTGTACGTAAGGGGGAGCAGATTCTAAAGACAAAAGTTATCTGTGGGAACCCTCTGTTTTCAGTGCCCCATCAATTAAGTTAATTTGATCCCCCCCACACAATGTTTCAAAAACTAAACACAGAAAGTATGTCTACTAACCATCATACCTCTATGCCTTGTATCATCTACTTTTCCAGGCCTTTCGCTTTACCTTAGCCTCCTCTGTATTCTCCAACTGTAGCCAAAAAACAAATCCATAACAGACTTTTTCAAATTTCAGAAAAGTGAACCTGCTTCATTGCTGAAGATTAAATACAGAAAACTATTGCATGATTTTTTTCTGGGGGGGGGGGCTGCTTTAAGCGTGGCATTTCTCAAAAGATATTTCCAAGAAGCTGCAAGCACCAACACCAGGCTTGTACGTCTGACGTAGGTGCATCTTGAGTTCCTTTTAACATCTCACACTGATAAATGGTTCTCTTCAGATCTTTGAAGCTGAATTTTCTAATAGAGAATGACATTGTGGACAAGTAGCCCTACCTATTCATTTATCTTTCAGATTACTATCTTAAGCCAGTGCATGGTTTTAAGAAAGTTGAAATCTATTCTGACTGAGTACAAAAGCAGGAAAACTATTCTTGAAGGAGGAGTCGACCCAATGCAAGACACATACCTATCAGCAAATTAGAAAACTCACCTGAAAGAGATAGACTTAGCCTGCTCCATTGCTTAAATGGAGAGAGATCATATTATGGTACAAGTGACCAGAATTAGACTAGCAGCTCAACTCTCTAAGGAACCATAGAGAATGGGGAGTGTGTCTAATGCTAACTGATCTACCCCATGGGGGTTGTAAGGTGAGTCTGCCTCACCACACAATCAGTGCATTAGGTATTTGTCCAGTGGAGTTCTAAGCCAGCTGAGCTTGAGTACCGGGCTGTAATCACACCAAGTACCTGAGGTAAAACCAGCATGTAGCAATATTAGGGTCAAAGGTGCCAACGAGGGAGAGTGGAACCCCCATGTCCAGCATGCTGGCCTGTTCCCTACTGACAAATTTCACTGGGGAATGGAGGATGTAGATCAGAGTGCACTTTATTTTTAAGATGCATTCGAGGCTGTACATGCACATACAAAATTCCAGACACTATCAATCCGTAGTGCCATTTTGTAGAAACAGTCAAAGAGTAAGCATGCATGATTGCAGTTTAGTTTGTATACAAGTTGCTTAAGTTATAGTCAGTGAGCCTCTATAGTGATGTGTTTGTATGAAATAAAGCTGCTTGAACAGAACCTACAAAGACTCTTTTATTCGTGTCCTAACAAAAGCGACAAAGAACATGTGGATATTCCCCAGAGTATGAACAAATGGCCCATACTGCTTTCACCTAGCCTAGGAATGCCCACTTCCTGTGAAAAAATTGGACAACTGGGCAAAGGCAGAGGAGACACTGGTCTGGGTGTGTGTGTGTGGGGGAGGAAAGGGGAAAAAAAACTTTCTTGTTGTAACATTAAAAACCAAGAGTAAATTAAAACATTGTTAGTTTTTAAATAAACAATTATTTGATATGGCTCTTTTTATTGTTGTATATGTTTGTGTATATTTATTCTTTTGCTAATTAGTTGTTCTTGCTTTATCAGTTAGACAAAAGGTAGTTATATAGCCATTTAAGCAATAAAAATCTGAGCCAAGTATAAGTGATATTAGTGCCCGTGTATACAAAAGCTTAAATAATAATAAATTACTGAATTTGCTCATTTGTCAAGTTACACCAAATCTGTCCTTTTTTTCTGGTTAAACTTGTATATACACAAAGCATTTGCACACTCCACATACCACACCCTACAGCAAAGAATCAAACTAAAGAACCTAGTGCTATGAGGCGCAAACACCAACTGCTGCATTATTGTGTTGTGGCAGCCTTGCCCTGCATATGAGAGGTAAAAAGGGGATACATTTCAACATGGAATACAAGAATGAATATATATGTTGGGTCTTTCGGCTTTTTCTCAGTTAGGGGTCACCACAGCGGAACTCCGGTCAGCTAATGATTGGCAGTAGATTGTTACGTGCCGAGTTGCCAGCTCTGACGCACAACCTTCAACGAAGGTACGCCCATTCACGCATGTCTCCACACAGAAGACGCTCTAGCTGAGAATCGAACAGGACAACGTCTTACTGTGAGGCGACAATGCTACCTCAGCACCACCACTGCAGTAAATGAGAGTGGAACTTTTAGTAAAAAATACCAAACACCAAATATACTACTTTATTTTTATGATCAGAAATGTAGAAGAGCAAATGTTTCTTTGGAGGCTGGAAGGCCATGCACACAACAGAAGTCTTTTGCACTCTATTACTACTATTTGTACATAATAGGTTAGAGGTGAGTAAAGACACTGGAGACAGAGGTCACAAGTTCATGCACCTTTACAATGCCACTCAAGCGAACAAAACCAACTACTTCACTAACCGTAACTAACAAACATTTGCAGTTACATCAGTTTTACAATCCAAGAAATGTTTTTTTTAAAACCACTCCTGGTAAAATCCAAATCATTCTTCACTTGTGTTTTTTTGTGTTGTTTAGATTACTCTCAAGCTTTCTCTCATGTAGAAAATCCTCAGCCTGGAAACTACCAACAGCCCTAAACTTTGCTTTTTCTCTTCGGAAACAACTGTCTGTCTTGCTAGGCTATACAGCCCTCTCAAGATTACTGTAGTAGATGCTTTGCCACTGTCTGATACAGACATTCCAGCTCAAAATGTACAGAGACAAAGTACATCTGCACAGTTTATTGTTACATATTTCTCTTTATGCAACCATTGCAGGAGTATTGGTCAGTGAGTAGAGTAAAACTTGACCTAGTAAATAGTACTACAGAAGACAGCACCTATTCATGTGAGACACTTACTCAATATGGAGTATTTCATCTCTGTCCTTATCTCTCAAAAGACCAGCGTTTTCCACCTATTTCTTGTGTAAAAACAGCCCTTACCCCAAATCAGATGCATCTTTATAAATGGTCGGGATATCAATCAGAACCATACCTCTAAAACTCTAAGAGAAAGAAATGGGGACAAAGCCATAAATAATGGGGGGACAACGACCCAAAAATAGGGACACTTTAAATATTCCTCTTACAAACTTAGAAAGAATCACAGGTTCTGGATTTGCATGAATTTTCTGACGGGTATGAAATCTGAAACTCAAATGTCTGCAATTATTTTCTGACGTCAGCCCTCAATGATTTTCCAGAAAAAATGCAGTTTATGAGAAACAGACCAAAAATATGAGGCAAAAATCTGGATATTCGAAAATCTGTGCAGTTGAGAAGTGTGGCCAGAACCAACTAGCATTGGCTCAGAACACAAAATTTGCTTATATGATTAAAGACCTCATATCCTGACACCATCTTGGATAGGGACTTTACTTTTCATGAAATCTATTATACAAGGGGTTATAGCCTGGTAGCCCTAGGAATGCCTTTACTGGGCCAACATCAATACAAAGCACCATTAAAAAAAAAAAAAAAAAAAAAACTATATTCATTCTTACCCCCCCCCCACCCGCCACCACCACCACATCTATATATATATATATATATATCTCTAAATGTGGGATATTTGGCTTCTGTCATACAAAGCTTACTCCTTAGCAGTATAAACGGCAAATTTTGCCCATCTTAAAAATTGTAATACAGCTTGTCAGCTTGAACTTATAGTTTCATAGATTAATACTAGGCTAACTGCCCTTGTGGGCCATTTTAAGCCTAACCAATTACCACATGTAAGAATCAAACCCTGCACCTTATGTCTATAAGGTAACCACCTTAACATTATGCCAACCTCCCCCGGTGACTTTCAATGTTTGTACATCTTCAGAAAGTAGCAGGAGAGCCACAAGTCGAACATAAGAGACAATATAATTAGAGAGACCTTCTGGGGTTGAGAATGCTGGCTATGACTTCAGGGGTTTGGGCGAGTCAAGGATGGTTCAAGAGCTTGCTTTGCCTAGCCTCTCTGTGAGCCATCCACTCCGAGCAATGAGTAAGTGCTAAATTTAGATATCTCATTTAAATTTCTGGAAGTCATTACAGAAATCGTATAGAGCCATCTGGTTTAGGGATCAAGAAAATTAAACTGTTCCATTCACTTTGAGACTCCTCAAAATCTTCCCCTTGAAGCATCTTTCTCCGTTCTCAACTTCCAAATGTTCTCTGGTTTTAGGTTTATCTTTTCCACTAGTAGTTTTGATAGAATGCCAAATTACATTTGTTCATTTCTCAAAGTTTAATCTATATGAACAGGGTAGAAGCATAGCCAAAATGAGGCAGAGGTGGTTGCAATCCACAAATCCATTTTTTTATTTTTAAATTCACAAATTCACACTTCTGATGTCTTCTACAGGACAGTAGAGCCACAGAGCATTAGAATATGCTCTTCCTTACAGAAGGAAAGAGCATCAGCTCGTAGAAGGGAGTTTTTTTTTTTTTTTTTCTCTCATGTAAAGCATGAGAACACCTGAGAGAACAGAGAATCAGGACTAAGCACTTCGTCCTTACAGAAGGAAGGATTGATGGATTGGACTGAGGACCCCGTTTTTTTTTTTTGCTCCTTAACTTTGTGTTAGGGGGCCACATTGGGGTGCAGCACCAACTGGCAAATAAGCCACTTATGGCTCTGCAACAAAGTATAGAATTATGTTGTACCAAATCTCAACTCCCAAGCAGACATCAAAAGCTACAGGTTCCTTCTGTGGGTTTAACATTTCATATACCTACTCTGGGCTTCTCTTTCCATCGGTCTTGTTTTGTAGTTCACTATATTTTTTTGTAATACCTCAAATGGCCTTTGCTATCTTGCTAGGAATTTGTACCCAGCTTTAAATGCTCAGAATTTGGCATTCATGTTAAACATCCTCCACTGCATTTTTTTTGTTCCCTTTTAGTATACTTTCTTACTTCTTCTCTTCTCGGTTAGGGGTCACCACAGCGGATCATCTGTCTGCTCATGATTGGCAGTGGAGTTTTACGGTGTCAAGTTGCCAGCCCGACACCCAACCTTCCACAGAAGGCACACACTCATGCCTGGGGCCAATTTAGAGTGTCCAATCCACCTACAGCATGTCTTTGGGATGTGGGAGGAAACCGGAGCACCCGGAGGAAACCCACGCGACCACAGGGAGGACATGCAGACTCCACACAGAAGGCACCCCAGCCGAGAATCGAACCGGAGAACCTCTTGCTGTGAGGCGGCAATGCTAACCACTGCACCACAGTGGCCGCCCTGTCTAGTGTGCTATGACACATTTAATTGGCATTCGTTTCCTCCCATGTTTACTTAACCATGTCCAATAAGCCCTACTGTAGTTTCCCATACAGTAATTCAAAGTAGTTAAATCCGGATTAAACTCAGGGTATGAGGTCCCTCCCTTACCATAAACAGAAAAAGAAATGAGCAAATTCCAGTTCTTACTATCTTGTTTTTATTTTACCCTTCTTTAGCACAGGACTACAAGTCCAAGTTTCATCAGAAGTGCTCTAGAAGATTTTGGAACTTAACTAGTGTAGGATGTTTCCATCTGTATATAGTCAGCATGTAAAATGAGTCATTATTTTACTCAAAATATGGGTATGTTGCAGAGCCTCTCTGCTTATCTGTCTCTTCTCCTGTGGCCATCTCTCTCAACTGTCCAGATTTTTACTCATATTTTTAGTCTGTTGCTCATATTATTTGTGGTTTTCTGGATTTTTTTGTGGCAAATCATTGAGGAATGAATTCCCTATATAATGAGTCATTTGAGTTTCTGATTTTGTATCATAGGTTCATAGGTTCATAGGTTCGTACTAGGCTATCTGCCCTAGGGAATTTATAAGCCTAGCCAGAGTGTGTGTGGCTTTCACCACCCCTTAGGATGAGAATACCATGCCCTTTTAGGGTTTAGTTTACTGTGCCTCTGTCTAGTAGTGACACAGAGATGACCCCCGGGGTAAACCTACGATCTCCCATCCACTCGTCAAGATTTCTCTTGAATAGAGACAGTGAGGGGCTCTGCCTAACATGGATTGGGATTCTGTTCCAGAGTGTAGGGAGCCTCTGGGTTATGAATCTGTCCCTCCAGCATGTCCTATTTATTTCTGTGTTGAGGTTTAAGTCTCTTGCTCTCGTGGCTCTGGTGGATTTGGATTTACTAAGGTGGAGCATGTCCATTAATTCCGGATTGGACATGGCCTTGTACGTTAGGCACAGATCACCTCTGAGTAGGCGGTATGCGACTGAATAGAGCTGGAGTTTTTTCAGTCGGGCAGCATATGACATATGTTTAAGACCCTTTATCCTCTTGGTGAGGAACTTTTGGGGTCTTTCCAACTGCTGCAGGTGACGGGTAAGATACATCCCAAATGGGGCATTGTACTCAATCATTGGCCTGATGAGAGAAGAGTACAGGGGCACAATGACCTCTCTTGATCTAGATGTGAAACCCTTCATGATAAGGTGGGCAATATAGAAGGTCTTCCTAACCACTTTGGCAATGTGAGTGTCAAATGAGAGGCTACTGTCAACCTGGGTCCCAAGGTCCCTGATTACCTCTTCCGTACTTAATGGATTACCACCTATGTGGTAATTTGTGGGTACCTTGTTTTTCCCAAAGGGTATGACTATACATTTTTTGGCATTCAGCTTAAGGCCATGGCTCTGGCACCAATTATCCATTTCTATGAGGCCTCTCTGAAGGATGTTTGTGTCCGCTGGAGTATCAATTATGGCCCAGTTTGCAGTCATCTGCGAACTTTGTCAGCCACAATCCTCCTATGTTTGCCTGTACCTCGGAAAAATAAATGCCGAACAAGAGGGGTCCCAGGACTGAGCCCTGTTGGACACCGCTTGTGACTGGCTTAGAGTCTGACATAGCTCCAGCAACTCTGACCCTGTGGGTTCTGTCCTTGAGCCAGTTTGCAACCCATCTTGTGACATATGGGTTTACATTTAAGCTGGTGAGTTTGTCTATGATGCCCGAGTGGGGTATTGTGTCAAAGGCTTTTGCAAGGTCAAGGTAGGCTGTGTGAACTGCCTTACCCTCATCAATGGCCTTAGTGACTGTTTCAAAAAAGTCGATCAAGTTCAAAAGGCAGGATCTGCCTTTGACAAAGCCAAATTGGGTAGGATCCAATGTTTGTAGATCCCCAATGTCTTTGTTTATGAGTTCCATAATGATCCTCTCCATAGCTTTGCAGACCAGGCTCGTCAAGCTTATGGGGCGGTAATTTCAGGGTCCGTAGAAGCACCGCCTTTGTGAAGTGGTACCACTGTCGCGTCGCCACTCTTTGGGTACGTATCCTGTAGTAAGGCTAAGATTAAACAGCAGCCTTATGTGTGGGTTTAGTTCCTCTTGGAGTTCATGTAGCACACAGCCCGGGACACTGTCCGGTCCCATTGATGCTGTGTTTTTAGCTTTAGAGAGGGCGGCTCTCACCTGGGCATCTGAGATATTAGGGAGGCTACACTCTGCTGGGATAGTTATTTCTCCTTTTGGGGGGAGGGGGAGGAGAAATTTGCACTGAACCTGTCTGCCAGAATGTTGGCAATGTCAGTGGGTTCAGTGTATTTTGTATCATTTTGGACTAACTCTGAGCATATCTGGGAGTTTCCACCCAGGTTTCTAACATAGCTAAAGAAGGCCTTGTGGTTGTCTTTTGTGTCTTTTGCGATTTTTCTCTCAAAGTTGGCCTTGGATGATTTTATGAGTGATCGTAGTTTTTTGCTAGTACTGATCAGAGATGCCTTCCCTTTTAGGGATTTTGCTCTGTCATGTAGTAGCTTCCTCCTCCTGTTGTAGAGTTTGTTTATGGCTGGGGTCCACCAGACCGGGCGCCTGCCTTTGGGGGAATGGGTCTTGGTTTTATTTGGGATTGCATGATCCATGCATTCTTGAAGGTGCCCGTAGAAGGCATTTGCAAGGGATTCAGCAGTGTGGGTTGTGGTTTCCACTAGCCCAGGGGCCTTGAAGGGTACCATTTCAGTCTTAAGAAGTGTGAAGTTGGCTTTTGAGAAGTTCTTCACTGTGGTCTTTTGTGCAGGGGGTGGGGGCGGGATGTGGATTTCCAGTGAGATTAATTTATGGTCTGATCTTACCAGACAGGGATATACTTCCGGTGTGGAGCATTTTGTCCCCATGTTTGTGATGATCAGGTCTAGTATATTGTCTCCTCTTGTGGAAATGGTGACCAGTTGTTCCACTGCATTTGAGTTTATGAATTCTAGGAACCTTTGGGCTAGGGTGTTGGGGCTTGAGTAATGTTCCCAGTCTATGTTTGGGTAGTTGAAGTCTCCCAATATAATGGTATTTGGAGAGATATTCATACTCTCTAGTGTCTTCAGGAAGGCTGTGTGGGGTTCCTGAGTTTGAGAGGGTGGTCTGTAACATGCTACAAACTGTAAGGCAGTTTTGCCTATGGTTAGTTGCACCTGGATGGTCTCCGATGCTTCGTGCGTTGCCACTAACCTGGAGGTGTGGGTATCTTTGATGAATATGGATACTCCCCCTCCTTTTGTGGTTCTGTCCAAGTTTTGGGGCCGGAAAGCATGATATGAGGTAAAACCTGATAGTGCTGGGGTGCTCTCAGGAGCCTTGAACCAGGTTTCAGTCACTGCACAGACATCGATGTTCTCCATACTGAGAAGGGCTTTGAGGGCGTGCATCTTGAGGTTTAGACTTCTGGCATTGAGCAGCATTACCCTTAGTTTTTTTCCACTTGTGTTTTCTAGGGAGGTAGGTTTGTCCTTTGAGTCTTGCCTAAAAAAGGCACTATGGGGGTGGCAAGAGCCTTGGCCAATATCCGGAAGCACAGGGGTGACAGGTGCAAGCCGTCCCTTGCAGCGTGGCTTGTCAAGCATGTCATCCCAAGCAGACAGACATTGGATCCCCTTAGAATGACACCAGTAATTAAGCCAATTGTTAAAACTGATCATTTTGTCTTTGTACTGTGGCATCATTCTTGGTGAGGGTAAGATGCTGCTCAGGGTCAGGGTCATACCGGCCTGGGCTACGTAATCAGAGAGCTCCTCTATGTCTCTTTTCATGTAGTCCAGGGAGGTGCGTCTCAGGTCATTCACACCGGCATGTACAATGACTGAGTCATATTTGTACTTGCTGTGGAGTGACCTGAGTGCTTGTGTTATGTGGCGGATTCTAGCTCCCGACAGGCAGCTTACTGTGACCCTCTCCTTGTTCAGTCTGGTGAGCGATACGTCAGTGTGTCTGACTATGGAGTCACCTATTACAAGTGTGTCTGGCATGTTGTTTGGCCTTAAGGGCTGTGACTGTTTAGCACACTGACTATGTGAACTATGTGTTGCATGTGCTATGTCTTGAGATGGTGGTTGCTTGGGTGTCTGCTTTGGAGGCCTCTGTTGTTTTGGTAGATTTTTAATCAGCGCCTCAGTATGTTTTTGTGTGTTTATGTGTTTGGTTTGCAATTGTGATAGTTCTATGTGAGACTGGGTTTGTGGTGTGCGTGGTTACCTTCTCCTCCTGACTGGTCTTGCCAGTACTGAATTGAGGGAGCTCAGCCTCCAGTCTGGCTATATAGTTGCATCTCTCGCATATATTTGTATTTGTTGGGAGGAGGAGAGGGTTGTCTGTGTACATGAGGCAATTGTAACATTGCCTCAAGATTCCCAGATTCACCAGCTGAACAGGAGAGGACGCTAGCAACTGACCCTTCGACAGGCTATAAATAGTGAAAAGATTGCTGTGTAACTTAGTCAGAAAGGACCTATGGGGAAATGGGTACTCAAGGGAATTTAGGTGAATGAAGTACTTTCTTTTGTTTAAGAGTGCTTTACTTGTATAAATGAATGCTTTAGGAGCAAGTGCTGAGCTTTTCAGATAGAGTATAGGCTGTATAGATTGCAAGTAGAACAGTTCTAAGGGAAAAATTGAAGAGCAGACTTTACGGAGCCACAAATAGTTTAAACTTGATTAACCGGCGCTGCCCTATGCTGCTCTATGAGCAACTTCGCGCTAATTCACGCTAAAACGCGCTAAAGCGGCAAAAGCGGGCTTTATAGCAGGGGGTTGAAAAGAGCCAGGAATTGACCCAAAATGGCCAATAAACTACAAGTTTCTGGGCTGGAACCAATCCTCTAGGGACAAATAGGTTGCTCAGTGCTCCCCACTCCCACTGGTGAGACAAAGAAGCTTCCTCTTATCCAAATAAGGGTATGGATAGCACAGGAACCAAGACAAAGCCTAGAGATCAGCAAAATCTGAAGACTGGACTATTCTAGTTCAGAAAAGCGGGAAAACAAGGATATATATATTTTTTTTCTTTTTTTCACAGAGAAGGGAGAAAAGATGCAGTAACAAACTGCAGAAAATGCGTGGTAACACAAACCCTTTTATTCTAGCATCTTTCCAAGTTTATAAGAGCAATATTTAAAATTTGACCCATTTTTAGGACCTTGTTCCACCATTCTTTCTGGATTTTTTTGTGATAAGAGGTTGAGAGCTATGCCTGTGGCGGTTTTCTCTCTGGCCACATTTGATGCATCATTCTCTTAGCCCATAATTTAACAATTAGATCGTTCAGATAACATAGAGTTCCTCGTTTCCATCTAGGCTGTCATTTACTTCTTTTTATTTGATAACTGGGAAGGTGCACTGGTTTAGAGACCCTTTTCAGGCCAAACAGGCAAGAATAAAAGTTTTACAATAAAAAATAAAAAGGTATAATAGTCAGAGCAGCAATAAATCATAAACAAAAGAGAAAGTGAGAAGGTAGTGGAGCATAGAGTTAAAACATTATATATCTATATGCTAGCAAATGTTTATTAGGAAGATGGTTGGAGTACAGTGGTAAAACATGAGCGCTATGAATGCAAAAAAAAAAGCAAAAGCAATAATAACAATATTAGAATTTCATTAACATTAGTTAAGGCAGGCTAGTGGCAAGGATAAACCTCAAAAAAGGTAGGAAAACTGCAGTGATATCCGAGGCAGTAATATAAAAAAAGGAAGACAAATTTCAGTCTGTCCTGGAAGTTGCTTCATCTGTCCCCTTGTTTTCTTTAACAGGGATGGGCATTTTAACATCCTCAGGCTGCTGTTACCCTCCTCCGTTCTTAGAGTATATTCAAAACTGGGTGTTCTCAATAGTGCCTCAGAGTAACATGTAGACGCTGTCAATACCCTCTGCCATCTTATTACAAATATATTCAGAACTGTGTGCTCTGAATCGTGTGTCAGCTTGCTGTTACTGCTTTTCTCCTTTCATATTGGGAGTATATTCTGTACTGCCCCATTCCCACAGTTTTACAAGTACTATATTCATGCTACAAGAGAGCTGTGGTCTACCCTCAAAATTTACAGTGTGTATTGAACAGGGGTAGGGAATCTGGACTTATTACATAAGTGTAATACATTCATAAACAGAAAATAAATGAAACTAAAGCGTCTGGTTGCAATACATTACTCAAAAGTTTCTCAACTCCCCAAACAGAGCACTTCACCTTCAAATTCACCAATACTGTACATTACACAGACGCAATCATGGTAGAGAGGCAACAAGCTCACTCCACTGTTCTAGTAATTATTTTATAATCTGCCATTGGTGCTGTCTCATTAACATAAAGCTCAGACAGAGCACAGCATTAACTTACAGTACTAGGAGCTTGATTTAAAGGAGAAAAAAAAAAATTTGTTTGGCACAGCCCTTCCTTTTTACACCCAATACCACATTCTTGTTAGCAGATTAACAATGTTTTCAATACCAACAGCTTGGTTAAAACAAATCACATTCTTGTTAAGCATCATAGTTACCTTTTCACTACTATTAGCTTAGTTAAAAATCACAATCTTCTTCTTAAAGGGACAATCCCAGGGATTTTTTTGTTTTGATTCTGGTCTTTGTTTACATTTTCAGTCTGGCTTTCTGGGCATGTCCTAATTTGGCTGCAGGGGTTGGGGGAGGGTGCTTACAGGAAGCTTCAGAGGTGTTAGGCAGATTCCTTTTCAAATTGCAGTTGTACTCACAACAGCTCTCACTGAGTCATTCATTAGTTTCAACTGCCCTTTTTATCCTCAGAAAATGAGCTTTTCAGGAATGTTATGACTTATAGGTTCATAGGTTCATACTAGGCTATCTGCCCTGGGGCAATTATAAGCCTAGCCCGATTCTGTATGGCTTACGCCACCCCTTGATTTGAGTATACTGTCCCCTTTTTAAGGTTTAGTTTACTGTGCCTCTGTCTAATAGTGACACGGGAGTAATCCCTGGGACAAACCTACGATCCCCCATCCACTTATCGAGATTCTTCTTGAAGAGATTCAGTGAAGTGCTCTGCCTCACATGAACTGGAATTCTATTTGAATTGACTTGACTTGCTAATACCCTGCAGGAAAGCATCTGAGCACTGCAAAGTTAAAACATTAGTAAACAAGAGTTTTCAGTTAATTTCATTTCATATTTTATTTTGTGCCGATTTCTAAATGCTAGCTAAGTGCAATGATTTTATGACACAAATGCCCTAGCTTCTGTAGAAAGCAAGTGAAAGATGCAAGCTTCAAAAATTAGTACAAATAGTCTTGTTTTCTTTTTTTCATGTTCAAACTGATCTCTGAATACTAGCCAAGGTCTGAAGAAGTGCACGTATTGAAGGTGCATGAAAGCGCTAACAATAAACTGCTGAACTTGTGTTCGTGACTCGTGGATTTCTTTCTTTCCTTTGTGGTCTACAGTTTTCGGTTCTTTTGGTTTTTTTGTACTAGCCAAGTATGATGGTTTTCTTAGCTGCTAATAGCTCTATAAAAAGGCATATGTGTGATACAGGGTTCAAACATGAGTAGACAGTCTTCAGTTCCTTTTATTTTGTAGTCTACATTGCTTATATAAACTCAGAAAGCTGCTCGACTAACACAATTTGCATTATTGCTCAAGTCTGAGCTCAGATATAGGTCATTATTTAGTGACTTTCATCTTCATTGATTTGGAGGAAAAACACAAATTTTATGAGGAACAGGCCAACAATATCAGATGGAAATCTGAGCATTCTGCAAAAATCTGGACAGTTGAGAGGTATGGGCAGACACACTCATCTATTCCTTTAATTTCATATTTTATTTTGTGCTGTTCTCATGCAGTTCCTACTATACGTGCTATATGCTACATGTTGGTGACTTAGTGGTAGCACTGTATGATATGCCCTTAAGCAGTTTTATTTCTCTTTCTACCTTACAACTGTATGCATTTGTATTTGATTCCACTGTTATCTGTAGACAAGTAACTGGAATGATAAGTGTGGGTTTTTTGTCATCATTCTGTATGTATTGCCTGATGAGTGGCTAATTCCCTGTCTGACGATCCTTAGTCTTACATGACACTTTTCAAAAAGTGTTGTTGCCTTTCCAAATAACTCACATGAAGGCAACCTCAGACCAGTGACACAACTAGTATCCTACACTCTTCACTACCTCATACTCTAATACCTTTCCCTTCATGGCAAATCAGCACAAAATAGATAGTTTTCCTTGTATATGTGTTGTGTCCTGACTTCATATACTGCTTTTGCACAATTATATACAGTGTCACTGTAGGGCTGCCACATCTCCTGGTGTCCAAAGTCGGATTTTTGTCTGAAAATGTGAGATTTTGTAGGACAAACCACACCTACTACCAGTGCAAAGGACTGGACTTCAGTTTACTGCCAAAATAAAAGCTGATTTTTTTAGAATTTGATTTATTTATACTGTTTCATATAATAAAAATGTAAGTGTTTCAAAGACACATTAATGGATTTATGCATGTATTGAAGGAAATGTAGGAAATATTTGTTATAAAATTCTTAGCAATTTCCTGTGGGATCAGTGAAGTATTTCTGATTCTGGTATATCACATTTTTGATGTTTTTTTCATAGGACACAACTCCCCAGGTAGTGGCTGTCCTGCATAAAGTGGGACATGTGATAACCCTATGTTACTGACATTACTGAAGATACACAGCACACTTTGAAAATCTGTTCTGTAAAATAATGATGGTCAGTGCTGCAATATATTCCTTAATACTGTACTACTACCGGTCATTATTTCTAGATCAAACATTCTATTTTCAATACAAAGGTTACATTCTCACTTTGTTATAGGGCAATGTTAAACACAAGGGTACCCTCCATCTGTCTTTTGACTGTATTACTGAGATTAGACAACATTATATTCTTTAATCAAATGTCAATAAGTGCACAAATAAATAATATATGTACTTGAGACTGCAGCTGTGCTCCAATATGCATGCTATTCCTGAGCATACAAGTCGTGCTTTTCTTCCTTTTGATTGTCACTCTCTGCTACAAAAGTATTGTCATGTGCTTCATCAGCTTGTAAGCTATGTCTAGCACTGAGGTTTTTTTTTTTTTGTGCTATGCCTAATAGCTATCTACATCATTATATATCCATTTCTAAGCCATTTGTTCTTGTTTTGGCATGATGAAAAGGACACCCTACATTGTCACATGTCAACCAACAGTTTTCAGCCCAAACTGTGCAGCCTCTCTGCATTTCTAGGGTGTCTACCACAGGGACACCTTTAAGTGATCAGTGAGTGTTACTCCAATAAAGTGAATTACACATTGGGGTGGCATCCTAGGACTCTGCTCCAATCAAATTATGTCATTCCTGTCAAAGAGAAACAGTTACATGTTCTTTGAGATCTCTTAAATTTCAAAGTTTTGCATGTGTACTGTTGTGAGTACTAGATATGCTAAATGAAGCAACATCATGTCAGCCACTTGTATGCATACCTCATCCACTGGATTCTTCTTTCTCTGCTGAAAAAATCCTATACTTTGAAGACATCTCTTAAAGATATCATCAGTTTTACTTTATAACCCCTCTGTATGCTCTGCAGGCACATCCACCATGTAATGGTAGTCTGTTCACTACCCAAGATACTTGGGGTTAATTACCCAATAATGGTACCGAGGTATAGTACAAGAGAGCTATAAACTCCTGAATCTACCACCCTTCAGATGATATGTTAAACTGATGCCCCAATCATTCCAGTGGCTCTACTTGATAGAGGCACTGGGAACTGACACTGGGCAGCACAATGCCAGGGCACTTCTATGGACTAGGCTTGTAAAGCCTCCAGGGCCATTAGCCTAGTACACACCTATGAACCTATTTGCCAAAGAGGTGTTAGCTCAGATTGATCAAGGATCTTGTGTGTTTGTCGAAAAGAGCAGTGGAAATTCACTGATCAGCTGCAATAATTACACTGTTTTGAATGTTGTTGTTTGTCTTTCGGCTTTTCCCGGGTAGGGGTCGCCACAGTGGAACTCTGTTCGACTAATGATTGGCAGTTGTTTTTTATGGTGTTGAGCTGCCAGCCCAACGCCCAACCTTCAATGAAGGCAGGCCCATTCAATGCATGTCTTTCGAACACCCACTCTACCGCGGGGAGGACATGCAGACTCCACACGGAAGGCACTCCCAACCCAAGCCGAGAATCGAAAGGGAGAACCTCTTGCTGTGAGGCAACAACGCCACCGCTGCACCACCTGTATATAGTTTAAACTATGTTTCGAAATTCTGTAGGAGTGGTGGTGAAATCTGTACAGTAATATTTTCCATTGGTGAGACCATGTATTTCTACAACATATACTACACAAATTTGGATACAGCAGATTTTGCTCAGCTTACAAGCTGCATTTTCAGTTACGTCTGGGTCCAGTTTAATCAAAATCCATAGTATATATCAATGCATGTGAATATTACATAGTGTGGAAGTTATTGCCATATGCTGTGTCAAATTGTTACTAAATAGAACAGACATAAATGTAAATAAAATTGATGTAAATAAATAGAGCATTTTGTACATAGTCTAAATAGTATTGCTTCTTTAAAACAGACTGATATATTTTTTGTATTAGATAGAAAGGTTTAGTTAATGAACATTTATTCTATTAAAGGTGGGCTTTGGGGCTGTTAGAGAAGTTGCCCTCTTGATGATGTGGGAGCTTGGGCATGGAATATTGGTTTGTAGGACTGTGCTAAAAAGAAAAAAAAAAAAAAAAAAAAAAGACATTCCAGAATACCTCAAGGAAGCTTAGATGTCTTCTATTAGGAACTCAAAAAAGAAGAAAGATGAGGAAAAACACCTTTAGATTGTGACAAAACTGGTTTGAGAGACTTTTTTGTGGGCTAACAGAAATAGTCCTTTGTGTAGCTCTATTCCTTCAGTGTATACAAAGACAGTCTTTACCAGTATTTTTTCTTCTGTTCAATAAAGATTCATTGCTTTATGACATAGTGGTCTCTGTTGCACTGCAGTATTTTACACCAGTCTGAGTATGTGCATGCGAGTATGTGTGTGTGGTAACCACCCAACTTCTACTTCTGTGTAACTTTTCCGTTTATAGTTTTTGCAACTGTCAGAAGTTATCAAAAGATTGTAAATTCATGTTAACCCTACTAGGAAAAAATACAGGGATACCTCTCTTCCCCAACAGTGGTATCCACAATCCTTCATAGTAGCCCAACAGTTGTAGCAGAAATTATAAGATATAATGAGCTTTTACTCATGACAAGTATAATCTCAAATAAATATTTCCTACTGAAAACCATACAGCATCACCAAATACATCAACCTAAAATTGAAAATTACCACTGAAGTGATGCAGAGAGATAAATCCTTAACTACAGCCCAGCTGCCCTGCTCAATGGGTATAAAGGGATAAAGCCCTAACCATGGCCCAGCTCAGCTGTGTTCGATTAGCGGCTTGGGTGACAGAGAGCAGCAGCGAGGGATGGGAGTGCCCATCCTGGGAGGAAGGGTGCTCATTGATGATGCTTCCAAAGGTGAGGTTTGATCAATACAGGAAAACTGTCCTCAAATATAGTCAAAGAGCGTGGGGATGGGGAAAGGGAAAGCAGGTAGGGCATATAAAAATAAACTCTCCAGGAAGGAAGCACAGATGGCTGAGCTCCCAGGGTACCTTTAGGATCCATGACTGCATCCACAAAATGCCAGAAAACTCTAGGGATAGGAGGATGGCTGATTAAACTCAACATACAAGTGTGGCACTGGGGGCTGGGCCGGTACCATGAGGTCTGTGGGACCAAAAACAATGAAAGCATCATGTGGAGAATTATAACACACTGTTGAGACAAAGCTAAATAATTTTTTTTTTTTTTTTATCAGACAATGTCATATAGTCTAGTAAAGGAACAATATTGTTTGTAAAAGAGCTGACAGGACTGTGTACTGCCCATTATGAAGGACATAAACTACTTTGCAACACTCTTAAAAGTTTCAATCTGATAATATGGACCCACTAATTGAGGGTGGGAGGAGCCATATGCTCAGTGACTAAAAAAAAATTCTGTATTCAGAAGAAATAAATTATATTTTGGATCTGATGAAATGACAAACCAGTGAAATATTATTCAGACCACTGTTGTACTGAGAGTACTACCAAACTTCACCATAGCACCCCAATGAAAACCAAATGTAATGTAAAATGTCAGACCTTGCAGGCACACAAACTAAAGCCCCAGGGGATCTTCACTGAAAGGCTGCACTAGTGATGGTGAACCCTTTGTACACTTCACGTGAGCAATGAATGCAAAAGCATTGTCTTTGGTAACTCGAGTTTTGGTGATCACTGACTTATCACCCAGAACATTGTAGCATGTGTCATCTTTGACAAGTGTGTCATAGGTTCGCCATCACTAGGCTATACATTTGTCTATCTTTGAAATTTCATTGCAAATCATTTAGCTACTTTTGACATACTATGTTGCTGTTTGACATATATTGCCTCCACTCAACAAGCAATATCAGTAATCATGCAATAGTGATCATTTAACTGCCTTTAGCTTTTATACATTACTTGATATAAATTATACCCACATTCTCTGTAGTTTTAATGTCTAATTGAGAAGAAAATGGAAGCCATCATCCTGCCCCAATGTTAACTGTGATACCAAGGACTTTGGTATTCGAGCCAACGGAGGGCTACCCAGGAGCTGGATAACCCATTTGTAAGGACTGCAACAGTGAATACACTCGAACATCTACATTTATGGTAAGTGTACACAACTGTACTTTACTGCTTCAGTACTGAAGGTGCAGCTACACGCAGCCTACCACAGTACTATAAGCTCAAGAATCAGGGCAAACCCAAAAAACAGTGGCAGACAGATGCTCAAAATCAGAAGTAGATTTTAAATATTGGTCTTGTATATTTAATTACTAATGTATTTCCCCCAAAATAAGTCTGGGTATTAAACTTTTTCCCCCACCAAAATACGCATTAGGGCTTATTATCAGGGGATGCCTTATTTACCCCCCCCCCCCGTACAACAGTCTACATTTATTCATTCATGTACACAAATTGACATTTATTCATGTACACAAATCAACATTTATTCGTGTACACAAATTGACATTTATTTGGTACTTTTCCATTATTGGGCAACAGTTCTAGGTAACGCGTTAACAGCTGTGTGAGAATTCTACATAAACAGTGCAACAAACATTTCAACTTCAGAATATCTACACCTTGGCTTTCACAGTGCAATATTTCATGCTTAGCAGAAAGTGCAGATAAATCTCATTACATGTGTACTGGAGGAGGGGAATAAAACAGGTGAATAACTGCCCCTTTTTGAGTGGTGCTGCTTTCTTTATTCCTTACCCAAACCATAAAAGAAGAATGACGGAAAGTCAAAAAATGAAGTCTGGAAACTAGTGGCCTTACTTTGTAATTACCCTTGGATAATGAAACGTTACCTTAATACAATAAAGTCAAAAAACTGGCAAGAGCTTGCTGGCAACTCAAAGCAGAAGCAATCCATTCTGTTGCCCCAATAACGGAAAAGATATTCAAATACAGTCATGTCATCTTCTTCGGGAACATTGTCATAAGGCTCCAACCCCCGAATTCTGCCCTGAATTTCTTGGAACTCCATTTCCTGTAGAACCATTGTCCCCAATCTGTCATGCCTAGCAATAGAGCTCTCCTTAAATGAGCACTGCTTGTCCATGTAGCCTGCTCCTAGTGCACTGGCACCACAGCTGTCAGTGATTTTATCCCATTAAATCTTCACCCAAGTCACGACCTCTTGCAGGCTAGGCTTCACAAAGTTTCCATGCTGACTTCTCTCCATTCTATTTTCAATGTGGCCATTGAGTTCCATGCGCAAATGGTCCTTGAATAGCTTATTTGTTGCAATATCAAGAGTCCTGAGATGGGCAGTCATTCCTACGAGAATCATTATTTGATTTATTCTTCTCTGTGCAAGGAAGTTCTTCATGTCTTTAGCGCAGTGAGTGCTGGCTGAATCCCAGACTAGCATACCTCTTTCGCATGGGTGCCGGAACCATAGAGCGAGGGGGGAGGGGCACCACCCCCCACTTCTGTATACAAACGATATACGATTTCCCAGTGTTTTTAGTTTTAAATTTGTTTTCCAGCTTTTTCAGCTGACGTCATCGCGCATATGATGATGTCAGCTCTGTGAAATGACCTGTCGGAACTGAGCTTAAGGGCTCAACGTGCAGAGCTGCCTTCCCAACTGTTCAGGCTAATGGATAGAGCGGAGCTGCCGTTGTAAAGAGCTGAGATGCCGTTTTCTATCTGGACGTTAAAAGAAACAGTTGAGATGCCATTTTGTATCCCAGAGCAGATGTTGAAACAGACATTTTCTCAAGGTAGTTTATCATCATGCTGAATGCCGTTTTCAGTGTGTGTGTGTGTGTGTGTGTGTGTGTGTGTGTGTGTGTGTGTGTAAATGATGGTGGGCAATGGAACAGCCTACCTCAACATGTAGTTCTGTTAAAAAAACTGTGATGGAATGCAAGGATGCATAGTATGGAAAACAAGCAGTTCTTATGGGGTAGTGGATAGTTCAATAAACTCTGCAGCTAAACAGCAGAGGAACAAGCAGACATTATGAGCAAGGCTATCCTAGTAACCACCATTTTTTTTTTCTTTTTGTTAAAATGGATCAGGTATTCAGAATAACACATTCAGTTTTCCCATTTAGCTGTTGAACAGGTGTGAAAATGCTTTAAAAAAGCATACTTCTTAGAGCTCTATCATGTATACACCTGAAATGAAAGTTCTTCCCTCTACATGGATTCCCATGAAACAAAAGGGACCCATCTAATTGAAACCTGTGTCGGCATTCCAGTTCACTGTTGTAGAGTCCTTGAAGGTAACCTAAATCTGAATGAACTCTAGAAATCACAGCTGCAGATAGTTTGTCTTTACCATTAGGCTAACCTAAGAGGCACACAATGCTAAAAAGAAAACACGTTAGCTTACTATGGTGCTAACAGCTAGATTAATTGTGTCATAAACTGAAACTGAAGATTGCAAACCCTATATAACTGATTGGTGAAAATAAATTATTGTTTCTAAAACAACCAATCCACTAAACACAGAAGCATTGCATTATCCATAAGGCAGAATTTATTTTCCTTTTTCTCTTTGATATATTACTTCATGAAATGTATGCCTTACAATGTGACTGTTAAGTAAGTCTTAGCAGTTTAAAATTTGTAGACTATGACAGCAGTCTGAGTAAAACAGAATTGCATCTGCCAGAAACAGCAATCTAAATTCCAAAGGAACACATACTATGACTCAGATGTGCTTCCTATTCATCCTCAGTAAATTTTCCTATTTGTAGAATGGTTAGATTATTACAATTTTGTATATGCTTGTAGTAAAATGAGATTATGTTTCTCAGCCTGAACAGAATAAATCAGTCACATTTAATGCATTCTCTGTGTTTCAAGGAAGAAAGTGCAGAAGCATCTTTAATCCTAGCTTGTAACAAAAATGTGTGTTTCAAATTTCTTGGTAAAGTTACTTCCATAATCATTATGGAACAGAGAGTTAAGTATAACTAAGAGACATATGGGGCTTTATCCTGTAGCTCTGAGTTTGATTCTGTCACCCTTCTGCTGCATGTTGTGTCACTATGACCAAGTCAGTTAACCAGAGCAACACTCATGGGCACAGGAAAATGGGGTACTTATTCCAAATTGCTCTTTTCTAGTTTAAAATTAAATTTGACAAGACTGCATAGTGTTACATTTCAGTTATTAAATTAATGTAGCTATGCTTAACCAAGTATCTTGTAGGATTAACAACAGGATGAACTAATGAAGATTTTTATCTCTAAGTACAGTCCCATTATTTTCTTGTTGGTGATGTGTTTAGCAATGCTTTTCTTTTTGATTTTTGAATTTACTGGTGGCTAGAGGTACTGAGGCTCAAACCCTGTACTTTGGGTACAGGGTAAAAAGTGCCTAAAGTCCCTAGCCACCACCACTTGTGAATTTATGCCTTGTTTTTTTTTATCTGTTCCTCATAAAATCTGTGGTTTTCAGGATTTTTGTGGCACATCACTAAAGCATTTAATTCACTAAATAATGACAGGCATTGGAATTTCAGACTTCATATTCTTCAGAAAATAAATGGTAACGCTAAACCATTTATTCTAAGAATTTTCTAAGTTTATAAGATCAATATTTGAAATAGGTCCCTATTTTGGGGATGTATTTCCCCATTATTGCCTTTGTCCATTTTTTTTGTGCTAAGAGGTTGAGAGCTATGGTGAGAAGTGAGAACTGAATTCTGTATTCCCCCATTATTGGCTTTGTCCATGTTTTTTGTGCTAAGAGGTTGAGAGCTATGGTGAGAAGTGAGAACTAAATTCACTAAATGATAGCCATTTAAGTTTCAGTCTCCCTATATTTTAGGAAACTGCTGATTTGGCATACTGGTATGTTGATCTGTGTAGTGCACAAGGTCCTGGGTTCAAGCCTTGGGAGTGAAATGCATGGTGGTAACACAACATTTTATTCTAGCAACTTTCCAAAATTATGCAAGCAATGTTTAATATGTGCCCCTGTTTTGGGGCTTTTGTCCACATCCCCAATAGATTTTGGCTTTTTCCAGATTTCTTGTGCTGCAGAGTTAAGAGTTACAGTTGAGTGTCGAATAGATTTTACAAGGAGCTGAGAGCTTCAGGGGAAGAGAAGTTTAGTGCTACTTATGCTAAGTTGTTTGCATTGTTACTAGCACAACAGGTAATATACTTACTTTTGATGCAGAAAGCTGTGGGTTCTACTCCCACAGTAGGCAGATAGATCACTAATACTGTACTGTGTTGTACTTTAAAGGGAGTGGATGCTGCAGTCCTATAAATGTCCTCCTTTGGAGGAGTTCTCTAGTAATTATGTTTCTGTTATCAGTTTGCCATCCATTTTCCATTGCAAAACTACTAGCTTGTCATTTTTTTTATTGTAGCATAGGCAATTTATTCTTCAAGGGCAACAGGCACTTTATTTGTACATGAAACAATGAAATATAAAGTTGTTTGCTATCAGCAACCTCTTCATTAGTTACAGATCCCTTTAATGTGGAATTATTCAGCTGACATATGCAGAGATTTTGCATATTTTACTAATATTGGTGGATTTTAATGATAGCAGTTTGAGTGGCATTTTATGGTTGAAATATTCTTAAATGGGTAGTTTTGATATTATTGGTTCATACATTTTGTTTCATTGCTTACTAGAAGACTGTTCCAAATTCCAAATTTAAAACACATTCTAACAAGTGGTGTTGTATTATACAAGGAATATACAGCTTAATACAATCAGGAAGGTGAATAAAAGGATACATACATGTATGCTTGCTCACAGGATGCAGAAGATCAATATAGGGGAAGAGACCAGTCACCAATGGATTCCCCCAAGGTTCAGTGCTGAGACTTTTTCTGTTTGGCATATACATGTCAAAAGTAGAAGTAAATACCAAAGGGCTTGGCCAACTTAGTTTGAAATGACTGCAAGCTAGGATCAGTTATGGAATCCCCAAATGGCTTAGCCATCATGCAGGAAGGTTTGTACCAAACACTAAGTGGTGCCACAATCATGAAGTGAAACTAAACTCCAATAAATACATTATTGTATCCTTTGCAGAGTCATCTACTCCAGGGAACTGCCAAACTGACAATGCCCCCTGAGAACTTACCCAGTTGTTTGGCAATTGGAAACTTGTGTTTTCAGTGACCTAACGTTTGACCAACATGTGCCCATAGCCAGTCATAAGAAAGGCTTTCTATATTGCACAGCTTATAAACAAATTGATTTTGACTAGATCTAGAGATGTTATTGTCCCCTTTACAAATCCCTCATTAGGTCAATCATTTTGTATAAAGCCCACTTTGGCATGTATCTGTCCAGACCTATGCAACATCTCTAGATCTAGTCAAAATCAGTTTTAGTAAGGATTTAAGTTCTAAAACAATAGGTCTTGCACGGACCACCTCAAAAATGCATCAATATACTCAGTATCCTACAGAGTGCTTTGAGGTGACATGTCTGGTATACAAGGCATCCTCCGACCTAATACAGATGGACCTACTAAGCATCAGCAAGTCAAATGGCATCAGAAATACTCAGTCCAGGTATCTAAACTGAATGTTGTGAAGAGATGGATATATATATCACAGAGGCTACCACTGTTCCAGAACAGACTATCCATTCAAGTAAAACAAAGCTCATCCCTGTCCACAATCAAATGCAACTTGGATCTAAGGATGGGTAATAGAAAGTGTACTCCAGGATTGCCCCTCATGCCATGCTGCATCACTTACATGGGTTCCCTCAAATTATCTATAGTATGATCACATTTATTCTCACTAGGGCTAATATGAAACTATCAGCCATGGGGTAAGGTAAGACTAATCAGGAAATGTTAATTCAAGCACCAAAAGGGAAATGGACAAAGCCTAAAATGAACAGGAACAGATATTCAAAATTCTCTCGTGAACTTAAAAAGTTGCTAGAATAACAGGATTTGTGCCAGTATGAGAAAGTTGCTAGAATAACAGGATTTGTGCTAGTATGAATTTTTCTAAAGGACATGAAGTCTGAAACTCAAATGTCTGTCATTATTTAGCAACTTCAGCCTTCAATGATTTTCTAGAAAAATCACAAAATTTATGAGGAACAGACAAAAAATATGGGTCAAAAATCTGGACATATCTGCAAAATTTGGACAGTTGAGAGGTATGCTACCTACCTACCACACACACACACACACACACACACACACACACACACACACACACACGCACACGCACCTCTCAACCTCTTAGAGCAACAAACTCATAAATACAACTGAGGCAAAGGCCCAAAAATAAGGACATTTTTTTTTTAATATTGCTCTTATAAACTTAGAAAGATAATAGAATAGTAGTAGGTCTTGCATTAGTACGAATTTACTGAAAGGTATGAAATCTGAAACTCAAATGTCTGCCATTATTTTCTAACTTCAGTCTTTAATGATTTGCCACTAATTTGCCAGAAAACCGTAATTTTATGAAAAACGGACCAAAAAATGAGATGCAAAAATATAAAATTGCCAGACAATATTGCTGGAAACCTGTCAAAGAAGGGACACCATTTTAATATGAGCACAGTTCACTTGAGCAGCTGACAAAATTAGAGAATCTACATGCATTTCTGAAATAAAAGTAATGTATAACTCTGATCATTACAGTTATTTATAAAAGTAAACTCTCCACGTTTTCTTCCAAAATTGCTATTTTGTGGAGAGATTATTAGGTGGAGAGCAACATTTTGAGCCAAAATTGGGGACAGTTGAGAGGTTTGGATATTCCTAATTCTATAAAGCGATTTATTTGCACATACCTCTCAACCTCTTAATGCAGGAAATCTGGACAAGGCCAAATATATTGGGGGAACATACAAACTGTACTAAAAATTGATCTTGTATAAACTTAAGACAGTTGACAGAATATCAGGTCTTGCTTTAGTATGCATTTTTCTGAAGATTGTGACGTCTGAAACTTAATGTCGTTCATTATTTAGTGACTTCATTCCTAAATCATTTGCCAGAAAAATTATATTTTGCATTTTACAGCACGAACACCAATAAATATCTTCTAAACAAAGCAATGCAGTCTCACAATGAAACTAGACTTAGCATTAAAACTTCTCTGCCCTTGAATCTCACATTCATTGAAACAGCATTGAAACCCACATTCAAAGAACATACATTTTGCCAGTGGCAGATAAAGATTAACTTTGGGCTGTTTTCAAATCATAGGCCCCTTGCACATGAAACATACACATGCTCTTTGATACACCTTCCTGATTGTATTAAATTATATTCCTTGTACAATACAATATAGTTGTTAGAGAGCGTTTTAAATTTATTGGTTTGAACATTTTTCCAGTAAACAATTAAACAAAATGCATGCACCAATAATGACAAAACAGCCCAATTCATAACATTTCCACCATAAAAGTCTACTCAAACTTCTACAGTCCACCAGTATCAGTAAATATGCACAATCTCTGAACTAGTAAAAGCCATCTACATAATTCCACATTAAAGAAATCTGTAACTAATGAAGAGGCTGCTGCTAGCAAACAACTTTATATTTCATGGTTTCATCTACAAATAAAGTGCCTGTTGCCCTTGAGGAATAAATTGCCTATGTTGCATTAAAAACAATGATACACTAGTAATATTGCAATAGGGAATGGATGGCAAACTGATAACAGGTTCATAGTTACTACTAGAAATCTTCGCCAAAATGGACTATAGCATCCAACCCCCTTTACAACACAGTACAGTATCAGCAATGCATCTACCTACTGTGGGAGAAGAACCCACAGCCTTCTGCATCAAAAACAAGTACACTACCTGTTGTGCTGTTAACAGTACAAGCAGACTCAGCATAAGCAGCACTAAACTTTAGTTCCCCTGCATCTCTCAGCTCCTTGTAAAATGTCAACACTCAACTGTATCTCTGAACTTTGCAGCACAAGAAATTTGGAAAAGCCAACATTTATTGGAGGGGGGACAAAAGCCCAAAAACCAGGGGCACATTTTAAACATTGCTTGTATAATTTTGGAAAGTTGCTAGAATAAAATGCTGTGTTATTACCATGCATGTCTTGAACCCAGAACCATATGCATTACAGTCAGTGCAACATACACTATGCTAAATCAGCAGTTTGAAAAATAGGAAGACAAACTTAATGGCTATCATTTAGAAAGCTCTCAACCTCTTAGCACAAAAAAAACCTGGACAAACATATCCAATAATGAGGGAATACAAATACAGTTCTCACTTCACACCTTAACACAAAAAAACCTGGACCGAAATACAAAAGGCGGGGGAGTATTCATATTCATCAAGGATATCCACACCTCCAGGTTAGTGGCACAGCACGATGCTTCAGACATCATCCACGTGCAACTAACAATGGGCAAAACTGCTATTCAAATTATAGCTTGCTACAGATCAGCCACCATGTCCCAGGACCCCCACTCCACATTCCTGGAAACACTGGGAAACATAAAGGTCCTACCAAACACGCTGATATTGGGTGATTTCAATCATCCAAACATTAATTGGGAGAACTACTCAAGTACGAACTCCCTGGCCCAACATTTCCTAGAATTTATAAACTCAAACGCCCTGGATCCACAGGTTAACACCCCCAAGGACCTGGTCATTACCAACATGGGCGACCGGTGTCCCACACAGGAGGTCAACCCCTCGCTGGTTAGATCTGACCATAAAGTAATCACTCTGGATATCCACATTCCAACACCACCCCCGGTCAAAGAAACCACCATGAAAATTTTTTCTAAAGCAAACTTCACGTTACTTAAGACAGAGGTGAAAGTTTCAAAGCCCCCATGCTAAAGGATAATGCTGTCCAAGCTGCAAAATCCTTTACTAATGCACTCTACAGGCACCTACAAGAATGCATGGATCGTGAAATCCCAAACAAAACCAAGACTCACTCCACCAAGCAAAGGAAACCAGTCTGGTAGACCCCTGCCATAAACAAGCTATACAATAGAAGGAGCAAACTAGTACAGAAAAGAGTAAAATGCCAAGAAGAGAAGACATCCCTGATCAGTATCGGCAAGAAACTACATTCCCTCATAAAATCATCCAAGGCTGGCTTTGAAAGAAAAATTGCCATGGACTCCAAAGATAACCACAAGGCATTCTTTAGCTATGTCAAGAATCTAAGTGGCAATTGTCAGAGCTGCTCGGAGTTAGTGCAGAATGGCACAAAATACACTGAACCGTCCGATATGGCCAACATCCTGGCAGACAGTTTCAGTGCAAACTTCACCCCCCTCTCACCCCCAAAAGGGTCCATAACTATACCAGAAGAATGCCGTGCCCCTGAAATCACAGACACTCAGGTTAAAACAGCCCCAGCCAAAGCCAAAAACAGCATCAATGGGACCGGACGGTGTCCCAGGCTGCGTCCTACATGAGCTCAAAGATGAACTAACCCCTGATATAAACACACTGCTTAAACTCAGCCTCTCCACATGCTACGTGCCTACAGAGTGGCGCACAGCAATGGTTATTCAGCTCCACAAAGGTGGAGCCAAAATGGACCCCGGAAACTATCACCCTATAAGCCTGACTAGCTTGGTCTGCAAAGCTATGGAGCGCATCATCATGGATCTCATTAACAGAGACATTGGAAACCTCAAAACACTGGACCCAACCCAGTTCGGCTTTGTTAAAGGCAGATCATGCCTCCTAAACCTGGTGGACTTCTTTGAGACAGTTACCAAGGCTATAGATGAGGGAAAGGTGGTCCACACACCCTACCTAGACCTCACAAAGGCCTTTGACACCATTCCCCACTCAGTTATTATAGACAAGCTCACCAGCCTGAACATTAACCCCTACGTCACGAGATGGGTTGCCAACTGGCTCATGGACAGAACCCACATGGTAAGAGTTGCAGGAGCCAGGTCTGACTCTAAACTGGTAATAAGTGGCATTCCCCAGGGCTCAGTCCTAGGACCCATCCTGTTCGGCATATACTTCTCAGAGGTACAGGCAAGCACAGGAGGACTATGGCTCACCAAGTTCGCAGACAACTGCAAACTAGGGGCTATAATTGACTCTCTGGCTGACACAGACATCCTCCAAAAGGGTCTCACTGAGACAGATACCTGGTGTCAAAACCATGGTCTAAAGCTAAATGCCAAAAAGTGCATAGTCATCCCCTTTGAAAAAAGCAAAGTACCCACAAACTGCCACATAGGTGGTAGCCCCCTAAATACGGAAGACGTAATAAAGGAGCTGGGGACCCAAGTAGATAGTAACCTCTCCTTTGATAATCACATTGCCAAACTGGTTAGAAAATCCTTCTATGAGGCCCACCTAATCACAAAAGGGTTTGTATCCAAATCGAAAGAGGTCATTGGTCCCCTCTACGCATCACTCATCAGACCCATCATAGAGTACAATGCCCCATTTGGGATGGACTTTACAAGACACCTGCAACAACTGGAAAGACCACAGAAGTTCCTCACCAACAGGATCCCTGGCCTCAAGCAGATGCCCTATGCAGCTCGACTGAAGAAACTCCAGCTGTACTCGGTTGCATACCGCCTCCTCAGAGGTGATCTCTGCCTGACATACAAGGCCATGTCCAACCCTGAATTGATGGACATGCTCCACCTAAAGAAAACCATATCCCCTCAAGCCACATGCTCCAGGGATCTAAACCTCACCACAACAATAAATAGGACATGCTGGAGGGATAGATTCCTGTCCCAGAGACTTCCCATGCTATGGAACAAGATTCCAATCTACATTAGGCAGAGCTCCTCACTAACCCTCTTCAAGAGAAACCTTGACGATTGGATGGGTAACAGAAAGTTTATCCCAGGGATCACTTCAATGGCTCTGCTGGACAGAGGCACAGGGAACTAATCTAAGGGGGCGGCGAAAGCCAACACATTCCAGCTAGGCTTATAAATACCTTCGAGCAGATAGCCTAGTACCTACCTATGAACCTATGAACCTAAGAAAGAAATTATGTTTTGTTGCTATTTTGCAAGAAGCCCTGAATTTCCAGACACAAGATATACAAAAAGATTATGAGAGAAATTAGAGGAAAGAAAAATACTTCCACAAGAAAAACTGTCAGAAGCTTCAAATAAAAATTGTGTTCATTAATACAAAATATTTATTTTATTTTATTTTATTTTACATTTGTTGACCGAGCTAGTCCAACTGGATACATGTCCATTTTCAGTAGAGGCCCGGGGAGAAAAGCTCCACATTTACAATATTATTTGCAGTAAGAGAGATTTTACAAAAATTTGAGGTACATTACAGTTTTTTACTTTATATTGGAGTTTTACTCACAAATTTAGTTCATATCCAGTAGAGTTAGTTAGTCATAGCAATGAAATCACAGGTAAAAATTTTTCAACTGTACAGATGCATACTCTTTTTAGGTAACAGAAAAGTATCTAGCACATGCAGATAAGATGAGTAATACCCATTGGTAAGTGAGGTAGTTAGTCAGGGTTAGCACAGGGGCATAACCATTGTGCTTTAAGGTATGGTTTCAGTTTGCTTTTAAATAGGGTGATTGAGGTAAGGGAGGTTAGACCACTGGGGAGGGAGTTCCAGGTTTTGCCAGTAGTACTAGAGAACAGAGCGTCACCAGCCAAATTGTTAGTTTTACATATTTGCACAAATTGTTTATTAGATTAGCGTAATGTCTTTAGGTTGCTAAAGGGGGAAATAAGATTTGTCAGTATTGGTGTGTTAGTAGGTTGATACAGGATCTTGTGGGCAACTGTTGGTTAAATGTTAAAAGATTTGGCAGCTCTAACCATCCTAGCTGTTTAAGATTGTGACAATGATGGATTCTGTAGGAAGACCCAGTTGCAAATCTGGCAATGTTGTTGTAGGAGATGGCCAGCTTGTTCAAGTTGCTTTTACATAGTTTAGTATATATAGGGGAGGAATATAGTGGGGTAGAGGTTAAGTGTGTATGGGCAATAGTGGACCTGCCTAGTGGGGTTAGAAAGGGTTTGATCCTATACAGGGAACCTAGTTTCTTGTTGACTGTTTTTATAGTACTGTTTATATGGGAATCAAATGTAAGGTTGTTATCTATTAGTACCCCAAGTAGTTTTGTAGTGGGATCTGGAGAGATAATAGTACCATTACTTGATGTAACAGTAAAATTAAGTGGGGAGGATCTACGGGTGGGAGTAAATAATAGAAGTTTTGTCTTTTTGGGATTCAAGATAAGACATCGGTGTAGAAGCCATTTCTCTGTATTAAACACATTTTGGGTTAGTGACTGAAGATCTGATGGAGAAGTGGCTGAGTGTATTAATGTTGAATCATCTACATATTGGATACAGGTAGCTTGAGGTATTACAGAATGTAGGTCATTTATAAATAGAGAAAGTAAGAGTGGTCCTAGTATGGAGCCTTGAGGGACACCAAGGGTAATTGGGAGGTTAGAAGATAAGTTATTCTCCCATAATACAGCCTGTTGCCTGCTGTTTAGGTAGGATTGGAACCATTGTATAGCCACTGTATCTAGTGACAGGTTTTTGAGTATGTTAATGAGTAGTTGGTGGTTGACCATGTCGAATGCTTTTGACAAGTCAATAAAGAGGGCGGAGGATAAAAGCTCATTATTCCGATATTTACTAATGTGTCAGAGAAGGATAAAAGAGCAGAGGTGGTGCTATGAAATGGTCTAAAACCATGCTGTCAGTCATACCTCTCAACTGTACAGATTTTTGCAGAATGTCCAGATTTTTGCCTCACATTTTTGGTGTGTTCCTCCTAAAATCTGTACATTTCTGGCAAATAGCTGAGGATTGAAGTCATTAAAAAATGACAAATATTTGAGTTTAAGACTCCACATCCTTCAGAAAATTCATGCTAATGCAAAACCTATTATTCTATCAACTTTCTAAGTTTGTTAGAGCAATATTTGAAATCTGTCCCTATTTGTCCTCCCATCAGTTTAGGCTTTGTCCATATTTTTTGCTCTAAGAGATTGAGAGGTATGCTGCCAGTTAGCTAAGTGCATCATTCATGAAAAACATTATATAGAGCAAGAAACTTTCATCTCTTTGGAAAAAGAAGCATCTGAGGAAGTGCAAAAATATAAAGAACAAAACCTATTTTCTAAGGTATGAAAAGGGATATGGATATGGAAAAGAGAGATCTGATATGGTGCAATATTTATGGAAAGGAGAAAGCCAAATTGATTAGTACAAAAAAGCAGCCCCAAACATATTTGCTGAGAAATACAGGCAAAGGCATCCACATTCTTGTTAGCAGATTAACAATGTTTTCAATACCAACAGCTTGGTTAAAACAAATCACATTCTTGTTAAGCATCATAGTTACCTTTTCACTACTATTAGCTTAGTTAAAAATCACAATCTTCTTCTTAAGCAAAACTGTTATATTTCATTACTAATAGCTTGGTTAAACATTGCATTTTACAAAGTACAGCATTACTAGTTAACAGTTTACTCAATCCCCATGTTTAAAAATATTATTTCACTTACTAATATTTTCTACAAGTTTGTACACATCTGTATCTTTCCATTTCAGGCTTAGTTTGTTCAGTTCTAAGCAAGGCTTCATCACAATCAATTTATCAGTCACCTGCTTCTGTAGAACAGTTAAGCGTCTCTCAGGTTCCCTGCTCTTAAAGGACCATCACAGATAGATTTATTGCCATGCTAATCGGTAACACAGCTTCCACATTTTATTTTGTGTAAAGCAGAAGTGTGACAATTCATTTCATTTAGGATAACAATTCTGTAGTACCAAAGACAAATGCATTGAAGGTGCAAAGCTAGAAAAAACATGGCAATTTGGTAGGTTGAATACATTTTGCCTGCCTGATAAAGTGGCCTGTGAAATTTGACACCAATATTGGATACTGGTGATTTCATTTAAAGTGCCAAGCTAGTAGACATAAGCAAAAACTTAATTCAGGATTAAAAAACAAATTATTGGACTTAATTCAGTGTCTGCACCTCCAACAAAACTGTTAAACAGTTCCTGGTAAAATTCAACCCTTCTTCACTTAGGTCTTACATTCTTCCTCTGACTCCTCAGTATATATTTTTTTAGCAGGCAGAAAATTCTCCATCTAACAACCACCAAGAGCACTAAACATCTCCTTCTGTTATAAGAAGCAATCAGCTCTACCTGCCTGTTCTACAGCCCCTGTTTTTATGATCACCATATCAGCTGTTTCTTTTGAATTTTATTTTTTAATTTTTTACACCTATGGAGCACACCATTGCTGCCACTGTTACCTCTCTTTGATTTCATACACCGAGTGACTGCTGTTGCCTGGCACATAATCTGAAATCTTCCCTTTGCCTGAGAGCAGACTGAGGCATCCCAGTGCATCATTACATTCTCGACCATTAGGATTTTTATTTCTGCACTTTACACATATTTCCTGCAGTTGTGTGTTCTGCTGTAATGCCTAACACAGGCATTCCACCTATAAAGATACTATATTCTTCAGTCACATTTCTTGAAGTATGAACGTCCATTCAATAATACCCAATATACGTGGTGGTATGCTTACACCAAAATTAGTACTTTTACAACAAAAACAGCATAATTCTTATGTTTCTACTATTCACCATATATATATATATATATATATATATACATATATATATATATATATATATATATATATATATATATATACATATGTATATACACACACACATATATATATATATATATATATATATATATATATATATATATATGGGTCTACTTCATTTCATTGAAAACTCATTTCACTGAAACTCAGCTGCCTGAGCACAGTTCACTCAAAGCTCACTTCACTGAAACTCATTTCGCTGAAATGTATATGCCCTTTTCCCCACTGTGGTGCGATCCTGGAGTTAGTATATATAGAAAGGTGGGAGCGGGGGGGGGGGGACAGCCCTCCACCTATTTTAAACATTGTAAACCATAGACATAGATACTTACAAGTCGAATGAATAACTTTCCAGAAGACAATATATACCCAAACTATGTGGGGGACTATGCTCCCAACACCCCACACCCCCCTTACTATATATACTAACTCCAGGATTGCACTACAGTGGGGAACAGGGCATATACCTTTCTGAGAAATGAGTTTCAGTCAAATGAGTTTTCAGTGAACTGTGCTCAGGCAGCTGAGTTTCAGTGAAATGAGTTTTCAATTAAATTAAGTAGACCCATATATATATATATATATATATATATATATATATATATATTCATTATTACAGAAAAGAAGTTATGTACCTACCATAACATTCCATGTTAGTTGTTTTCATCTCGTCTTCTTTCTTGCTGGTTGGGATCGGAGCCGATCCTCGGCTCCGACTCGGACATCTTCTATAGCTCGAGAGCTGTTTACTGGCTCAAGGCTACCCCTTATCCCATGATGCCTAGCACTAGCTACCCAGATCTCATTTGTAATACCTAACCCCAGAGATAGCCAGAGAATCAATCTGTCCAAACAAACAGGTTGAGCATACCTGTCATACTCTCTCAGTCAGTAGAGGAAACAAACCAGAGAACACTCAGCCAGTGAAACCAAAACTCCTCTCGATCCAATAGGACAGGGAGACGGAGGGTGGGACACAAGAAAGAAGGAGAGATGAAGACAACTAACATGGAACATGATTGTAGGTACATAACGTCTTTATGTTAAGTTTTCTATCTCGCCTTCGTTCTTGCTGGTTGGGACAGCATCCCTAGCACCTACCATCCTGGGCGGCTCATTGGAACAGACTCTTCAGAACAGTGGAACCAAGGTCAGCTCTGCACCTGGAGACCATATCTAGCTTGTAATGAGAAATAAAGGTATGAGGATTTGCCCACGTAGCAGCTGCACAGATAGAATCCATGGGCAACCTAGATTGGAAGGCTACAGAGGTGGCCAAAGCCCTAGCAGAATGACCTTTTGGTTTGATAGGCAACTCTTTGTTTCTCAATTGATAAATGAAAGTAATAATGTGAGACAACCACCTGGATAAGGTCACTTTGGAAACTGGGAAACCTTGTTTGCCTAGAGCATAGGAAAGGAATAGTTGGTCCGACTTTCTTATATCCTTAGTCCTATGCAAGTAAAAACGCAATTGTCTATAAACGTCCAATTGGTGTAATTTGTATTCTGTCTTGTTGATGTGGTTAGGGAAAAACACAGGAAGGTCAATAGATTGGTATAAATTGTTTTCTGAGCAGACTTTCGGAAGGAATGATGGATTAATCCTCGGAGCAACCCTGTCCTTATGAAAGACCAAGTATGGAGGACGAACACATAGTGCCTGAAGTTCAGAGACGCGCCTGGCTGAAGTAATAGCTACCAGAAAAAGTGTTTTCCAAGATAGAAACTTAATGGAGCAGGATGCTGCAGGTTCAAAGGGGGGCATAATTAAGGAGGTTAGTACCAAATTAAGGTC
The DNA here is from genome assembly GCF_019279795.1 of Protopterus annectens. NCBI lineage: Eukaryota > Metazoa > Chordata > Ceratodontiformes > Protopteridae > Protopterus > Protopterus annectens. The sequence continues at coordinate 1,079,294,518 of NC_056748.1, forward strand.
CCAAGGAGGAGGGGGATCTCTCACTGGAGGTCTAAGGAGGGTAGTCCCTCTTAAAAAGGCTTTACAGAGCTTATGAGACATAATGTTTGAATTAGACAACCCAACATGAAAGTTAGAAATGGCCGCCAATTGAATCCTGATTGTAGCAGACGCGGACCCAGAATGAAAAAGTTGTGCTAGGAACTCCAAAATTTTGTGAACTGGGGCTGAAAAAGGATCTACGTTCCTAGCCTCTGCCCAACAAGAAAAACATTTCCATTTGCTAGCATAGGTCTTTCTGGTTGTGGACTTGTGAGAGGAGACAATAATCTCACGCACGGCCGGGGAAATGCTGGGAAGCCTGGCTAAGGTTGGAAGTGGAGCAACCAAGCTGTGAGCTGGAGTGTTTGGAGGGATTGATGCAGCCCGCCTGATTGATGAATCAGTAGGTCTGGAATCGGATCCAGAGTCCTGGGCTGATCGAGAAGGTAATGGTGCAGGAACGGAAACCATATCTGTCGAGGCCAGTAGGGGGCAATGAGGATCATTTTGCAACACAATGATATTACTTTCTGTATGAGTTTTGGTATCAGAGGAAACGGAGAGAAGGCATAAAGAAGTCCCTGAGGCCAATCGTGGACTAGAGCGTCTCTGGGTGTATGACCTGGAAGCAGAAGAAGGGAGAAGTAGTTGCTGCATTTGCTGTTGAAGGGGGTGGCAAAAAGATCACAGCAAGGCTGTCCCCATTTGCGGAAGATCAGATCCGCAACTACCTGATTCAGTCACCACTCATGAGGCATGAGAATAGCTCTGCTGAGCCTGTCCGCTATGACGTTGGACCTCCCAGGGATGTGCGTCGCAATCAGAAATCGTTGGGAAGAAATCGCCCACTGCCAGAGTCTGAGTGCTTCTCGACATAGGGGGTAGGACTTGGTTCCGCCCTGCTTGTTGATGTACCAGACCATTGACATGTTGTCTGTTTGAATTGCAATGGTCCCAGAAGGGAGAGAGTCTTGAAGAGTTTGCAACGCTAGGAGCACGGCTCTCATTTATAGGACGTTTATATGCAGGTGGTACTCGTGAGGCTGCCAAGTGCCTTGGACTGTCCTGCCCTGATAATGCCCCCCACCCTATCAGGGAGGCATCCGTGGTCACCGTGGCAACCTGAAGGGGCTGAATGAAGGGTCTGCCCTGAGTCAGTAGTGGGGAGACCCTCCACCAGGAAAGGTGCCTTTTGCATGCTTCTGTAATCATGATCATGTGAGACATGGGCAGCTGTTGGAAAGACCACTGTGAACAGAAGCCACTGAAGGATCCTCATGTGAAAGTGGGCCAGTGGGATTAGAAGAATTGCCGCTGCCATGGAACCCAGAGTTTGAAGGACGAACCTGATTTGGATCCTTTTGCTCTGCATTAGAATTTGTACTTGCTGGCGAATTGTAGACACCCTTTCTGGCGGTAGCCTTGCGGACATGTTCTTTGTATCTAAGTCTGCTCCTATATAGGTGATAGATTGACAGGGCAACAAGGCAGATTTTTCAAAGTTTATTGTAATGCCTAGCTGGGAGCAGATTGCGATAGTGTAAACCCTGGCTTGCAGAAGTTGATGCCTGGTAGTAGCAGTGAGAAGCCAGTCGTCTAGATATGGAAACACCTGGAATCCTCGATGTCTCAGGTGAGCCGTGATCACTGCCATACATTTGGTGAACACCTTGGGGGCTCTGGTGAGACCAAAGGGCAGAGCTCTGAACTGGCAATGACTGGCTCCCAGCCGGAAGCGAAGGAATCTCCTGGAGTGCCTGTCCATTTTGATGTGGTAGTACGCATCCTGAAGATCTATGGAGCACATCCAATTGTCCTGACCCAGAAAGGGTAGAATGGACTGTAGCCTGACCATCCGAAACTTTGTTCTTTGAACAGACTTATTTAGTCTGCTGAGATCCAGAATCGGTCTCCAGTCCCCTGTCTTTTTTGGTACCAAAAAGAACCTTGAGTAAGTTCCGGATCCGTGTTGGTCTGCCGGGACTTCCTGGATGACTCTTTTTTTCTAGCGGTCTTGAAACTTCTATGACTGCTTGGTCCCTCAGATTGGGTGGAACATCTGGAAGGGATTTGCTCGATGGTAAGGGGAGTTGAGAGAAGGGAATTTTGTAACCTCCGGATATAACTGACCGTACCCATTTGCCTTGCGTTAAATTTTGCCGGGATTTTGGGTACAGTGAAAGTCTTCCCTCGACTGCATCCAGAGGCGGGCAGCCGGGCAACCCTTCAGGGATACTGAAAGGGCTTCTTAGAAAAGGATTCTCTGTTGCCCTCATTCTGCGGACCCCCTCTGCCACGAGGGTGGCATCTATTATTATTGTTTCCCCCTCTGCCGCTGGAGGAAAAATAACTACGTGTGTCAGGCAAGCCTCCCTGAGATTTATGGAACCACATCTTACCACTCTACTGACCCTTGGGGTAGGGTCTAGAGGGAGTGGAAAAACAGACTCCCACAGCAGAGAGAGTCTTGCCTTCTTGCTCACACCTAGTCAAAGTGTCTTTCACCTGTGGTCCAAAAAGAAAGGAACCATCAAAGGGAGTGATGCTGAAGGACGCTCGAAAGGGTTCCGCAAAGTTACACAGCCGCATCCAGGCATGCCTCCTAAGGGCCACCCATTACTAGCGGCTCTACTCATCCCATCGGCTGCATAGGAAATGAGCCTCATGGAGGAGTTAACAACAGAATTAAGCGTCGCTAGCTGGGAAGCCACCTTAGCTTGTGCTCCCTCAGCTGTTGGATCTTGAGGGGTATCTCCGAGCTCTTTAAGGAGATCCCTTTGAAGGCAAGTAAAATGACACAAGTAGTTCAGTGACCTCATAGAGAAAGTCGCTGAAGTGAACATTCACTTTCCATATCTGTCCATCGTCCTAGACTCCTTGTTAGGGGGATGGACAGATGAAGAGGTCTCCGCTAACTCTTTTTTTGTGGCTGCTGCTACCACCATAGCATCAACAGGGACACCTTTTGTAAGGAACTGTTTATCCTGGGGTGCTGTAATAAATTTACCAGGTCTCCTCGGAGTTGGTTCCACTGTATCCGGAGCTGACCAAGCCTTTCAAGCCACCACTGTCATAACTGGATCGAAAGGTGGAGACACCCAGGAGGTGGAAGGTTGGGAACCGAAGGCATCCAGAAATACAGACTCATCCTCAGAAGGGGCTAGGGGATTCCAGTTCCCCCTCTGCTTGAGCATTTCCAGGATGTCTGAAAAGGAAACATCTTCAGAGGGGGATCTCGGGGACCCTTCCGATTCATCTAAGTCTGTATCAGAAGTGACAGACTCAGGGGAGTCAATGTGCTTCCTCTTGCACTTCTTCTTCCGAGGGGGCTCCTCTGAGAGGTCAGGGGAGGCCTCGGAAGAAGAGGAAACACCCAGTGGGGTGTCCTGAAGCATCGGGTCTCTACTCTTGGGGTCTGGAGGAGGAGCAGAGGTTGGCACAGGCACTACAGGGGATGGAGCCGGTGGGGCTGATAGTGGAGCTGACTCAGTGGCCAGCACACTCTGCATGACATTGAAGGCATCCGTGCCACGATGCAGAGAAAGCTCCGGTTCCGAAGAAATAGGAATCTTTCTCCACACCGAGGGAGCCGAGCTCACCTGCACCGAAGCTCCGAGAGGGAGAACGGGGTCGGACAAGGGTCCGATGCCACTCGCCGCTCCGAGGGAGTCCCGGCGCCCAGATCCCTCGATGGACGGCACCACTGAGGGAATCATAGCCCATGTCGGAACCAAAGGAGATAGTGTTATCAGAGCCGACGGTTCCAATACTCGAACCCCAACGAACTCCGGCTCCGAACTCATTGGAGTCGGAGGAGGAACATCGAGAGAAGTGGATGGAGCCGATACCTGTTGAGGAGGGCTGGACAACAACTTGTCTAGTGCCTGCAACTTTAGCAACCTACTGACCACTCTCTCCACATTGTGATCCGATAGCCTAGAGGACCGAGAGGAGTGAGAGGATCGGTGACTGCGCTCGCTCTGAAGTAAAGGAGACAGAGGAGCCGAATGCACCGATTCAAGTGAGGGGGACCTTAGCTTCTTGTGGCTCTGCGAAGGCTCTGAAGCCTCTGATGGTGCCGATGGGGAGATTGTCTTGTCGGTGCCAGCCAGAACCGATGTAGAAGGTAAACCCTGAACCGAAGATGGCTCAGAACTTGGAGCCGATGGCTTAGTGGGTTTAGGGGATTTCACAGGCTGTGAGCTCTTGGCTGGTGAATCCTGGGGTTTTAAAAGACCCCTTAGGATAAGCTTATTCTTACGCTCCTGCAGGACTCTTGGACTAAAGGCATTGCAGATAGAACAAGAGTCCTGCAGGTGCACAGCACCTAAACAATAGACGCAAGAAGTGTGCCCATCTGTCAGAGACATTTTCTGACAGCATGAGTCACACTTCTTGAACCCAGAAACCTTGGATTCCTTTGACATCCTTGAAAGTAAGGAAAAACAATTATAACAATAACAACCAGAAGCAAAATGCAGTCTACAAAAAACACACTACTATAAAGACTATAGCTAAAGGTTTTTTTTTTTTTTTTTTTTAAGAGAATAGGAAAGCCTCTAACTTAAATGGCTAGCCTATAAGAGAAAGGTAGAAGGAAAAACCTCTAACTTAAATGGCTAACCTGACAAGAAGAGGTAGGGGGAAGGGGTGGGGGAGAACTCTCTAAGTTAAACGAGTTCTACAAGAAACAGGAGGGATACTACAAGCTAACAAGCTAACTATCACAAAACAAGACTATCGTTAACAATAAAATACTAGAAGGGTTGAAATCTAGTGAAGAATGTTATACAAAAAATTTTATACAAGCCTGAGCCAGAAAAACGACACCTCACAGCTGAAGTGGCAAATGAGATCTGGGTAGCTATCGCTAGGCATTATGGGATAAGGGGTAGCCTCGAGCCAGTAAACAGCTCTCAAGCTATTGAAGATGGCCGAGTCGGAGCCGAGGATCGGCTCCGATCCCAACCAGCAAGAACGAAGGCGAGATAGACAACTTAACATTACATTATTCAGTTAAATAAATATTGATTAATGCTTAACAGCTAAAATTAGCCCAGATGAATAGATCTCTCTCTCTCTCTCTCTCTTTTCATACATACACACACACACACACACACACACACACACACATATATATATATATATATATATATATATATATATATATATATTATATATATGTAGGTTCATAGGTTAGTACTAGGCTATCAGCCCTAGGGTCTATACAAGCCTAGCCATAACAATTCCCTGGCTATTTCTTCCCACACTATTTACTTCCCTGGACCCCTGTCTAGCAGGGTGACTGACGTGATCCCCGGGGTGAATTTTCTTTTTCCCATCCAATCGTCAAGGTTCCTTTTGAAGAGGGCCAAAGAGGCACTCTGCTTGACATGTATGGGCAATCTATTCCAGAGTGTGGGGAGTCTCTGGGTCAGGAATCTATCCCTCCAGCATGTTTTGTTTATTGTGATGACAAGGTTTAGATCCCTGGAGTGTGTGGCTCTGAGGGATTGGGATTTCTTTAAGTTTAGCATGTCCAACAGCTCTGGGTTTGACATGGCCTTGTATGTTAAGCAGAGATCGCCTCTGAGTAGACGATATGCGACATAGTACAGCTGGAGTTTTTTAAGGCGGTCAGCGTAGGGCATCTGCTTTAGGCCTGTGATTCTTTTTGTAAGGTATTTCTGCGGCCTTTCCAGTTGTTGCAGATGTTTTGAGAGGTACAAACCAAACAGGGCATTGTATTCTGTAATGGGTCAAATGAGGAATGAGTACAGTGGGACAATGACCTCCTTTTTTCCTGGATGGAAAGCCCTTAGTGATGAGGTGTGCCACATAGATGGATTTCCTGACTGTTTTGGCAATGTGGTTATCAAAGGTGAGCATCCAAAAAACCTTCCACTGCACGGAAGCTATTGCACGGCTAAAGCAAATGTAGATTCCAAAAAGAAGAAGCCAGCAACTGTGAGCTATGAAAACTAATTGCTTTTTATATTGGCCAAACATCAAGACCTTTCAAACTACGCATCTCGGAACATCTGAGTGATGTCAAATGTAAAAGAGCTAGTAATGCATTGTACAAACATACTCTCAAACACAGCACGGCCAGATTTCATTTCACAATTATTGATAAAATAATCGGTGATAGAAGTAATAAATCAGGATGGCACATTAAACTGAATGCAAAAGAAAGAAATGGATAGTAACACTAGGTGCATTATTTCAGCCTGGACTTAATGAATATTTATGAATATTTGTATGTATATTCATGAGCTCACCAATCATATTCTGTTTTCAATTATTACTAACTATATAAAGGACTTCAAATGTTTTATGTGGATTTGCACTGATGAAGGCTAGGTAAAAACCCAAGCCGAAACCGGTCTGTTCTGTTTACTGGAAGTTCTATATATGTTTAATTAAATTAGTTTTCATAACTCACAGTTGCTGGCTTCTTCTTTTTTGTATCAAAGGTGAGACCACTGTCCATCTGTGTCCCTAAGTCTCTTATCACACTTTCGGTGTTTAGTGTACTGCCACTTATATGGTAATTCACGAGTACATGTTTTTTTCCCAAAGGGGATAACTATACATTTCTTGGCATTGAGCTTGAGCCCATGGCTCTGGCATCAAGCATCTGTTTCTGTAAGGCCCTTTTGTAGAGTATCCACATCATTTGGGGATTCAGTAATGGCTCCCAGTTTGCAGTCATCTGCAAACTTTGTTAGCCAGAGTCCCTTAGTGTTGGCCTGTACTTCAGAGAAGTAGAAGCCAAACAAGAGTGGTCCCAGGACTGAACCCTGAGGTACTCCACTTGTCACTTGTCTGGAGCTGGATTTGGAGTCGGCTACTTTTACAGTGTGGGTTTTATCAGTAAGCCAGTTAGCAACCCATTGGGTGATGTAGGGATTAATGCCCAGCTTAGTAAGTTTATCTATGATTCCAGAGTGGGAGATGGTGTCAAAGGCCTTGGCAAGGTCTAGATAAGCTGTGTGGACCACCTTACCCTTGTCCATGGCTCTGTAGACTGATTCAAAGAAGTAATTCAGGTTCAGGAGACAAGATCGGCCCTTCACAAACCCAAACTGGGTGGGGTCCAGTGTTTGAAGGTTGCCAATGTCTTTGTTTATAAGTTCCATGATAATACGCTCCATGGCCTTGCAGATAAGGCTCGTCAGACTGATGGGACGGTAGTTTCCGGGATCCAAGGTGGATCCCCCCTTGTGGAGTGGAATAACTGTAGCTCTGCGCCACTCAGTGGGCACGAAACCTGAGGTGAGGCTATGATTTAACATGACACTTAGGTGAGGTGTCAGTTCATATTGTAGTTCAATACATATATAGATACACACACACATTTATATATATATATATATATTATAATGATAACTAAGCTAGCTACATATTTATTTATTTATTTAACATTTGATTACTGGGAAAGTCCAGCTGGGACAGAACCCATTTTCAGCAGAGGCCCGGGGAGAAAAGCTCCAGACACATGTCTCTGGATTGAGGGAGGAAACAAGAGCACCCAGATGAAACCCACACAAATGCAGGGAGGACATGCACAGTCTGCACAAAAGGTACCCCAGCCAAGAATCAAACCAGAGAACCCCTTGCTGTGAGGTGAAAATACTAACCACTGCACCCCTGTGCCACCCATGGTATTCAAAGTGGTTAAAAGTAGGGTATGGTAAAACAGAAATAGCTGGCTGTTTGTTTGTTTTTTAGGAAGAGGAAAGGGGTCCCTGTTCTGCTGAAGAATAACAGTACAAAAGATATTTTAGTTGTGCTGACTTACTTCTTACAAAATTAAGAAATGATAGTTACATACCACAACACTGGATACTTCCATTCCTGTCTGAACAATACAACATATAGGTCCTTGAGCTGCTTGTCAGATCTAAACTGGCAAAACTAGTACTTCAGCTTTGAGCCCCTTTAAGAATTCTTTTTTCCATCATGCCCTAGTATGCAAGGTTACCTCAGATCAAGTTTGATGCTAAGTAGAAGAAACCTAATGTAACTTGTGATAATGAATGAAGATATCCTTCAGGTCCCAAAAATGGCAATTATGAAGGGGGGATTGAGTTAGGGTTGTCATGTCAGACAGGTGAGAAGGAAAGGATCCATCATTATGGAAAATAACTATCATATCCTCTTCATTCGGTTCATCCGATCTGACTAATGAGTCAGAATCCCAAGCTACCAAAAACTCCTGGGTGGCAGCATGACAGAAGGCCCTTAAGGATGGTGGCTCCAAAGGAAACCTTACCCTGGAAATGGAATCAGGCTTGCTGTGCTTAATAAAAATATGCAGTGAGGACCAAACTGCTCCTGCCCAAATCTCATCATTTGAGTAGCATGGAAGAAGGCTGTGGGGCTGTGGAAGTAGCTACTGACCTACTTCAATGTGCCTTAGATCTGCCTGGCAATGGATAGTTATAGGTTGAGCAGATGTAGGAAATGCAACCAGAAATCCACTCTGAAAGGGTAATTTTGGACATACAGCTTCCTCGTTTGTTAACAGTGAAGGGAATGGAAAGTTAGGTGCCTTTCCTGAATGATTTGTTCCTATAAAGGTAGAGGTAGAAGGTAGAAACTCAGCTTGACTATGGACACATAGGGTTTGAAATATATATTCTCCTTTACTGGCATGATTTTGGATAAACACTGGCAAGTAAATCAGCTGAATCACGGTTGCTGTGGAAGCTACTTTGGGTAGAAAACATGGATTTGTATGGAAGATGACTGGCTTTCTTGAAGACTTAATAAGGTACTGCTGACTAGAGGGCCTGAAGCTCTGAAACCCTTCTCATGGAAGCAATAGCTACAAGAAATAAGATTTTTCTTGAGAGAAATTTCACCTGAATTGTAGACATTGGTTCAAATGGAGGTTTTGTCAAAGCCAATTGAACAAAATATGTCCCAGGGAGGACCTGGTTCTCTTATTAGAGGCCCGAGAAGGAAAACTCCTTTGAGGAATGCTTTGCAGCTTATGCAAAGCCAACAAGTGTTCCTCTTGCCCTAAGTGGAAATTAGACAAGACTGTTAGCTGGATATTTTTGGTGGAGAATCTGGACCCTGAATCAAGCATAGATGCTAGGAAATGAACATTCAGAAGAGAGGCTGAAAAGGAATCAGTGTCTTGGGAAAATGCTGAAATAATGAAGCGTTTCCACTTCCTGCAATATAACTTGTGAGTCGATTCCTTCTGGGAAGCAGACAAAATCCTAACTACATTGGAAAACAGGGCTTGATTGTGACCATCACTGGAATTGGAGAAACCAAGAGTATAGCTGAGGTTGTGAAGGTCTTATTGAGGCTTCCCAGATGGGTGGGAAAGAAGATTCTGTGTTACGTCTAATATCCACGGGGCTTACCTGAGATGAGGCCTGAGAAGGGAAAAACAGATTTTTCTGCATTTTGAATTTTAGGGGAGGAGTGATGAGAAATAGTATTGCATAGCCTGTGGATATTATCCTTCTTACGCATCTGTCCTGGGTGGTGATGGCCATCCACACAGAAGAGTAGAGGGATAAATGACCCTGACTGCCTCTGGCAGGGAGTAGTTGGGCAGTCCTTCAGGGACACTAGGGTTGTCTATCAGAAATAGGGGTCCACAAAAAGATGACAAAAGTAGCATTGATCACTGAAATCACTACACCCAGTGACTACAGTGTCTTGTATACAGAGAGACACAAAGTCATAAAATATCAGGATTTGCAGGCAAAAATGAGAGCAACGTGGAGGAAAGATACACAGACAGTTTCAATAGTAGTAGAAGCAATGGGTCTTACAAAAAAGAATCTACAATCGTATTTAGATATGTTACCAATACATGTAACTCCATACAAATTGAAGAAGCAGTCATAACTGGGCACAAAGCAAGTGCTGCGAAGAGTACTTCTGGCTGACATCAAAGATTGAAACAATACTAATTTCATGAACTTTAATCATACTTTGACTTAGAAATGAGGTCCATTCCCATCATGGTATGAGAAACCCAAAAGATTTGGAGAAATTAAAAACGGCCTACTGTATCCCTGGATCTGTGGACTCTCTAGGCCTCTGAGCCTGTATGTATTGAAGGGGCCATCCCTGCCTTGGCCACCCCTTTCTGATACTGACTTAAATAGCTGATGCTTGGATTTTCTAATATTAGAATCATATTACTTAATGGTAATTTACTATAAACACATGTTCTGCTGCTGATTTTTAGACTTTAGGCCCTTTTGCTTCCTGCTATAAGATCTTTGCAGGGCCTCAAACCTTACTTCAATGGCAGTAAAGTTTTGCCATCCTGTTTGCAATTTTGCATTTTTTTCTTACAGGGAAGGGCCAAACAATGGAAATACATTAGATGCGGCATTTGTTAAAGACACAACCCAAGTCTGACATCTCACAACAATGCCTGCTCCCCCAGCCCTAGCTGCTCCGTTGGCTGCACTGTGCATGATCCACATGAAGAGGTTAGAAATGTTAATTATTGTGCTCAGACAGATTTCCAGCTGCTTCAGTGAGTCTGATGTTGGGGGCCTTCACAGAGTGGGGAGTGCTTTTTGCATCAAATCCCTCTAAAATGGTTTATGTGAGCAGCGTGCTTCAGGGCCTCAAGTGTGAAGGTGATGGTAGCACATTTCCACTTCCTTAATCTGTCCATAGCCCTGGACTCCTTGTTGGGCAGCTGAACAGTGGCTGTAACATCAGTCAGGTCATTTTTAAGCACTGCTGACACAATAATGGAATCAACCAATGGACGTTTAACCCAACACAATCTGTCTTTGGGATGAAAACTAAGCATTTTATC
>NC_056748.1:1079627851-1079907851 GCF_019279795.1 Protopterus annectens
TCCCAGTGGGAAGGAAAAGGCGGGGTAGAATCGCATGATTGCAAAGTCGTCCCCCAGTGAAACAGCTTTCCAGGTTCACACAGCATAAACCAGTAGTTGCTTAAGCACCCAGCTGCAAGCAGTGGCATGAGAAGGCTCCTAAGGTCAATAGGAGACCAGGCTGGAAGACCACGGGGAAGTTGGACTGAGAGAAAGCACAGCAGTTCAAGGAATTACTCCAGGGCTCTAGCACCCCCAAGAAGAGGGAGGAAATAGGTGGAGTTGGTTGAAGAAGAGTGGCAGCCCCTAAAAACAGCATGTGTGTTATTAGGACTACACAGAAAAATATGTTGACTTGAGACAGGTATATGAAATAAAAGGTACATAAGGAAAGCTGGTGATGGAACGATGCAGAAAGCGGCAGGAAGTAATCAGTAAAAGAAAGAAGGGAGGCAGGAAGAAGTGGGAGATTGAAAAGACTGATCAAAAGCTAGGAAGGACTACTGGATTTATTTCTAACAAAGAAACTAAGAAAGAAGTTGCAATAGCAAAGGAATAAAGGCACATCAGAGGCTGCTCTATCCAACTTTCCTAGAAAGTGACTCCAGTAAGGGGTGCACAACAGAAATCTAAACTACTACCAGGTTGCAAGAAGCAAAGACAGAAAGATAAAGAAGATAGTCAGACACCCTTCACTTAAGGGATTCCAGCAACAACCTGCTTACTCAGCCCAGGACATCAAAGGCAGATGGAAGGAGTATTTCCAGCAGCTTCTGAACGAAGAAAACCCCACAGAAGCTGTTGCTGCCCTAGCGAAACAGCTTACAATGAGAATAGGAAGAGGAGCCCAGCTTAGGAAGGCGTAAGAAGAGCAGCACTAAGGAAAATGAAGTCAGGGAAGGCCAGCAGGAAACAGATGAGGTCACAGCAGATATGATAAAGATGCTGGGTAAGCTAGCTGGGGAGAAAATGAACTCCTGAGGGTACCTGATTGCCAGTGTATTGGAGAGAAAGCTTATCCCAGATGACTGGAGAATAAAACATACCGTGCCAGTGTACCCAAGAACAAAGGGGACATCCACAACTGTGGACGGTAGTGCATCAAACTCCTACCACATTGCGCTGAAAGTTCTGGAGAGGGTGATTGATAAACGGATCACACGCAGAATAGTAGAATGTAAGATGGGAGATGAACGGAGTTCAGATTCCAGATCAGAGATGCAGCACAATTCGACCTGATGTTTGCATTGAGACAGATACTTTGAGAAGAAACTAGAAGAGGAGAGAGTCAAACGTGGGCTTTCACTAGAACTTGAGAGAAAGCATATGACATAGGTCCCAAGAAAGCTGATCTGGGCAGTACTCTTGGTGGGTTGAAGTCCCAGAAACATTGGTAGGAATTAGTACAGGGTTTATGTACAAGGACCCAGTGACTCCAAAGTATGAACAGTGTTTGGCCTCACTAGAGGGGTTCCCCAGTGGGAGTGGGTGTACACCATAGTTCAGCTCTGATCCCACTGCTGTTTCACTACTGGTAGCTAGGACTACATCAGCAAAACAGGTTTGAAGGGTCAGAGCCTTCAAAAAGCTGCTGCTGTATGCAGGCAGTGTATGTGGCAGTACAGGCCTGAGACTGAACACTGATCTAGAACTTCAGCAAAGGAGATAGGAAAATGGGAATGCAAATCTGAAGGCACATGGGATGAAACTAAAGCTTTACAGATAAGACGGGTAATATAGCAAGCAGATTGGGGAAATCAGAAGAAGCTGAGAACAGAGATAGATGGGAAGATAGGTGGAAACAGGTAAAACAAGCTTCAGAAGCATCTGTGGGAGGGTGGTTGAGGAGAAGGGTAGTCTGAATGGGAAGAGGTCAAAGCTTTCAGAATCAGGAAGGGCTGCATGGCCAACTTCTGGCATAGAGTATCAGGTATAGTCTATGACAGAAGAATGCCAAACAAGCTGAAAAGTAAGGTGTATTAAAGACAGTGGATGTGACCAGTACTGCTGTATGGTACAGAAACCTGGAGCAAGTAAAGGCAGAACAGTTGAAGAAGCTAGAGGTGACAGTGGAAATGAAGTGCCTGAGAAAGGTGGTGTGATACGCACACTGCGGGACAGGCTTAAGAAATGAGGATATAAGAGCAGAAGATAAAAGTAAGCTCCAATTGCAGAAAAGATCAAAGACAACAGATTACAATGGTATAAGTAACATGTGTGAAAAGCAGAAGACAATCTGGTGAGGGAGATTTGGGACAGACAGGGCATGTAAGAGGAAGCTAGGCCCAGCAAAGAGAGGTGGATGGATTGTGTGAAAGAAGATCTGAGACAGTCAGACATATGTTGAAGAAGGCAGGAGAGGGGCACTGAATCGAGAGAGTTGAAGGCTAGTTAATACGATACCCCCACCCCAAGTAAATGGGAAAAGGGGATGATGATATATATATATATATATATATATATATATATACACATATATATATATATATATATACATGCACATACACACACACAGACACACACACACACTGATATATACACACACACACACATAATTTTTTTTTATTTTTATTTTATTTTACATTTGTTAAGTCCTGGCTAGTCTGGCTGGATGTGTCCATTTTCAGCAGAGGCCCGAGGAGAAAAGCCCATTAACATACTAATAGCTAACAACAGTGAGAAAACAACCAAAAAATTTAGACAAAAGTACCAAAACAATCAGACAATAAATGCAAGAAGCAAAACAGTAAAATAAACCATATGTAAAAAAACACAAGTAAAGTAGATTAGAACAGCATATGTAGTTTAGAAGGAATTAGAGGTAGTAGGAACAGAGATAACAGTGAGAGGCAGTATTACAATGAATTGTGCTGCTAGAGAGACTGTCAAGGAATGAAGAGGACTGAGAAAAAATAATTGTAAATATATGGAGAGTCTGCACAAATTCACTAATAAGGTTATAGTGTAGTACAAGTTAATCCAGGGCACTAGTATTAGGAAAAGAGTTAACCAGGTGCTCATATTAGGGAAAGAGTTAATCCAGGGTACCAGTGTTAGGAAAGAGTTAATCCAGGTACTAGTATTAGGGAAAGAGTTAACCAGGGTACTAGTATTACAGAAAAGAGCGAACCAGGGTACTAGTATTAGGAGAAAGAGCATAATCCAGGGCACTAGTATTAGGAAAGAGTTAATCCAGGGTACCAGTATTAGGAAAGAGTTAATCCAGGTACTAGTGTTAGTAGAAAGAGTTAATCCAGGGTACTAGTAGGAAGAAAGTTATCCAGGGTACTAAAGGAAAGAGTTAATCCAGGTACTAGTATTAGAAAGAGTTAATCCAGGGTACTAGTATTAGGAAAAGAGTTAACCAGGGTACTAGTATTAGGAAAGAAGTTAATCCAGGGTACTAGTGTTAGGAAAGAGTTAATCCAGGGCAGTACTAGTGTTAGGAAAGAGTTAATCCAGGTACTAGAAGGAAAAGAGTTAATCCAGGGTACCAGTATTAGGAAAGAGTTAATCCAGGTACCAGTATTAGAAAGAGTTAATCCAGGGTGTACTAGTATTAGGAAAGAGTTAAGCCAGGGTACTAGCATTAGGAAAGAGTTAATCCAGATTGGGGCCAAACAAAAGTCATCCCCAGTGAAACAGTCGGTTCACAGCATAAACCAGTAGTTGCCACAATCAGCTGCAAGCAGTGGTTAGAGAAGGCTCTAAGGTCAATAGAGACCAGGCTGAAGACCGGGAAGTTGACTGGAGAGAAAGCACAGCAGTTCAAGGAATTACTCAGGGCTCTAGCACCCCAAGAAGAGGAGGAAATAGGTGGAGTTGAAGAAGAGTGGCAGCGCCTAAAAACAGCATGTGTTAGGACTACAGAAAAAATATGTGACCGAGACAGGTATAGAAATAAGGTACATAAGGAAAGCTGGTGATGGAATGCAGAAGTGCAGGAAGTAATCAAAAGAAAGAAGGAGTGCAGGAAGAAGTGGGAGATTGAAAAGACTGATCAAGCTAGGAAGGACTACTGGTTGGCTAACAAAGAAACTAAGAAAGAAGTTGCAATAGCAAAGAATAGGGCATCAGAGGCACTCTATCAGCTTCTAGAAAGTGACTCAGTAAGGGGCACAACGAAACTATACCAGGTTGCAAGGCAAAGACAGAAAGATAAAGAAGATAGTCAGACACCCTTCATAAGGGATTCCAGCAACAACCTGCTTACCAGCCCACAGGACATCAAAGGCAGATGGAAGGAGTATTTCCAGCAGCTTCTGAATGAAGAAAACCCCACAGAAGCGGTACTGCCCTAGAAACAGCTTACAATGAGAATAGAAGAGGAGCCCAGCTTAGAAGACGTAAGAGCAGCACTAAGGAAAATGAAGTCAGGGAAGGCAGCAGGCTCAGATGAGGTCACAGCAGATATGATAAAGATGCTGGGTAAGCTAGGGGAGAAATGGCTCCTGAGGGTACTGATTGCAGTGTGGAGAGAAAGGCGTATCCCAGATGACTGGAGAATAAGCATACTCGTGCCAGTGTACAAGAACAAAGGGGACATCCACAACTGTGGACAGTACAGAGGCATCAAACTCCTACCACATTGCATGAAAGTTCTGGAGAGGGTGATTGATAAACGGATACGCAGAATAGTAGAATGTAAGATGGGAGATGAACAGTTCGGATTCAGATCAGGATGCAGCACAATTGACCTGATGTTTGCATTGAGACAGATACTTGAGAAGAAACTAGAGAAGAGGAGAGAGTCAAACTGGGCTTTCCTAGACTTGGAGAAAGCATATGACAAGGTCCTAAGAAAGCTGATCTGGGCAGTACTGCGGTGGGTTGAAGTCCCAGAAACATTGGTAGAATTAGTACAGGGTATGTACAAGGACCCAGTGACTCAAGTACGAACAGTGTTTGGCCTCACTGAGGGGTTCCCAGTGGGAGTGGGTGTACACCATAGTTCAGCTCTGATCCCACTGCTGTTCATACTGGTAATGGACTACATCAGCAAACAGGTTGGAAGGGTCAAAGCAACAAAGCTGCTGTATGCAGACGATGTGGCAGTACAGGCAGACACTGATCTAGAACTTCAGCAAAGGATAGGAAAATGGAATGCAAATCTGAAGGCACATGGGATGAAACTAAGCACAGATAAGACAGTGGTAATGGCAGCAGATTGGGGAAATCAGAAGAAGCTGAGAACAGAGATAGATGGGAAGATAGTGGAACAGGTAAACAGCTTCAAGTATCTGGGAGGGGTGGTTGAGGAGAAGGGTAGTCTGAATGAAGAGGTCAAAGCTAGAATCAGAAGGGCTGCAGCCAACTGGCATAGAGTATCAGGTATAGTCTATGACAGAAGAATGCCAAAGAAGCTGAAAAGTAAGGTGTACAAGACAGTGGTGCGACCAGTACTGCTGTATGGTACAGAAACCTGGGCAGTAAAGGCAGAACAGTTGAAGAAGCTAGAGGTGATGGAAATGAAGTGCCTGAGAAAGGTGGTAGGATGCACACTGCGGGACAGGCGAAGAAATGAGGATATAAGAGCAGAAGATAAAGTAGCTCCAATTGCAGAAAAGATCAAAGACAACAGATTACAATGGTATGGGCACATGTGTAGAAAAGCAGAAGACAATCTGGTGAGGGAGATTTGGGACAGACAGGAAGAAGGTAAGAGGAAGCGAGGGCGTCCAGCAAAGAGGTGGATGGATTGTGTGAAAGAAGATCTGAGACAGTCAGACAAGGGTGTTGAAGAAGGCAGGAGAGGGGCACTGAATCGAGAGAGTTGGCGACAGTTAATACGATACCCCGACCCCAAGTAAATGGGAAAAAGGGGGATGATGATA
The DNA here is from genome assembly GCF_019279795.1 of Protopterus annectens. Taxonomy (NCBI): domain Eukaryota; kingdom Metazoa; phylum Chordata; order Ceratodontiformes; family Protopteridae; genus Protopterus; species Protopterus annectens. Next base: position 1,079,633,665 of record NC_056748.1, read on the forward strand.
TATATATATATATATATATATATATATATATATATATATATATATATATATACATACACATACACATACACAGACACACACACACACTGATATATACACACACACACACATATTTTTTTTATTTTTATTTTATTTTACATTTGTTAACCGGGCTAGTCTGGCTGGATGCATGTCCATTTTCAGCAGAGGCCCGAGGAGAAAAGCTCCATTAACATACTAATAGCTAACAGTGAGAAAACAATCAAAAATTTAGACAAAAAAATTTAAACAATCAGACACAAATGCAAGAAGCAAACAGCAAATAAACCATATGTAAAAAACAAGTAAACAGATTAGGAACAGTTATTATGTAGTTTAGAAGAATTCAGAGGTAGTAGGAACAGAGATAACAGTGGAGAGGCAGTATTACAATGAATTAGTTGCTAGGGAGAGACTGTCAAGGAATGAAGAGGACTGAGAAAAATAATTGTAACATATGGAGAGTCCGTAATAAATTCACTAATTACAAGTTAGAGTAGTACAAGTTAATCCAGGGCACTAGTATTAGGAAAGAGTTAATCCAGGGTACTAGTATTAGGAAAGAGTTAATCCAGGGTACTAGTGTTAGGAAAGAGTTAATCCAGGGTACTAGTATTAGGAAAGAGTTAATCCAGGGTACTAGTATTAGGAAAGAGTTAATCCAGGGTACTAGTATTAGGAAAGAGTTAATCCAGGGCACTAGTATTAGGAAAGAGTTAATCCAGGGTACTAGTATTAGGAAAGAGTTAATCCAGGGTACTAGTGTTAGGAAAGAGTTAATCCAGGGTACTAGTATTAGGAAAGAGTTAATCCAGGGTACTAGTATTAGGAAAGAGTTAATCCAGGGTACTAGTATTAGGAAAGAGTTAATCCAGGGTACTAGTATTAGGAAAGAGTTAATCCAGGGTACTAGTATTAGGAAAGAGTTAATCCAGGGTACTAGTGTTAGGAAAGAGTTAATTCAGGGTACTAGTGTTAGGAAAGAGTTAATCCAGGGTACTAGTATTAGGAAAGAGTTAATCCAGGGTACTAGTATTAGGAAAGAGTTAATCCAGGGTACTAGTATTAGGAAAGAGTTAATCCAGGGTACTAGTATTAGGAAAGAGAATAGCATTGAAGTGAACTGAAAGTATGAATTTGGGAAAAAATGACAAGATGTGGTGTTACAGCATACAGAAGGAAGAAGTACGAAGAGAAAAAGAGAAGGAGGAAGAGTCAATATGCAGGTAGGTCAGAAGAGGGATAAATCAGGAGTAAAGGATAATAATTAAGAGTGAAGAAGAGGACTGGGAAGAGGTGCATTCTATGTTGAGCTCAGTCAGGATTAGAGCATGGGCATAGCCAGTGAGTTTGGAGATGGTGTTTTATTTGTTTTTTGAAAAGGTGAGATGAGCTTAGGGTGGTCAGTTCAATGGGAAGTTTATTCCAATATGATCCAACAGTATTTGCAAATAAGGAGTCGCCTGCTTTATTGTGGGATTTAAGAGTAGTTACTAGAACCTTGTTGGCTGAGCGAAGTGAGGTAAGGTTTTTATATGGGGTGATTAGGTTATTAAGTATGGGTGTATTGGAGGGGTGGTGCAGAATGTTAAAAGTGATGACCAATTGACGCAGGAGTATTAGGTTCTGAAGTTCTAGCCAGTGAAGTTTTTTTAGATTGAGACAATGATGAGTACGGAAAGGGGATCCTGTGGCAAACCTGGCAATACTATGGTAGGCTGTGTTAAGTTTATAAAGGTTGGCTTTAGAAATGTTGATAAAGGATGGAGAGGCATACAGTAATGTGGAGATAAGGTGAGTTTGGGCAAGAGACACTCGGGTGGTAGCACTAAGAAAGGGCTTTAGTCTGTAGAGGGCACCTATTTTCTTGTTTACAGTCTTGATGGTTAGATCAATGTGGTTATCAAAGCTTAGCTGATTGTCAATAGTAACGCCTAGTAGTTTGGTGGAATAGTCAGGTATAATTATAGTGCCATTACAGGACACCAGGAAAATGAGATTGGTGGATTTGAGGGTTGGGGTGAAGAGTAATAATTTAGTTTTTTTGGGATTAAGGAGGAGACAGATCTGTTGGAACCATTTTTCTGCTGTTGTAAAGACCTTTTGGGTGGAGGAGTGGAGTTCTTCTGGAGATGGAGCAGAGCAGATGAGAGTAGAATCATCAGCATACTGTATGCAAGTGGATGTTGGGAGAGAAGTGGGCAGGTTATTTATGAATATTGAGAACAGGAGGGGACCTAAGATGGATCCTTGTGGGACTCCGATAGTAACTGGGACTTGAGAGGATAGATGGTTGTCCCAGAGGACTGCTTGTTTTCTATTTGTCAAGTAAGAGTCAAACCACTGTAGTGCTAGTGAATCAAGTGAGAGGGATTTTAAAGTATCTAGGAGAAGTTGATGGTTGACCATATCGAAGGCTTTAGAGAGGTCCAGGAATAGTGCAGAGGAGAAAAGGTTTTTATTGCGATTTTTGTTGATCACGTCAGTGAGGGAGAGGAGGGCAGTGGAAGTACTGTGGTGGGGCCTAAAACCATGCTGAGAGTCTGCGAGTAAGTTATTTTGCAAGAGATGATGTAAGAGTTGATGGTGTATGCAGCGTTCCATAATTTTAGATAGTGGAGATAGAAGGGCTATAGGCCGGAAATTAGAAAGTTCGTTGGAGATTCCTCCTTTATGGAGGGGAATGATATGGGAGATTTTCCAACAGGATGGGATAGTGGATTCGGTTATGGTTCTGTTAATTAAGATGGAGACTGGGTAAGCTAGTTCAGTTGCTGCTAGTTGAAGATATTCAGCTGGTAGATTATCAGCAGAAGGGGTACAAGGTTTAAGTTTTGAGAGTAACTTCTGTATATAGGTTGTGGAGACTGTATTAAATGTAAGAGTAGGGGTGCTGTTTTGAGGAGAGGAGGTTATTTGAAGGGAGGAGGGGGGGTCATAGTGTTAGCTAGAGTAGTGACTGTTTGGGAGAAGAAGTTGTTGAAAGTATCAGCTATTACATTAGGTTGGGTCTGAGCTAGGCTAGTTGGTGTAGGTGTTTTGGTGTTTCCTGGGTGGAGCAGTTTATTGATTCCTGACCAGAAATGTTTGGGGTTTTGGTTTTGTTGATACTGCAGGTAATAGTTCTTTTTATCTAGATAGGTGAGTTTTTTTGTTGTGTTTCTGAGGTGTTTGAAATTTTGATGGTCAGTTGGGTTTTTGGTGGATCTCCATTTATTCCATAATTTATTTCTAGCTAGCATTGTTTGTTTGGTTTTTTTGGAAAGCCATGGGGCTGCTTTGGAGCCTAGTCTAATCAATCGAGATGGGGCATGATGCTGGAGAATTTGTAGGAAGGTATTGTTAAAATGGGTAACTGCTTCTTCAAGTGGGAGGTGTTTTAGAGTTGACCAGTTATATTGTTTGAGTTCATTACGAAAGGATGATAGGTTAAAATTAGTTTTGTTGTGTACAGTACGATAGGTTGCCTGCTTGGGATTATTGTATTTTTGTTTAGTGATATAGGTAAGGAGATGGTCGCTGATATTGTCAGGGAGTATTCCAGTTTTATAAGAGAGGGGATTGTTGTTGATCAGTATCCAATCCAGGATGGCTTGTTTCTGGGTTGATTTGTGTATTCTAGTAGGGGAGTTTATGGTTTGTTGAAAGGTAAAGAGATTGAGGTGAATGGAAGGTTTGGGAGAGATGCAGGAATTCCAATCAATATTAAAGTCTCCTAAGATTATGGTTTCCTGAGGAAAGCTACAGGAGACCCAGCTAAGGATATTTTCTAGTGTATAGACGTTATTGCCTGGCGGGATGTAGGAGCATATTATATAGATGGCTTTGGTTTTATTAATTTGGAGTTTGGAACAGAGTATTTCAGCATTGGCTGGGGAGGGGGACAGGGAGTCAATTAAGGCTAGCTGCAGTTGGGATTTGTATAAAAAGGCCACTCCTCCACCCTTTTTGTTAAGACGATCTTGCCTTAAGGTGCTGTAGCCTGGGGGAGTGATTTCATTGTCTTTGGTACCTGGTTTTAGCCAAGTTTCAGTGAGACATAGAATATCACAGGCATAGAAGTCAATTAAAGCATGGAGTTGTGTGATTTTATTGTTGATGCTGCGAATATTTAAGTGAGCTATTGAGAGGGAGTCAGTGGAGAAAGGTGAACCAAAACTATTAGCAGTTTGGTTAGTAGGAGTATGGCTGAGATGATTGTTAGGGCCAGGGTTGGGGTGGATGTCCCCATGTATCAGTAAGAGTGTTTGTGGGACTTAACATACCTTTGTATTTTTGCAGGGTATTAGCTGAAACTGTCTCGTGGTTAGGAATCTGTTACGGTGCAATTTGTGGTAGAGAGGGGGAAGGTAGGGACAGGATGATAGGATATATATATGTGTATATATATACACACACACAGACACACACACACACACACACACACATATATATATATATATATATATATATATATATACAGAAACACACACAAACACACACATATATATATATATATATATATATATATACATACACACACACACATGTATATATACACACACACACACACACACACATATATATATATATATATATATATATATATACACACACATATATATATATATATATATATATATATACATATACATACATACATTCAATCAACTATACATTTGATCAGTTTCATTAAATGTTGAGAAGGTGTCATGCACTTACAGATTTTGAAACGGCACTTAAATCCTTTTCATAGGGATCAGGGATCAAACCAATGACCTCTAGAAAAAGGTTTGTGAAAAAAAATGAAGTAAAAGGTGGAGTTACAGTGCTGCAGTGAGTAGCACTGCAGCAAGAGATCAAGAGTTTCTCCAGTATGATTCTCAGGTGGTGTGTCATCTGTGCATGGCCTTTCTGTGCCTTTGTGGGTTTTCCATGGGTGATCCAGTCCCCCCACCCCCCGAGACATTCAGTCCAGTTTGCCACGAGGTGTGACTGAGTAAGCATATGCATGCTACAACAGACCACGATCCTTTTCTGAATAAGCTTCAAAGAACAGTGCTCACTGTCTGCTGGGATAAACCTTTGTGTTCCTGTGACCTTATAAACAATAAAGAAACTTACTGAAAAAAAATGAAGTAAAATAGCAATTTCTGCATACTAGTATAAACCTTGATTGCGGTGGTGCAGCGGAAGCGTTGTTGCCTCATAGCAAGAGGTTCTCCCGTTTGATTCTCAGCTGGAGTGCTGGGAGTGCCTTCTGTGTGAAGTCTGCGTGTTCTCCCCGTGGTTGGGTGGGCGTTCGAAAGACATGCGTAAATGGTAAATGAGCGTGCCTTCATTGAAGGTTGAACGTCGAGCTGGCACCTCGGCGTTCGTCAAAATCTACTGCCAATCATTAGCGGACCGGAGTTCTGCTGTGGCGACCCCTAACCGGGAAAAGCCGAAAGATAACAACAGTGTAAACCTTGATCAGCAATGCTGTCCCTGTTCCAAATATAGTTGCTAAAATTAAGATACTGAAGCTGACAAAGCAAATGTCAACCTGCCTGAAGACAGACAAAAATTATGAAGTGTGGGTTTTGCCTGCAGCAGAATGTTTAGAGAGGTGGCAAAAATAAGAATAAAACTAGTAACTCTGAATGCTATATGGAAGAATCTGGAAAGAAACCAAAGAAAAATTCTTAGTATGAGATAAATTCACACACACGCACATGCACAATTATACAGTAATGCACGAACAGACTGGAGACCCCATTCTATAAAATAAGTGCAGCTTTATTTAAACTGAAGCATAAATATAATATGAAAATAGCCTTAATGTTATAGCAGTAAGAAGACTTATAGTTATAAGTGTACATCCACCACTGGATTCAGTTAATATTGGCCAAAGTCCAGGTAATACCTTAGAAAATACCCACGGGCTGTACATCCACTGCTGGATTCAGTAAATCTTGGCCAAAGTCCAGATAATACCTCAGATAGACCAACGGGCTGTACATCCACGTCTGGATTCAGTTAATCTCAGGAAAATACAGATAATACCTCAGATAGATCCATGGCCTGTACACCCACAGCTGGATATGGCTAATGTTGGGCAAAGTCCAGATAATACCTCAGACAGACCCACGGGCTGTACATCCACTGCTGGATACAGTTAATCTCGGGCAAAGTCTAGATAATATCTCAGACAGACCCACGGGTATCTTCTGTTGCTCCAAGGATGTCTTCCAATGAATTCTCCAGCTGGTTTCTTCAAGTCTTCTCTTGACAATAATACTCCCTTCTACTATTCAAGAGACAAAGCTCTCTGCTTCAACAACAGTAGCTGACAGTGGCAGTTTCCTACTGACAATCCCAATTTATATGTCTCTCTACCTGTTTCCATAGACCTCCTTTTTAAGGAAACGAGGTGCAGCCTTTTCCTTTCTGGGCAAATATGGATCCTCCACCCCGATTTTCATTGTACTGCAGTTCCAGCATTCTGAAAAACTTCCTAGCCAAAATCTGGCTCTGTTCTTGCTTTATTGTTCTTAAAATGTTTTTGTAATACTTTGAAGCTTTTCTCCCCGGTCTCTGCTGAAAATGGGCACCTACTCAGTTGGACTTTGCAGGTAATCATATGTCAAAAAATAAGAAAATAAATAAATGACAGAAACTAGGTCTTATTTTCTTTATTTCCACTTTTTTGCCTGTCACGTTATACAGGCAAGTCACCATTAGGTTCACCAGGTTTGTAAACATTTTTTGTTAGTTTACACAGACATGACCCCCTTTTCACTCTGAGATTTATAATACCCATTTCTTGCTATAAATATTCCTTCTTGCTGTTAGGGAGCTAAATTTACTTTTAGTTAGCATGGTTTTAACTTTTAAAAAGTTACTATCTTTTTTTTTGCTGAACTCAACAGTAACACATTTTTCCATATTACAGAGTTGTATTTTTAGAATTAGTACCTTGCAAGATCCTTTAATTTCACTTAATGCAACCACAGCTTTACTGAAGCAGTTTTGTTACATACACCTTTGTGATGCAAGTCTTATATACAACACCAAGAAAGAACTTTCTCTTTCAAGCTACCCTCTAACCATTATGAAGACCCACTTTTATTATCAGAAAAGGCCTCCATATAGACACATGGCAGATATTCTTGCAGGTAGATCAGTTCCTCAGACTCAACAATTTACTACACAAGAACGCTTTCTTTTCACTTAGGTGCCTCATATACTTTGCTGCAGGTTTCTTACTACTGCTTAGATAGCTGTTCGTGCAGTTTATAGTATGGGATAAAGTTATACACCTTGCCGCAGACATCACTAAGTAAGATTCAGTGCTATATAAAGTTGCACCGTTTGCCAGTATTTTCCATATACTGCACACATCTTTGCTTTTTTTATTTTTACTTCTCAGTAAGCAGGGCTTACACAGAAAGCTTTTGCAGGAATACAGTTTTATCTCTTCAGAAAGCAGTTATCTGTTAGTGATTTTCACTGACTTTAGACACATTAGAAGTAGCAACTGTCAAAAAATGCCTGGTTCACTGAAGTAAACCTTTTCACCTGCTTTAAACACAGGGCAATTCATAAATGTAAGAAATGTCTGTTTTATGTAAGCAGTGTATTTTCCACTGCTACAACAAACACACCATAAGGTTAACATATTTTTTACTGAACGATCAATAATTTTTTTTTTTTTTTACTACAAAAGCCTTCACTTACTTGGGTTCCTTCTTATTCAACAGCCAACTTTTCTTTTATTGAAAAGATTCTCACATGCTTGAATCCTTTTTTTTTCCAACACACAGATCATTAAATGGAACAAACCTTTCCCAGTCCTTAGTTACTGGGCAAACAGCACAATGCAGAAATGTTATTGCATTTACTTCTCTGCATCAGTATTTTATAGTGTTTCAATGTACCATGCCATTGAACTTCAAGCTAAACTAGTATTTTTGAAATGTATAAGAAAATCATGCAATTAACTTTATTATCACTTCATATATAGCTTTAGTTTTAGTTTAAAACATGAAGCATATTCACATTGTCCCAGTGCATACACTTCAAGACTGCCTGATTTAGTTTTTCTAATAAAGCCCATGTGACATTCTCCTTCTGCAGACTGCAGTGCACAAATATTAATTGTCTCACTTGCTCTTTAGAAAGCTAGTGAAACAGCCTTCCTCAGTACAAAAGACAGTTTATCTGAGATAAGCATAGAGGTAACGTTTCATCACAATTGACTTCACTGGATCTATTCAGTACAAGAAGACAACCCATGTTTATAACAAACCATTAATTAGTAATTCGCTCTGGCAGCTACCACATGGGATTAAGGCCATGCTTTGTTAACAAGCTGCTGTGGCATAAGGTTTGATTCCCTCAGCCTTCACTTGCCTACTCTGTGATCCTGAGCAAACTGGTATTGCTTTAGGGCAGTTGGGATATTGGACTACAGTCCTCAATGACCACCTGACTGCATGCCTAACTACCTATGAAACTATTAACTAATCAGTGGTCTAAATCTGAAAACAGTTTTTAAAGACATGCCGTCATTTAACTGTGGTGGTATGGTTGTATTCAATGCTATCTGCCATTGTAAACGTTTCATTTCTACCAGTGTACTAATGTTCCCACATTTCTTATTGTAGTAGACAATACTTTTAATGAACTGAAATTTAAAGATATGTTTAGCATTCCTACTGATATGTTTACATAATGCATACCCATAAACTTTCCTTCTTATTCCTGATGGGTGATGGCTTATTCTTGTATAGTGCATTCCTATCCACTTCCATTATTTCTGACAGGTGATGGTTTATCCTTTCCTTCAATTTCCTAACTTATTTACCTGGATAGAACCTTGAACAATTCTTATATACAGCGCAATATATGTTAAGTAGACTGGCAGTCATGATAATTTAAAAGAAAATAAGCTATGTACTTAACAGAATGTTAAATTTCTCTTGTCTCTGTCTATACACTGGAATGGTAGGACTGGCGCTTTTCACACTCTCTCGTGATGACAGCCAATGCCTCAGAGACTCCAGCTTCTCCCTACTCATAATCCCACTCTGAAGTGAATCCTCCAGATCGTATTTGCCTGCAACAAACGTTGGTCACCTGAACAGGATATCTCCCATCCTCCGATGACTCCCATAGACTCTCAGGAAGAACAGTTTGGAGGAGGAGTATGGATGGGTTGTTTCAGTGTCAGGACAGAGTCCAGAGAAATCTAACATTCTGGTAAGTGCATAATTTATCAAGTCCTGCCCAGACACTGGAATCCGCAGCTGACACAGGGGGCTTACCCTAGTAAGCCTTCCAGTATGATTGTTCCAAAGGAGGCCTTTGCTCTAGAAATAAAGCCAAGGCTGTAAGGCTTAGCTAAGCTGTTTAAGGAATTCCAGGTTCGTGGAGCTGTAATACCTTGGAGTGGCACATTTCTGAGAAAGGTGGCAGATGTGGCTTGAGCCCTGAATGTACTTTTGGAGAAACAGGCAATTATTCTCCTGCCTTGTCATGACAGAAGGAGATACAGTCAGTAATCTATTGGCCAATGTAATTTTTGTAATCTTAAAAATCTATTTGTCCTGTGAAAAACTACAAAGAGCTGTTCATTCTTTCTGTAGCCTTTATTAACAGCCAAACAAAAACAGTTGTCTGTGAACATCCAGGCAGTGTTGCAAATATTCCCTTTTGTTGGAGTATTTCAGAAAAAACACAGACATATGAATGTATTTGGTTTAAAATGGTCTGAGAAGCCACTTTGCTAGGAAAGATAGTCTGGTTCTCAAAGAAACTCTGTCCTAATTCTATATATGGAAATTGTGAAGACAAGCTGTGAAGTTCTGGCACCCACCTTGCAGAAGTAATGGCTACCAGGAAAGCGGTCTTCCATGAAAGAAACTTGATATTTGCCAATTTGGCTGATTCAAAGGATGGGTTCTGTTAAAGAATCCAAAACAAAATTGAAATCCCAAGGTAGCATTGGTCTTGTGAACAGGGGGCCTTAAAAGAAAGATGTCCTTCAGAAATGCTTTACATGACTTATGTTCTGCCAAGGAATGACTGGAGAAACTGTCATGAGAGGAAAAAAATGCCACAAGGTGTACCTTAATACAGGAAAAGCTCACTCCTTGTTATGCAGTCAAGCAATGAAAAGTAAAATGTCTTCCAGCAGTGCTGACATTAAGAAAATATCTCTATTCTGGGACAACAAGGAAAACTTTTTCTATTTCTCTTTGTCAATCTTTTTTTTTTTTTTTTAATTTTTATGAGAGACTTTATTGAGATCTATTACTTCTGGAGTGAAATGCAGGTTCCTGGCCATCGTGGAAACTAGAGAAACCAAGCAGTTAGATTGAGGGACTGACTGACTGACTCTGGCATCCCAGATAGGTGCAAATGCAGAGATTCACTCTGTGGAAGAGATACAGATCTGTGTTAGATGAGGTCACAGCAAAGGAAATGAAGTCTGACGATTCTGGAACAGTGCTGTAAAAATGAGCTGGGCTTTATATGTTCTGGCATTTTGTAACAGTACGCAGATCAGAGAAAAGCAAAGAAGCCCAGGAGCTAGTAATGGGAGAGTGTTTCCTTGGTGATGTCTTTCTGGAGGAACTGTGCTGAAAATGAAGGGCAAAAGAAAAATGACTGCAGCAATGTTGTCCCCATTTCTTGAGTATAGTGCTCACTACTTTAGGGTTGAGAAATGATTTGTGAGGAAGCAGGAGCTGCCTGTTCAGGTTGTCTGTAATCACACTGTATGTGCATTGCTATAAGATGATGCTGAGAGGCCAGTCTCCTTTCCCATATACCTTCACAGCTTCTCTGCAAAGAGTATAAGATTAGGTTCATACTTGTTTAGTGATGTACCATACTACAGCCATGTTGTCTGACAGTATGGCAATCACACCTCAGAAATGATGACCAGGGAAACCTTTCATGACATCCACAAACCTTGAACCATTTTGTTAATGAAATACCCTTACTAAAGGCAAGACATGTCCATGGTCACTGTTGCCCTGGGGTTTGGCTGAGTGAAAGAGAACTTGGTTGAAAGGTTGTGGGTGTGACTCCACCACAGTAAACAGTTTTTGACAGCTTTCAACAACCAGATTGTGTGATGCAGGAGTTAGTAAGTTTGATTCCACTGGGTTCAGATTGTCCACTGCAGGATCCTTCTGTGTAACTTGGCACGAGGTACTACCTGAACTGATGCAGCCATTAACCCCTTAGGATGTTTGCCACTGAAAGGTGAAATGCCCTGGAATAGCAGTCCTGCAATTTTATTTATTAGTGCTTAAACTTTCTGTTGTGGTAGGCTTGCAAGCTGAATAGTTGTATTGAAGTGGCAGCCTAAAAATATAAGATCGTGAGATATTTGCAGATTACACTCGGTTATTTTGTTCATGATTCCCAAAGACCAGTAGATGTGCATTAAATACTGCCTTGATGCTGTGAGCCATTCCAAAAATGTGGCTACCAGAAGCCAATCATCTGAATTTGGAATGATCCATGTCCCCATAAGTTATACGTCAGCCATGATCTATGAACATCCTGGATGCTGTAGTAAACTCAAATGAAAGAGTGCGAAAATGAAACTGATTGGCTCTTACTTGGAAGTGAAGGTACCCTCTGGATGCATGATGTATTTTATATGTATACTGTGAATATATGCATCTCGAAGGTCCATGGAGCACATCCACTTCTCTGGCTATAGACATGGTAGGATCAACTCTAGACTGACCATCTGGAAGGACTCCTTCACATACTTGTTGAGCTGATTGAGATTCAATATTAGTCTAAGGTTATTTGCCTTTTTTGGGCATTAAAAAGAACTTAAAGGAAAAGCTGGATCCTCTCTGGTCTGGTTAGACCTCCTGGATTGCTCTCTTCTTGAGGAGGGCTTGTGATTCCATGACTTCTGCACCACTCTGTCAGGGTGACCCTAGTGGGTAATGAGAGGTTTGGGTAACTGTTGTAGAAAAGAGAGTAAAATAGCCTTTCTCCTTAACCATGAGTTCACATGATGGCCATTCATGCTAGAACATGTAAGGGGAGATGTCCTCCAAAAGCCTCATGCAAATTCTCTGAAATGGTTCCCAACATGCCTGGATGTTCAAACCACCTCTGCTCTTGGAAGGTGGCCAGATTGAAATTGTCTTCTACCATGAAATTCCCTCTCTGGTTGTTGTCTTGGCTGGGACTACTGGGACTTATGAAACAATAAGATCCTAACCCATTCTGATTGGGCTGAAAGATCCTTTGAGGGGTGAAAAACTTGATCCCAATAGCAGTGAATGTCTTTCCATCTTGCTCACAAGAAGATAGACTTTCTTTCACCTGTTGTCCAAATGGCATTAAGCCATCGGGGGGGGGGGGGCATTAACAAAGGCCACATTGAAAAGAAATTTGCTAGATGTAACCAGGCCTGTCTCCTCAGGGTTAGGCCTGATATTGTGACCCTAGCTGACCCATCCATTGCAGTGACCCTAGCTGACCCATCCATTGCATTGTGAATGAGATGCATGAACAGAGAAGAAATCACGCTCATGGGTTGCTACCTGAGATTTCTTTCTGGGAACAATGCACACCATCTGGCAAATGTCTTAAAGTTTCTGCAGAATTCTGAACAATTTCCATTTGAAGCATCATCACAAGCACCATGTAGTTCAAATGTCTAATAGAGAACATACTGGATGCATAAACATACATCTCCAGTCTGCCCATCATCCAGGCCTCCTTATTTGGCGGATGAATAGAATAAACATCCTCAGAGACATCTTTCTTCATAGCGGCTGCTATGACAATGAAGACCACTGAGTGTCCTTTATTCCATAATAGTCAATCTTTGACAGTCCATAGTATTCTGATGGACTTCCTGTGGATTTGTTTAGCCATGTTAGACTCTCTCCAGATCTTGGAACAAATCACATCGAAAAGCTTATCGACTGTAGGCCTCCTGTAAGATTTGTTCCTCAAGGGAGGCGGGGCCTTTTGGACATGAGCCCTATTGCTCCATCATCTGCAACAGTTCAATAAAGGAAGGACCTTCTTGAGGGAATTTGAGGAAACCCACCCCTTTGTCCAAATCTGTATCTGGGGTGAAAGACACTGCTGGAGAGTTGATTTACTTCCTCTTCTGTGTGTGTGTGTGTGGGGGGGGGGGACGACTAGGCTGTGTCTGCATCAGAACTGCCTGAGGAAGAGGAAACCTCAGATATGGCCTAAGCATCCTCTTGCCCTGTGGAAGCATACCTAAATTCCAATCCAAGTGACCAGATTCAGTGGTGTCCTGGGGTGGAATCAGTGCTATAGTAGCTAATGGCACAACGGAACTATGGGTAGTTCTCTTTGGAACCATAAAATCCCCTGAGATACTCATGCTCAACAGAAATGGTACCAATAACAAAACTACAGTAGTCAAGGTACAGTCCTGTAACTGAGTAGAAACCCCAGGGCCAAAGCCAAATCAGGTATCTTCTGACCCAAGAAGTTGAATACCAAGGTCTTCAACAATGAGAATGGCCTTAATGGCATTTGTTCCGACAGTCTGAAAGCCAAAGCTTCAACACTGATCCTCAGAAACCTAGCAACTATCTAGAAGTTAAGACTGATGAATGCCAAAGGTGAAAGCTCTAAAATCAGACCTGATTCTAATCCTCTCAGTGCTGGAACAGGACAGGGCCAGGAGGAGGAAAAGCTGAAGAAGCAATTGGGTCAATCGTTGCCCTGGAGTATGAACTGTTTGGGCTGAGAAGACACCATAACAAATCCAGGCGTTGACAAAGGCTGACATCATATGCCCATGCTCTAACCAGGTAGGGCTCTTAACAGACCTATGGGAATGTATAGTAGTAGTCGACAAATGCAAGGATGAAATCATTTTGGCAACTGTTTTTTAGATATAAAACTACCTGCTTACAGCCAGTGGGTGGAATCATCACTTCCTGTCACTGAAGAAGAGGTAACCTCGGAGATTACAGTGCGGGTCTAGAGGGTAAAAACCTATGTGAGGAGGCCCTGGGATGCTGACGTGACAAAGTTTATGAAGGAGTACCAGCCAGAGGTGGAATAGTCATCTCAGGGGTGAGGTTCTTGAAGAGAGAGGGACACCCTAGTCTCATTTTTTCCTTTTCTTTTCCTGGCTAAGAGTGCGTACACGAGATCATCAGTGTTGAGTCATGGGGAATATTCCCTTTAATTACGTTTGTTCTGCTGATCTGCCAGTGTTTTGGCACTGAACACCTTACATATGGAACAGTTACCACCAATAAGGTATGCTTGGAAGCAGAGCAAATTAAGATCATGAGAATCCTGAGGTAGCGAATTACAGCCGCACTTCTCACATTTTCTAAATGCGTGCATTTCTTTATCCATAAATGCAAACACCTGCAATCTGTGGAAGGAAAACAAAGAGAAAAGAGCCCAACCAGAAAGGATATGAAGGGGAAAACAAGGAGAGAGAGAGAGAGCTAGGAAAATTAGCTTAACAGGTTATGAAGTTGTCAAAAATCACTATAAGTAAAACCAAAATGAAAAATAGCTTATCTGCACTAATTGTGTCTAAATTATTAGCAAGATAATTTTCAGATCTCTTTGTAAAACACCCAAGTTCTAAGGAGATGTTGTCTTAATGGTGGCAACGGGATCTGGAGGATTCACATCAGATATGGATTATGGGCAGGCAGGAGTTGAGTTTCTAAGGAGTTTACTACCATTACAAGAGGGTGCCAAAGCGGCCATACCTGCTGTTCCAGTGTCTGGAAAGGACCCGAGAAATATATAGTCCAGCATCTATTATTCCCTTAATATCTAGTACTGCAGTTCGAACAAACCAAGTCTATAAATAAGACAGTCCATGACTACTTAAAGCAACAATTCTATTTACAACCTTTACACACAATATTTCCATTATTTGGTGACACCATTCTGTTGAGAACTATCATTCAGTCTGCTGACTTTTCATTTTTTTGATAAACAGAATTAGGGCTGTACCGAATAGGGGGTTAACAGTATTCGACCGAATACGAATAGTTGTACCAACTATTCGGTCGAATATGAATAGTTGGTTTAGTCAAGACATGAGGTAAACTAAGCACTAAACAAAATAATTAAACAATTCAAGTTTTGCAAACTGTTCTGTGCTGTGTTCTGCTGTCTGTGCACTACAGCGAGGGCTAAAAGTAACAAATTATTATTGTACATATACATACATTTAACTCACCATAAAGCCAAAAAAAACAAATATAAACTAAAAAAAAACACATTGGAGCCACGACCAAATAGCTATCAAAGCTTTTTACTGATGTTACCAAGTAGCTGTCAAAGCTTTTTACTGGTGTTACCAAATAGCTGTCAAACTTTTTACTGACGTACATTTAACTCAGGAATACTGCATTAGCTTTCAAAAACACCAATTGTTCCATGTTGTCAGCATTAAGACAGTTTCTTGTTTCACCAGCCGTACTAAAAAGACGTTCACTTGGCATGCTTGTAGGTGGTGCAGAAAAGTAGCACTTAGCCGTTATGATACAATGCTGGAAATCTGGACATGTTCATTTTCCACCAGTTCAGTGGGTCGGTGTCTCTCAGAACACAGAGCTCTGTCAGAATGATCACTGTTCAGTGTCTGAACAGGCTGCAACTGATCCCAAGATGTCCAAAAGGCTTCTGCTGCTGTCATTGTCTTTTTTGTTGGTGGTTGTTCAGTCACTTCAGAAACAACTCCAGATGGCTGATTTGTAGGCTGAAATGACAATGGCTGACACAGTAATGTTGCAGTGACAATGTCTGTTTTGGCTTTTACCTGCTCCACAGGTGTCAAGAAATGCAGCTTGAGGCGTGGGTCCAAGCCGGCCAAAACTGTGTAAATGCCATTTTCATACAAGTTGGAAAATCTCCTTGTTAAGGATGTTATCAGTTTGCTGACTGTCCTTTTGATTTTGTTATCAGCTACGGTTTTCTGCAGCTACAACAAGACAGCCTGAACAGCTGGTAGGATCATTGAAAAACAGGAACTGTTGCAGCTTATGTCATGCGTTAGTTGTTCAAACGGCCAAAGAATTGCAACAATTCTTGTTGCTAAAGCCCACTGGTTGATTTGTCATCACATTCAGCAACGTATACAGATACAGCTCTCTTTTGCTCCAACAACCGATCCAATATCTGATACACTGAATTCCACCTGGTGACAATGTCTGTGTCAGAATTGCATCATTCACAGCCAGCTGCAGAGTGTGGGCAAAACAACTGACACAGTGAAAATCCGCATCCTGTAATGCTTTGACCATCTTGTCACCTCCATCACTTAAGACCAAGTGGATGCGTTCTTTCTCAATATTCCAGTGATTCATCATGTCAAGTAGAGCATCAGCTAAGCGAGACCCAGTGTACTGTCCATCAAATTTTTGACAATGAAGGATGGCAGATCTGTGTGCAAATGTGTCATCAATCCAATGTGCAGTTAAGCTCATGAAAGATTCTGTTGTTGTCTGTGCCGTCCATGTGTCTGTGGTTAGAGAAATTATGCTTCGTTGATAGCAGTCTGGACATGACTCCACACTGTGTTGTATATCTCTGGTATGATTTTTTCAGTAAAGTATTTGCATCTTGGTAGCACGTATCTAGGCTCAAGTACACCAATCAGTTTATTAAAGCCTCTATCATCAACAGCTGTGTGTGTCTGGATGTCAATGGCAATCATTTTTGCAATGGCACTATGTATTTTGTTTGCCTCAGGACTATGAATGGACCATGCTTTTTCTTGCCAATCATGTCGCTCAGGGTGTGCTGAACCTTGCCAGTCTGCTGAGTGTCAGACGTCCCACTTGCTGTTGCTGCTTTCTTCATGTTAACGACTTCTTTGTATTCCTCAGGGTGCTTAGAGGACAAATGATTATTTAGTGGAGATTTTGTAAATTACTTTGCTGATCCACCTCTGTGACACAACTGGCACATTGCTTTCATTTTGTTATCACATATCTTGAAATAATTCCAAATTGGACTTTGCTTATCCATCAGTGAACTACTCAAACATAATCTTCACTTAAGTTACAGCTATAATACGATCATACAAAAATAGGCTACAAGGTAACACAGTGTCAATAATATGCTGATGACTGCCCTGTACATCAGTAAGCTAACTGGCGCAACCACGGCCTAGCATGCACAGGCATAAAAGATCTAACACGATACCAGCCACCTCCCTTCAATACATTCCACCACAGCTTTTTTTTCACATAGCATCCCATTGATTCCATCTTAAGGTAAGTAAAATCTTACCAGTACAACTACGTTACGGATGGCCCACCAGTTGACTCGGACCATGCTGCCACTACAGCTACAGACTGGTTGCACCAGTGAGCTTACTCACGTACATATGGAGATATGCAGACATGTGACCACTATTCGCATTCAGTCTGAGCGCCACTATTCAGCCGAATACGAATAGACTATTCTGCCTGCTATTTGGAACCAAAGCGAATACACAGCGAATATTCAGTACAGCCCTAAACAGAATGCTTACCATGTCTTATTGTGTGTTGCATTTGGGAAAGTAATACCACGACTTTCAAATACATCGGGTTAGACTAAGGAGTAACTAAGAGGATAGATTTAGTGTTATGCATGCTTGTCAATACATGTGGTGTGTGTCTCAGCCTGTCTTGTGTAATGGTAGTACTACCAAAGTGGTTGCTCTAAGATCTGGTTGCAAAGTTAGGCATGGTTTGCAGACATTAGTAATGTGGTCAATGAGATGAACCTGGCTGATTCCTTTTGCAATCATATTTTCTCTTGATCTTCTGATATTTTGAAAATGTTGATTTCTAGTGTGACAGCATCAATGATTTAAGTTTTGATGTTTGTGTATTTCAATAAATTGACACATTCATATGAAAAAGAAAAAAAATCTGAGAAAACAAAAAATAAATAAATAAATAAAACAAAACACTCACAATCACCTGACCAGTTAATTGATTTTATCAGTTTAAATTGGTCAGGTGAGTGTGAGTGGTTTTATATTAAAACATTTTGATTTGGTTGTTTATCATCTGATGAAGTCCTGATGCTGTATCGTACATAAGTGCTAATCATATAATAAACCTGTGTGTGACATGTTCATATAACAAACAGACAAACACACACACACACACACAATGTTGTACTACTGACCATCTTACATCTTTCTCAGACTTTTTGATTCTAATTTAATAATACTACAATTTCCCCCTCCCAGAAGCATGTCTCACACGTTGTTGTAATTTTCTGTAGTAATAAACTTTTCTGTCTAAAGTATGTTTTTCAAAGGGAAGACAGTAAATTTAAAGTTGTAGTGAAATCCATTGTCTGGAGGCCTTGTCTGTTTTCTTAGTGGCAGTAAATTTTCAGAACTGGTTTCATCTGGCCAAAGTATTCCTGCATCTGTATTGTTTGGTTTCTGTCCTGTTTTAAATCAGATATACCTGTTGCTCAGGCTGCTGCAGAGAGCTTGACCTACTGCCAGCTGTGATACTGAGAAGAGATAAGTGTTTGTTCTCATTTTTTGTCTGCCTTTTGATTTAATATCTCTGTAACCTGTACAACTGTACTTATTCTTCTTCTTGTTTGTCCTCACCCACCCTCCCTGTTGTTGTTTTGGTGTTAATGTTGGTGGCTCTGGAATTGCCCGCCCCTCCTGTAAGTCTGTATTTGAACACTCCTCCTGAGTCCATCTCATTTGCTCACTTGACCGAATACAGTGAGGTCATATTCTGAGTCTAGTGTTCACTCTACATAATACAGAGAAAAGATTTGAGAAGGCCAACCCACTTAGGTTCTTCCTTCCTCTCTCCTTGCACTTTACTAACAAAAAAAAAAATGAATCTGCTTTTACCGTATTTGTGTTTCCTCCTACTTTATTTTGCTTTTGCCTCTTCTTAAAAGTACTCAGTTTTATTTATTCTGCTGCACTTATTGCTGCTTGGTAGTAGCCTGATTAAATTGTAACTGTTATTCTAAGTCTTTTGGTTTACGCACTTGAGCTTCATACCGGTTGTTTTACATTAAGAAGGTTTGTGGTCTGCACTGTTGTGGCAGGACAGGTAACTTGCATTCTTCTAAGCTGGGAATTGCTGATTGAAAGCTCAGTGTCTGCTATTCTAAAAGTGTATTAGTTCTGATTTAAGCACTTGGGCTTCAGGCCAGTTATTCTACATTAAGAAGGTTTGTGGTCTGCATTCTTGTGGGAGGACAGGCTGGATTCTGCCCTTCTGAGCTGGGAATTTCTGGTCACAGGCTTATTGTGCCTGCTTATTCGAACTGTTTCTTTCTGAAATTGGTGCGCCTTGTTTCTGTAGCATAGGACCAGATTCAGGCCTGCTGAATCTAGCTTTGTTTGTATAAATTGAACACTGATCCAGGCCATCTTTTTGGTGAAGTTTCCCCTGCACCCTAGTAGCGGGAGTGTGCAGTTAGAACTTGTCTGATTGAAGATTGCTGGAACAGGGCTCTGTTTTGAGTTTTTTTCTGGTTAATTGGGCAACTTGTGGGTAACTTGTTTACATCAGATTGTTCATTTTCTATTGTTTTATATATATAAAAAATTGCACTTTATTCATCTGCTTTTACTGTATTTGTGTTTCTTCCTACTTTATTAATAGGGGCATTGACTACAACTCTGAACTGAGATATATAACAATAAGCATTTTTTATGTGCATTTAAAGTGTTTTTTTTTATTGTATCTGCTTTATTTTCTGAAAAAAATATATACTTGTTTCCCGCCTTTCTAAGCTAGTAGAGTCCAGTTTTCAGGTTAGCGCTGAATTCAGGGCTGTGTTACAAATCTCTGTGTTTGCCCATACCCTACTTGGATAGAAGGAAGTTTCTCTGTTCACCTGTGAGAGAGGGGAGTTTTGAGCAGCCTATCTGTCCCTGGAGGAGTGGTTTTAGCCCAGAAAGTAGTAGTTTATTGGCCATTTTGGGCTAATTTCTAACTCTTTTATTTCCCTGCTATAAAAACCGCATTTGCCCGGTTTTGCACGCCAGGCAGCGCCGGTTAGCTAGGGTATATCTATTCCCAGCTCCACAAAGTCTCCTCTTATATTTTTCCTTTGGAACTAGATAAACTTTCAACTTTAGCACTCAAGCCATTCATTTCTCAGCCCAGCACTTGCTCAAAACTCATAGCAAGCACTTATAAACCCTAGCACTACAGAAGGACAAGGCTCTCTATTCGACCTTACCAGCCATTCAGTAAAATAGTTTACAGTACCTATCCAGGCATGTCCAAAGAGCAGTTTCAGGTGTACTCTCCAGTCCAACTGGTAAATCTGGGCATTCTGAGGCAATGTTACAACTGCCTCATGTATACAGACAACCCTCTCCTCCTACCACCAAATACTAATACATGTGAGAGATGCAATTATATAGCCAAACTGGAGGCTAAGCTCTCTCAACCCAAGACTGGATCAGACAGTCAAGAGGAGAAGGGAAATACTGGCACCACACCACTAGTCTCACATAGACGCATTAAACCAGCACCGGCAAAAAACATACGTAAATACACAAAAACATACTCGGAGGCTCTAAATAAAAATCTGCAAAATCAACAGAGCCCTCCAAAGCAGACATCCAAGAAACCTCCACCCCCCAACACAAACCATGAAACACATACTTGGCAAAACCAGTGTGCCACGCAATCACAGCCCTCAAGGCAAAATAACATACCCAACATACTAATAATAGGTGACTCTATAGTCAGGCACACTGATATCCCACTCACTAGGCTGAAAAAGGAGAAGGTTACTGTTAGCTGCCAGGATCCACCACATAACACAAGCACTCAGGTCTGTCCAGAACAAGTACAAATACAACTCTGTCATTGTCCATGTTGGTGTGAATGACCTGAGCCGTACCTCCCTGGATTACATGAAAAGAGACATGGAAGAGCTCTCTGATCACATAGCCCAGGCCAGTATGACTGTGACCCTGAATAGCATCCTGCTCTCACCAAGAATGATACCATGGTATAAAGAAAAAATTATCAATTTCAACAATTGGCTAAGTTTCTGGTGTCATTCAAAGGGGATCCAGTGTCTGTCTGCCTGGGATGACATGCTCGACAAGCCACACTGCTTCGCTAGAGACGGCTTGCACCTATCACCCTTAGGCTTTTGAATACTAGCCAAGGCTCTTGCCACCCCCCATAGTGCCTTTTTTAGGCAAGGCTCAAAAGACAAACCCACAGTTGTAAATAGCACAAGTAACAAAAATCTGAGGGTAATACTACTCAATGCCAGAAGTCTAAACCTCAAAATGCACGCACTTGAGGCACTCCTCAGTATGGAGAAAACTAATCTATGTGCAGTAACAGAAACCTGGTTTAAGGCTCCAGAGAGCTCCCCAGCACCACCAGGCTACAACTCATACCATACATTTCGGCCACAGAACCCGGACATAAATACAAAAGGCGGGGGAGTATCCATATTCATCAAGGATACCCACACCTCCAGGTTAGTGGCACAGCACGGTGCTTCAGAGATTATCCATGTGCAACTAACAATGGGCAAAACTGCAATTCAAATATTAGCTTGCTACAGATCACCCACCATGTCCCAGGGCCCCCATTCTGCATTTATGGAAACACTGGGTAACATAAAGGTCCTACCAAACACCCTAATATTGGGTGATTTCAACTACCCAAACATTAACTGGGAGAACTACTCAAGTACTAACTCCCTTGCCCAACATTTCTAGAATTTATAAACTCAAATGCCCTGGAACAACTGGTCAACACTCCCACCAGAGGTGACAACATATTGGACCTGGTCATCACCAACATGGGCGACCGGTGTTCCACACCGGAGGTAAACCCCTCGCTGGTTAAATCTAACCATAAACAAATCACTTTGGATATCCACATTCCGCCCCCACCCCCGGACAAGGAAACCACTGTGAAAAACTTTTCAAAAGCAAACTTCACGTTACTTAAGACGGAGGTGGAAAGTTTCAAAGCCCCCATGCTAAAGGATAATGCTGTCTAAGCTGCAAAATCGTTTACTAATGCATTCTATGGGCACCTACAAGAATGCATGAATCGTGCTATCCCAAGCAAAACCAAGACTCACTCCTCTAAGAAAAGGAAACCAGTCTGGTGGACCCCTGCCATAAACAAGCTATACAATAGAAGGAGGAAACTAGTACAGAAGAGAGTAAAATCCCAAGAAGGGAAGACATCCCTGATCAGTATCAGCAAGAAACTACGATCCCTCATAAAATCGTCCAAGGCGAGCTTTGAAAGAAAACTTGCCAAGGACTCCAAAGATAACTACAAGGCATTCTTTAGCTATGCCAACAATCTAAGTGGCAATGCTCAGATCTGCTCGGAGTTAGTGCAGAATGGCACAAAATACACTGAACCAACTGATATTGCCAACATCCTGGCAGACAGGTTCAGTGCAAACTTCACCCCTCTCTCACCCCCAAAAGGGCCCATAACCATACCTCATGAAATCACAGACACTCAGGTTAAAATAGCCATCTCCAAAACCAAAAACACAGCATCAATGGGACTGGACGGTGTCCCAGGCTGCATCCTACACGAACTCAAAGATGAACTAATCCCTCACCTAAACACACTGTTCAAACTCAGCCTCTCCACAGGCTAGGTACCCATAGAGTGGGGCACAGCAACAGTAATTCTGCTCCACAAAGGTGGAGCCACAACAGACCCTGGGAACTATCGCCCCATAAGCCTGACTAGCTTTGTCTGCAAGGCTATGGAGCGCATCATCATGGAACTCATTAACAGAGACATTGGAAACCTCCAAACACTGGACCCTACCCAGTTCGGCTTTGTTAAGGGCAGGTCATGCCTCCTAAACCTGGTGGACTTCGTTGAGACAGTTATCAAGGCTACAGATGAGGGAAAGGTGGTACACACAGCCTACCTAGACCTCGCAAAGTCCTTCGACACCATTCCCCATTCTGGTATTATAGACAAGCTCACCAGCCTGAACATAAACCCCTATGTCACAAGATGGGTTGCCAATTGGCTCACGGACAGAACCCACATGGTGAGAGTTGCGGGAGCTAGGTCTGACTCTAAACCGGTTACAAGTGGCGTTCCCCAGGGCTCAGTCCTAGGACCCTCCTGTTCGGCATATACTTCTCAGAAGTACAGACAAGCACAGGAGGACTATGGCTGTCCAAGTTCACAGATGACTGCAAACTAGGGGCTATAATCGACTCACTGGCTGACACAGACATTCTCCAAAAGGGTCTCACTGAGACAGATACCTGGTGTCAAAATCATGGCCTCAAGCATAGTCATCCCCTTTGGAAATAATAAAGTACCCACAAAGTACCACATAGGTGGTAGTCTCCTACATACGGAAAACGTAATAAGGGATCTGGGGACCCAAGTAGATAGTAATCTCTCCTTTGATAATCACATTGCCAAAGTGGTTAGAAAATCCTTCTATGTGGTCCACATAATCACAAAAGGGTTTGCATCCAGATCAAAAGAGGTCATTGTGCCCCTCTACGCATCACTCATCAGACTCATCTTAGAGTACAATGCCCCATTTGGGATGTACCTTACAAGACACCTGCAACAACTGGAAAGACCACAGAAGTACCTCACCAAGAGGATCACTGGCCTCAAACAGATGCCCTATGCAGCTCGACTGAAGAAACTCCAGCTGTACTCGATTGCACATCGCCTGCTCAGAGGTGACCTCTGCCTGACATGCAACGCCATGTCCAACCCAGAATTGAAAACCTTATCCCCTCAAGCCACACACTCTAGGGATCTAAACCTCACCACAACAATAAATAGGACGTGCTGGAGGGATATATTCTTGTCCCAGAGACTTCCCACGCTTTGGAACAAGATTCCAATCTACATTAGGCAGAGCTCCTCGCTAGCACTCTTCAAGAGAAACCTTGACGAGTGGCTGGGAAACAGAGAGTTTACCCCAGGGATCACTTCAGTGGTTCTGCTGGACAGAGGCATAGGGAACTAATCTAAGGGGGCGGGGAAAGCCAACACATTCTGGCTAGGCTTATAAATGCCTTCGGGCAGATAGCCTAGTACCTACCTATGAACCTAAATAAAATGGAAAATATCCACCATACAGTATATAGTGTATCAACAATAAAGAATGCCTGCAAAATAATGGTATCAAACTCTAAAATACTGCATATGCTCAAATCGATTTATGTGCAAACTCATTAATGTTATGAGCCCACCTATCCCGACTGTTGCAACTATCACACGCATACATTGTAAGTAAAATATATAAATATCCATAGTCTCCAACACACATACATATATCCCTTGTTCTTCTCTGTGCTACATGATTCTACATCTGTCAGGTCAAAATGTAGACCAAGTAAGACAAGTATATCCCTCCAACAGCCAAACAAAATACAATTTAAGGAGTGTCAAATATCCTGTTAAACTAAACTGAATCCTGGCACTCTCCCAACACCCAAAGGGAAAACAAGCAACAGAAAATGCCTTAACAGAAGGAAATGAAACTGACAGCACCTTTTTTTAAATACTGCTGGAATTTGGATGATACAGAATGAAAATGGCTTACAGAAGTGAAATGGTTCTGTACATCTCATGGTGTCATCAAAGTTTAGTCTGAAGTCAGTAGCACTACCTAAGGTACTACAGAACCATTTAAGTTTTGTAAGGTATTTCCATGTTATATGAGCAAATATCCAACAAATCCTGATCAAAATCTTGGCAAAATATTACAGATAACCTGTTAGCTATGGGAAAAGCCCCTGTACATGCACACTATTGCAAAATGAAAGCAAAATTAAAAATAATACGAATCTGTAAATCTGTCTGCATAGAGACAACTCAGTAAAGCAAAATACATTACATAGGAGATCATGTTTTGAAGTGGGTCAAATTAAAATATGATCTGCCAGATTGAAATCTTAATGAATTCCTTGATAATACTGAGATCTTAGAGTAACGCAAGTAGAGCTGTCCAGTTAACTTACTGTAACAGTACATCATAAGTTCACAGATGAATATTAGGCTAATTGCCTTGATAGGACATTTTAAGCTTAGATAATAACATGAGTTTAGAATAAAATGCTGTACCTTGTGTCTATGAGTTGAAGACCTTAACCATTATGCCAAATCCACCCCCATTTGTTTTTCAAATAGATCACCATTGCAGTAGCCATTGCATATGGGATATGTCCTGCCAAGGATACCACAAATGTCTAGTCAAATTACAAAGTTTCAGAATTCTTCTTCATACACCATACGCCCACCCTTAGCACAAGAAGATGTGCTAAGATAAGATGGACATACAGATGCACCAACACTCAGAACATGCTTACTCCAAAAAAGACAGGCTACAGACTAGAGTTTCAAGTAAAGACTTGTCAAGAAAAAAAATACCTCACTTCGGACACAGAAGGAGAGAGGGTATCAGATATATTTGAACATCTACTGTTAAGTTAATCACACAACTTTATTAATTGCTATCCACAACTTCTGCCTGACCTATGTATAAGACTAAAGGGACTAAAAACATTTTAACTGCTTGCATCTTACTATCCATATCTATATAACAGAGCTTCCAATTTATCAGTTTTTGTATTATCTTTTGTTTAGTCTCTTCCCATATATCCTTAGCTGGCACATAAGAATCATTTTAATCCATACTTCAAAATACTTATTTTACCATGTCTCCATAAATATGGATATTGCTGAACCAATTCACTCGTGGGTACATAATTTACTGCAATTGCCTTGTTTTTAGATTAATTAATTTTGTATTTCAAAAAGATCTGAAATGGTCTCAAAATGTTCCACAACACTGTAATGCCGTTTTCTGGTTTTGTCAGGTGTGAAATAATGTCATCTGCAAATAACAACAGCTTTTCCTATTATACTAATTATACCCTTGAATTTTGGAGTCCCTTATTTTCTTTGCCAATGGTTCTAGATAAAATGCAAATAACAAAAGGAAAAGAGGACACCCCTGCCTGGTTCCTCTGCTCAAGCAGAAATTATCAGAGAGGACACTACCCACTTTAATTTTCGCCCCCGATCCCTCATGTATCCTCCTAATCAACCTTATAATTTTATCAGGGGATGCAAATGCTTCCATTGTCCTGCTCATTAAGTCCCAACTTACTTTGTCAAGTGCTTTCTCTGCATCAAGACCCACCAACAACAGTGGTATTGTCTTACATTCTGCTTCCCTCTGGATCAACAATGGTCTGTTTTATTGTCAAATGTTTGCCTCCCCTTCAGAAAACCACATTGATCCATATCTATTAATTTTGGTATCATTTTTGGCATTCATTTAGACATTATAGACAAATACTTTACAATCATAGTTTAGTACTGAAATGGGCCTGTATAAAGCTGGATCTGATGGATCTTTACCCCTTTAGGTATTACAGCTACCAGAGCTTACTTCCAGGATGATGGTGCTTCTCCTCCTCTTAAAATACTGTTAAACAAAACCTTCCAGATCTTTATCTGTTTTTCCCTCCTAGCTTCCAAACTTCCACAGGAATACCATCTATTTTTGGGGACTTTAATGTAGATTGGTTATACATCACCATTTTTATGTCATCAACACCTATCCTGTTAGTAACTGAGCTTCATCTCCCTCTAGCCTGGGCATATTTAATTCTTCCATAAACATTTCCATTTGTACCTTTTCTTGATTTCCATATTTCTCTGCTTTATACAGACTTTCACAGAATTTCTGAAATATTTCTAATACCTCTACTGGATCTCGTTACCTTCCTTGTTATAGTCTCCCTAAGCTTGGCAACAGCCCTTTCTACTTCCTGTTCCCTGAGTCATTGTACTAAAAGTTTTTTGCACTCTAGAGTCATCCAAAAAAAAAAAAAAAAAAAACAGTTGCTAGACAGCCATCTTTCTAAACTCATGCATATTAATGAGCTAATCCCTTATTTTAGGTTTAGTATTCTGCAGTTGCTCCTCTTGTTCTGTGAGATTCCCCCTATTCTGTAATATTTTAGAATCCTCTAAATAATGCGTGTTACTTCTTAACCATATTTACGTTTCTTTTATTTCCAGCATATTTTTAAACTCCACTTTAATTTTACCCCACTCCCAAGCTATATGCTCAGAAGAAATGTCTATCTTCTCTAACACCTCCTGAATAACTTCCACTATGTATTCCTTAAACTCCTCTCTTTTCAACAGATAGGTGGGAAAGCACTAGTGTCTCATTTTTATTTCACTACCCTGTGTTTTTATTTTACTTGCTATTGGTGCATGATCTGAAATAGTTATTAGGTATGTATTAAGACCTTCAATTAAATGCACATGTGCCTGTAAACATAAATGCTGTCTAGCCTAGCCCAATTTTTATATTATAGGGAATAGTATGTAAATTCACTCTGAACTCCTAGTACTAAATTCACATCTTCCATACCAAATATTTTTTATAAATTTCTTCAAAAGTCTACCTCCTTTGTTATACATTCCCTTCTAGAACCCCCCCCCCAGACAAATGTTCACTGCAGAAAATCAAATTCATGTCCTCACCTATAAGAAACATTCCTTGCTGAAACCTGGTTATTTGTCCCAGAATTTTCTTAAGCTCCATTATAGCAGTTTTATGTGCGATATAAATACATGCAAATGTAATCCTCCTCCCTTGCCAGTAGCCCCTTAGTACTAAAAATCCATCCATCCTCAACACTTTTTCCCATTTTTGCACATGGGGTTGGGTTGTCACTTCAACAGTAACAATCTTCTAGAGCCAAGGATTACACCACCGGGTGGCTAGCCCTGCCTCTGTAGTTCATCCTTACTACACACTCACAGGCACACTTACACCTAGGGCCAATTTAGTGTGTCCAATCTGCCTGCTGCATGTCTTTGGAAGGTGGAAGGAAAATGAGGAAACTGGAGCACCTAGAGAAACACAAAAGAACATGCAGACTCCACAGAAGGCACCCCAGCCAAGAAAGCCAAGAAACAAACAGTGGAATCTCTTGCTGTGAGGTGAAGATGGTAACCGTTGCACCACTTAGTAATACAAATCTACCATTATTATCTCTTTTTATCCTCTTCTATAATTACTAGAGCTCCTCTTGCAATTAATATACGTACTCCTCTTTTCCTTTGTCCTAGGTATTCCACTGAATAACCATCCAGAAAACCTTTCTTTATCATATTCACATGTACAGTTCTTTCCAAGTGTGTATCCTGTAGCATAGCTATTTACATTCTAAAGTTTTAATATAGTTCACTACTCTTTCTTTTTTTTTTTATCTGTGAGACCATTGACATTTATATCCATTACAGAAAGCACGATTGTATTAAAAAGTTGTTATTCCCACCTTTTATGTATAACAGGTGTTTTGTTAAATGTCTAGTTCCAGCTTTTGTGTTACATGCATACGCTGTCTGGCAGGTTGAACTTTTATGCAGTTGTTTCTTGTCATACCCATTTGAGCCTATGTCACATCTTACAAAACTTTTTGTGTTATTGAAAGCCCTCAAACAAAAAAACAGACACACCCCCAATACACCCCTAAAACCTATTAACTTAATACTATCACATAAAACCATGTACATCTTCAGATATTGAAGTTTTACCCTCCTAACAGGAACAAATGTCCCAAATTGACAGCCACACTCACAAAAGTGACTTAACCTAAAACAAAGGTTATCCATGCTAAGACGCATGGTGCCGCCTGTGCTTCTACTAAATGCTGTCTGGCTTTGTCTTATATTCATAGCTCTCCCAGTTGGGAAAACAAATGAATGCTTTCAGAGACCATTATCTCCTAGCCAATTTCTCTTTATCAGATTGTAGCCAATTTCTTTTTATCAGATTTTCTACAAAGAGATATGAGGACCAGACACAGAATTGCTAATGTGCATATTTTTTTGCAAGACAAAAGTCTTATAATATTCAATATTCTTTTTATTTGCTTGCTTTCTCTTAAAACGTTTTACTAGATCAATCTAAGGGCCTTAATCAAGTCATCTTCCCATGCAATAATGAGAAAATCACACATTTTTTTCTTCTGCCATGCTCTTTTAACCAGACTTTTTTACACTGCATTTCTTAAAACTAAACAAGGACAAAGAGAGAAGAAGGGAGAAAAAACTCAGGAGTACCTGTTTACAACAGCATCCCCATTACACTTAACTGAGAAAACTTTACTTTATAGCATACAAAGAAAATCATACTCTATAAAAATAGTACTATTAAAAAAATTGTTTAACTCACATTTAAATTGCTCCCTCCTCTTCCCTTTCCCTAAATATTTTTCCAAACATTAATGACAAAAAGTAGAGTATATACTTCAGAGTCCCCCACAAGTCCAACAAAGTCCAAAAAAGTACATTTCTAGATTTTCTTGTTCTGTCATATTTTGCATATATAATTATTGCTTTGTAATCCCATATTTGTCATTTTCCAAGTTACTGATTTTATTCCAGTTCATCTCCAGCTCTCAGATCTTGTCTCCACTTTATTTCCAATGTACTCTCAATTCTTCTAGTCAGCTCTTGTGCTCCCTTCCTTCACTTCAGCATTTTCTATTGAAACACTGGAAAAGGTTTCGCTGGCACAGTCCCTCTGTGGTCTTTATTACCAAAAGAACAGGAAGCAGAATATCCTCCTGTTTCACAGCTCACTTTTTGTTGGACAAACGTTTGTATTTCTTCCTTACTGTGTATGTCATCAAAAAATAAGTTTGTCCTTCCAGGGAAGAATATTTTGAAGATAGCTGGGTACAGCAGTTTGAATCTCACACTTGCTTCTCAACATTCCCTGAAAAGTGGAATACATTTACTCCTCTTCTGCCTGGTGCAGAATCAGTAATCATTCTCCACAAACATTCTGTTGTGTCCCACTTTAAGTACTTTGTCCTTCTGCCACAGTTTTGTCAGAATCAACTTCTTCAGCTTGTTGGACGGCATCTTTACTATTAATAGTCTAGGCTGCTTTCTCATAGCCAGGTTTACAGCATACACATGCCATGTCCTTTCAATTAACAACTCATGATGTGGAATACCAGTCTAGTTCTTATTTATGTTTTCATAAAATTAATGCAGTCTGTTCCTTCCATCTTCTCTGGTACAGCTGAAGAATCTCAGGTTTTCCTTATTTTTTGAAACATCTCTTCTTCAGCAGTCTCATTTTCAGCCAGCCTTTTCTTCATTTCAACCTCTGATTTTTGCAATTTTATCACCTCATCTTAATATCTTATTAATGCATCTTCGAGTTTTTCCAGCCTTTTGTTGTTTGATTGGATTTACTCCATCAGTGTTTTGTTTATTTTAACCAGGTCTGTGTGCAGTTGTCTTATACTTTCCTCTAGGTTACTTGAAGTCATGTCTGGAGCTTGCAGTGCTTTTTGGTTGAACAGTTGCAGTACTTTTCCCAGTCGGTGATTTTTCCTCACTTTTTGTAAGTGATTTTCCTTCAGGTCCTCTGTATTTCTTTTTTCCTGGCATCCAGGCAGGGCACTTACTAGCCAGTTATTGAAATTACCCAGAAACACAAATGTCTACTGGCCTTCTCTGCTGAGTTTCTGTTTTCACACCAGGAGAGCCAGAATTAAGTTGTTACTCAACGTACAGCCATCTTGGAAGTCCATCTTCATTAGATAACTGTTGGCAGTAACCATTACATTCCCAAAGCCCAAAAAGAAAAGGTAGGTATGCAGAGGGGTACCAGAGTCCAGATGACTGATCTGGCTCTGGAAATAGAATTCAGCTTGTAATGTTTAAGTGTGTAATATGAATAGCAAGTTGCTGCTTTTAGAATAGACAGAATATATACAGAATACACGACTTTCCTCAAAGCCCAGATGTGGCAATGGCTCTAGCAGAATGAGTCTTGGCATTCTGCTGTGGATTTTTGTCATGGTTAGGGTAGCATTGCAGAATAGAGTAGAATGCCACCCAGAGTTTGTTTGTATAAATACTGGTTGTCCTTTTTCCTTGCTGTCATAGGACACACAAAGTTGATCTGATTTTTCTAAGGTCTTTAGTTGTGTCCTGATAGAGCATTACATACATACGTACATACAATATTTCAGGCACAGGCAATTATGCCCTTCTAGCCTGCCAATATACTAAAAAAGAAGTTATGTACTCACCATAACATTCCATCAGAGTAGTTAGACTTCATTTGACAGCAACCTGTGGGTTCCAGATCCGATACGGATCCGAGCTGGCAGCTTACCAAGCTAAAGATCCGAGCTCCAAACTCCTCCCCCTTACCCATACTACACTGCAACCTCTTTCCAATCCTCTGATCGAGTTTGCCACCTAACAACATGACACCCAACAACTTAAGCCAAAAAGACCTGACCCAAACTCATACACCAGGCTCGCCAAATTCAGGACATTGAGTCCAAACAGAGAAATAGCCATCAAGGTCAGGGGGAAGGTTGCTGACAAATGAAGTCTAACTACTCAGATGGAACATTATGGTGAATACATAACTTCTTTATCTGAAGTAGTTAACTTAATTTGATCAACCTGTGGGACAGAGTCAACAGCTACTCAAATCCTGAGAGGCCCTTAAGGAAGAATATTCTGGAGCACTGCAGAGCCAAAGGAAGCCCTTCCTCTAGACATCAAATCTAGCTTATAATGAGTAATGAAGGTGTGAGAGGAGGCCCAGGTAGCTGCTGAGCAGATATCGTCCAGGGAAACTCTAGACCAGAATGCAGCCGAAGTAGCCACAGAACGGGTGGAGTGAGCATGAACCCCTTCTGGTGCTGGTAATCCAAGTTCTCTATAAGCTTGTAAAATACAAAGCGAAATCCACTTAGCGATGGTCACTTTTGAAACTGGTTTTCCCAAAAAGGGTCTAGCAAAGGAAACAAAAAGCTGATCAGATTTACGGAAAGGTTTGGACCTATGCAAATAAAAACGTAACAGCCTGTGCACATCCAGCAAATGTTTATTTTATTTATTTATTATTTATTTATTTATTCTACATTTGTTGACTCGGATAGTCCAACTGGAACGATGTCCATTTTCAGCAGAGGCCCAGGGAGATAAGCTCCAACGAATACAATTATATTAAATGACTGACAAGACATAGTTACAGATATGGTAGTTCAAACAAATACAAAGGTAAACATGAAAATACAGGTTTACAGGATAACAGTTACTCCTGATTGTAGTCAAGGAGGAATTAACAGTAGCTAGTTAAATGGATAAATCATCAAAATACTGAGCATTTAGCCAGGCTTGTTGCAGTGGCATAGCCAGTTTAATGCCAAATGTTGTTTGATTTTAGCTTTAAATTGGCTGAGGGAGGAGAGCAAAGTAATATCGACTGGAAGTACATTCCAGACTCTACCCGCTGAGTTTGCGAGGAGGGCATTACCAGCTGCATTGTTCATTTTAACCATCTGGATTTGTAGTTTATTCGAGGATTGGAGTAGCCTTGGATTGTTATGGGGGAGGATAATATGTTTGAGGGCTGGTGTATTATCTGGGTTATAGAGGATTTTGTTAGCCATGATCAGCAGATTATACTGGATTACATTGGGAAGTTCCAGCCAACCAAGCTGTTTGAGGTTTATGCAGTGATGGGTTCTAAATGGCAGGCCTGTGGCAAACCTAGCAATGTGATTATGACAGGTTGAGAGTCTATTAAGTTTAGATTTATTTAGGTATTTAGGGAAGGGGGGAGGCATATAAAAGTGTTGAAAGAAGGTGGGAGCAAGCAATGGCCATCTTAGCTGGTGGGGTAAGGAAGGCCTTAATTCTATAGAGTGACCCAAGTTTTTTATTGATGTTTTTGATTGTATGACTCACATGTAGGTCAAATTTTAAGTTATTGTCGACAATGACACCCAGTAATTTTGTATGGGGGTCGGGCGAGATAACTGTCCCATCTTTTGCATTTATGGTAAAGGAGAAGGAAGCAGACTTTTGGGTTGGTGAGAATAAGAGCATTTTGTTTTTTATGGGATTAAGTAGTAGGCGATGCTTGGAGAGCCAGTTTTCTATGGTATAAAAGGTAGACTGGGTAGCAGCCCTCAAGTCTGTGGAAGATGTAGCTGAGCATATCAGCGTGGAGTCGTCAGCATATTGGATAAAGCTGATGTTTGGTATGATAGTCGGCAGGTCATTAATAAATATGGAAAACAGCTTTATTTTGAAAATTAGGGAAAAATACAGGTAAATTAATTGACTGATTAATATTTGACTCCGAAGCAACTTTAGGAAGAAAAGATAGGTTAGTCCTGAGAGGTACCTTATCCTTGTGAAAAACTAGGTATAGGGGTTTCATACACAGTGCCTGAAGCTCTGACACTCTCCTGGCTGAAGTAATAGCCACCAGGAAGGCCATCATCCATGACAAGATGCTGCGGGCTTGAAAGGGGGCACAACTAAGACCTGAAGAACCAAAGTCAAATCCCATGGCGGGGAAGGAGTCTTAATAGGAGGCCTCAGAAGAAAAGTACCTTTTAAAAAAGTCTTGCAAATTCTTGCAGCAGCTAGGGAGCCTGAATTTTCCCCTACATGAAAATGGAAAATAGCCGCCAGCTGTACTTTCACTGTAAAAGAGCTGGCTCCTTGCTGGAAAATATGAGACAAAAAATCTAACACTGCTGGAACCAGGGCAGTAAAGGGATCCAGATTTTTCTGTGAAGCCCAAATGGAAAAATGTTTCCATTTACTACTGTAAACTTTCCTGGTAGAGGACTTATGTGCCACTACCAGGATGGATTTAACTGGGGAAGAGATACCTGGAGTTCTAGCAACTAAGGGAACTGGAGTAACCAAGCTGTGAGCTTGAGGCTGTCCAGATTTGGAGGAAGAATTCCCGAGAGATGATGAATAAGATCCAGAATGGGATCCAAGATCCAGGGTGGAGCTAGAAGATGAGACCACAGGCAAGGGAACCAAACTTGATGAGGCCAGAATGATGCTATGAGGATAACTCTGCTCCCGAACCAATGAGCTTTCTGTAAGAATTTTGTCATGAGTGGAAGCGGGGGATACACATAAAGAAGACTAGGTGGCCAAGCATGGACAAGAGCATCTCTGGGGGCTTCCCCCATCGGGGGAATTAGAGAGAAAAACTCGTTGCACTTCGCACTGGCGGTGATGCGAAGAGACTGCAGAAAGACTGACCCCACCTGAGGAATATCTGTTCCACTACATAAGGGTTCAGAGACATCTCGTAAGGCGAAAGGATAGTTCTGCTCAATTTGTCTGCCAAAATGGTGGACTGACCCGGAATGTGCATTGCTATCAGAAAGCAGTTGGTGGAAATCGCCCATTCCCACACTCTCATGGCCTCTCGACAAAGTGCATAAGACCTGGTTCACCCCTGTTTGCTGATGTACCAGACCACTGACATATTGTCTGACTGGATCGCAATAGTTCCCAAAGGAAGAGAGACATGATGGGCCTATAACGGTAAAAGGGCTGCTCTCATCTCTAGAACATTTATATGCAGAATGGTCTCGCTCTGAGTCCATGTGCCTTGGACAGTCCTGCCCGAACAGTGCCCCCCCCACCCCAAGAGGGAGGCGTCCGTGGTCACCGTGGTTTGGGGCGGAGGCGCAACAAAGGGGCATCCTTCTCGCAATTCCTGGGATTGAAGCCACCACATGAGAGAATTTTTGCACACACTGCTCACGGGAATCGGAATGACTAGAAACTGATGTAGTAGAGACCACTGAACTTGTAACATCCACTGTAACACTCTCGTATGCAGACGTGCATAAGGAATCAGATTTATAGCTGCTGCCATGGACCCTAGTGCTCTCAGGACTAACTCTGCTGGGGGTGCAGGAGACTGAAGGAGTGCCAATACATGAAGGGCCAGGCTGTGAAGTCTGTATGGAGTCAAAAATATCCTGGCCTGAAGAGAGTCTATTCTTGCCCCTATGAAGTCTAGAATTTGAACAGGTTGGAGGGAAGACTTCTTGAGATTTATCATGATCCCCAGCCAGGTAGACAACTGAAGAAAGAAATCCCTGGCTAGAACAAGTTGATGCCTGGTGGAGGCAGTGAAAAGCCAGTCGTCCAGGTACAGAAAGACCTGAATGCCCTGAAGCCTCAGGTGGGCCGCTACAACTGCCATGACCTTGGTAAACACCCTGGGGGCTGTGGTGAGACCAAAGGGCAGGACCCTAAACTGGTAATGACTATCTCCTAGCCAAAAGCGGGTTACCTCCTGGATCACCTGTCCATCAGAATATGGTAGTACTCATCCTTGAGGTCTATCGAGCACATCCAGTCTTCCTCCTGCAAGAAGGACAGGATGGATTTTAGAGTGACCATCCGGAAATTTTCTTTGGAGATGGACGGATTCATCGCGGATAGGTCGGGAATCAGCTCATTCACTCCAGTGCAACTATTCTGAGTATGTACCTTTAACTCCTAGTGGATGTGGCCTGAGCCTTTAAAAATTAAATTATCACCTTACAATTCTAACAAATACTCATTGACAGAGGTCAAATATCAATACAACTGTGTTTGCCATCATGTATGCTTCAAGATAAAATATTTTTAAACCTTGTATGTAGCATAGTTTTGGAATTATTAATGCAAATATGCATAAGTAATATTTGACGCCTAGAGGAGCAGTAGGAGTTAACTGCAGATGCACCTGGAGGCGTCACTCGGATGTAATGAGTTAAGTCCCCCATCTTTTTTTGCACCAAAAAGAACCTGGAATATATGCCTGATCCAAACTGATCTGGGGGCACTCGCTGGATTGCTCTTTTTTCTAGCAGCTTTCTTATCTCCAAAGCTGCTGCCTCCCTTTGAGCAGGTGGGACATCCGGGAGGCGCCTTGTACATAGCGGGTTGTTTATGAAGGGAATAGAATAGCCTCTGGATATTATGTGAAGCACCCAACGATCTGACGTGATGGACTCCCATTGAACTAGGTGCCTTGAGAAATGCACCCCCAACTGCCTCCAGAGAGGAGCAATCAGGCAACCCCTCAGGACTGCTGCGCGGCGTCAGTCAGAAAAAGGTTCCTGTGACCTGAAGTTCTTTGGTCCCCCTCTGCCTCTGGGCCGGCGTCCACCTTGTCCCCCTCTGCTTCTGGGGGAGAAGGAGTCCTGGGCATTCCGGGACTGCTGAGATTTCCAAAACCACAGCTTCTTTTGCCCTCGCTGGTTCCTGGAGAAGGACCTTTGAGGGGTAGAGAAGCAGATCCCGACACCTGACAGCGTTTTCCCGTCCTTCTCACTCTGGACAAGCATATCTCAGACGGTCTTCCCGAACAGGGTCGAACCGTCAAAAGGGGTGTTAGCGAAGGACGCCTTGAAAGGTTCCGAAAAATCGCAAAGCCAGAGCCAGGCATGATGCCTCATGGCAATACCGGATCCAGCTGCCCTAGCGGCTCCCTCGGTGGCATGAGAGAGTAAATGCATGGACATATTTGACACAGACTTGAGAGTGGCCATATGAGCTGAGAATGTCCATTTATCCTCGGCTGAAATGGACTCTGGGGGAGGCTCAGCATACTCTTTCACAAGGTCATGCTGCAGTCTGATTACGTGGGCCATGTAATTCAGTGCCCTTATAGCAAAGGTAGCGGAAGCAAAAGTCCGCTTTCTAAGATGATCCATTGCCCTGGACTCCTTGCCTGGGGGATGGATCGAGGAACTTTCCTGGGCGAGTTCCTTTTTGATGGCTACCGCCCACCACCATGGCATCAACTGGGGAACCCTTACTCCAAGTGGCTTTATCCACAGGAGGGCTCAATACCTTGTCAGGCCATTTGGGTATTGGCTCTACAGTGTCCGGTTCCTTCCAGGCTCTGGTGGTAATAAGGTCCACCAGAGGGTCAGCTGGGGGGGACCCCCAAGAGGTAGATGGGCCTGTATCGAACACCTCCAGAAATACCGACTCATCCGAGGAAGGTATTTGGGTGGACCAACCCCCTCTCTGGTGAAGAATTTCCATTATGTCTCCGAAGGAGACGTCTTCGGGGGGGGGGTGATCTGGGGGAAACCTTCCCTTCCTCCAAGTCAGCATCTTCAGTGAGGGACTCAGTGGAGCCCATGTGCCTCCTTTTGCATTGGCATTTGCGAGGGGCCTCCTCGGGGGGACTCTCCAGGGAGGGCTTGCAAACCATCTCGTATTCCTCAAGCGAAACTGTCTGGGGCGTACCGGATACTAGCTGTCCCTGGGAGGACTGGATGATAGAAGACAAACTCAGTTGCGAGGGAGCAGGGGAGGACTCCGAGGAAAGAGTGAGGGGTCTTGATCCTCCAGAGAGAACCCTCTCCACAATGTCAAAAGCTGAAGGGGAACTGGCTTCCCTGAAGCTGGTGGTGTGGGTAGCCGCACCCCTCGGATCCAACGAGGGGATTGGCGCCGAGGCTGGCACAGCCAGACCCAAGGAGATGGTATGCCCCGATGACAACATGGCTGACGACACACTCATCCCCTCTGATTCAATGCCTAGATCTCGGCTCTGAGAGCTCGGATCCAACAAGGGATCCAACAGGCTCAAGGGCACGGCCGGTGTCGAAGTAGGAAGTAGGAAGTACCATCGGCGCCGACCCCCCTGACTCCAGGGCTTCTGGGATCCATAGACTCTGAAACCCGAGAGTCGATTGGAGTAGGAGCTATCGGGCGAATGTCAGGGCCGAACTCTCCGCTCCGGCTGGGGGGGGGAGCCAGCAACACTCCCATCTGCAATTGAGTTTGCAGGCTCCTAGTAGACCTCGAGGATGCCACTGACACTGGCCGGGAGGGAAGCGGGCTGAGCCACCTCCTCTGGCTCCGGGGACAATCATGGAGATAGCCGAGGGGAAGACGGTCTTGCACTTTTTGTCTGGAGACAACAGCACCTTAGCAGGAGGGGCTGACAGATCTGAATCGGCTTGCCTCTTGCGACCCCTCTCCCTGTCTCTGTCACTCTCTTTTTCTCTCTCTTTTTCTTTCTCCCTGTGTTTGTCTTTCTTGGCCTCCCTCTTTTCCTGTTTAGAGGTGGGAGTGTGAGTCCCAGACAGGGGAGGAAGGCCGGAAGGCTGAACAGTCACAGCCATGACTGAAGAAGAAGAAGCCGGAGAAGAAGTAGGTGACTCTGCGGGTAAAAGACCTGCAAGAATCAGCTTGGTCCTGTGATCCCGCAGGGCCCATGGGTTAAAGGCTGCACAAATTTTGCAGCCCGATGTTAGATGAGGCACCCCCAAACAAACTACGCACAGATTGTGGCCATCGGCCAGCGACAGCTTATGGCCACACTCTGTGCACTTAGAGAAAGTAGGTTACTGACTTTCTGACATTCCTGCTTTGACAAGCTAAGTCAGAAGCACACACACACACACACACACACACACACACACACACACACACGCTAAAGGCGGGAAGAGGAGGCCTACACAACCAAATGTTTAGCAACTTTCTACACTACTACAATCACTAATATCTAGACACAAAAACCCAGGGAGAATAAGGGTAGGGTTATAAAACTGTTTAGCACTGAATAAGGGCGCACACAGACTGAAAGCTAGATGAAATCTAACTAACTTTCCTGGAACTCAGAAATCTCTTGCTGGAGAAGCCGCAGCAAATGAGATCTGGGAATTGGAAGGAGGTTGCAGTGTAGTATGCGTAAGGGGGTAGGGTGACCACCTGTCCCACTTTGCAAGGGACAGTCCCTCTTTGGGCACTTATGTCCTGCGAAAAAAATGACAAATATCCTGAGATTTTTGGACAAAAATATGTCCTACATTTTGTTTAATAGTTTCATAAAACGGTTATTTTTTATCTGAAACACCTAAATGTTATATGAAATAGCATAAGCAACTCAAATGCTACAAGAATAAGCTTTTATTTTGGAAAAAAGTGAAGTTCCATCCTTTATACTGGTCATGGGCATGTTTTGTTTTGGAAAATCTGACATTTCTACAAAAATGTCTCACTTTG
The DNA here is from genome assembly GCF_019279795.1 of Protopterus annectens. Classification (NCBI taxonomy): domain Eukaryota; kingdom Metazoa; phylum Chordata; order Ceratodontiformes; family Protopteridae; genus Protopterus; species Protopterus annectens. The sequence goes on from NC_056748.1 coordinate 1,079,672,565, forward strand.
GGTATTTGAAAAGGTGGCAACCCTATAAGGGGAAGGAGCTTGGAGCTCGGATCTTTAGCTTGGTAAGCTGCCGTCTCAGATCCGTATCGGATCCAGAACCCACAGGTTGATGATCAAATGAAGTTAACTACTTCAGGTGAATTATTCCCATAGTAAGCGACCTCTTTCTCTTTCCTATTTATGCACCATGTGGTACATTGGGCAACGACCACCTTTCAACACTCGTTCCTGTAGCAGGCTCAGGTTGGTAGCCCAAGGCTGAACCCTCCTCAGAGGAGGCACCACACACACACTTGCATGCACACTGTCACAGCTAGGGCCAATTTACAGTGTGCAATCCACCTACTGCATGTCTTTGGAAAGTGAGAGGAAATTGAAGCACCTGGTAGAAACTCCTGAGAATGTAGGAAGGATGTGCACACTTTGCACAGAAGACACCCCAGCAGAGAATTGAACCAAAGAACCTTTTGCTGTGATGTAACAAAGCTAACTGCTACACCACTGCACCACCCATATCAAGTGCCCGGTTTGTTCTTAAAGTTGTTGAAACTAGTGCTTGCTTTAACATAAGTTGGTAGTCTATTCCGTGCATTAACTACTCTCTCAGAGAACCAATTATTATACCTCTCATTCCTACATAATCTACTACATAGGTTGTCTGATGATTCACTACTAATTTTTGATAACTCCAAACATTCCCAGACGTAGTCTCTAAATGCCCTTATATACTTGAATAAAGTTTCCCCTTAAATGTCTATATGAGACACTGTATAAGTTCAGATATTCAGTCTTTCATAATAACTTAAACTTTCAAGTGTGTGTGTGTTTCTATATGTGTAAGTATGTATGCATGACATAAAGAATGTCAGCTGGATAGGTGAATGGGGCAGGCCTCTCAACCTCTTAGCTCACGAAATCTAGACAAATCCAAAAATAATGGGGAAATAAAGACACCAAAATAGGGACAGATTTAAAAAACTGCACTTAAAAACATAAATAGTGGCTACAATAACAGGCTTTGCATTAGCATGCATTTTCTGAAGAATATGAAGTCTGAAACTGAAAGTGTCTGTCACTGTTTAGTGTCTTCAACCCTTAGGCATTTTCTAGAAAACTACACATTTTGCAAGGAACACACCAAAACTATTAGGTTTATCCCCTGTCTCTCTTTGCAAAGGAGAGCTCCTCTTTGGACAGTTGTGTCCTGCAAAAAAAAAAAATTAAGAAATGGCAAATGTCCTGAGATTTTTGGACCAACAATATTTCATAAGTGTTCCTTAATTGTTGCATAAGACAGTTATTTTGCATCTGAAACGCATCATAATCAACATAAACACTACAAGAATAAGCTTTTATTTTGGCAAAAAAATTGAAGCTGTGTCCTTGGCACTGGCTTTGGTATGTTTTGTCTTGCAAAATCTGACATTTCTACAAAAATGTCCCACTATGTGCATTTAAAAGGTGGCAACCCTAAAAACTATAAGGTAAAAATCTGGACATTCTGACAAATTCTGGACAATTGAGAGGTATGAATGGAGAAGTGAAGAATGTTTCTTTAATAACTAATTCAGTTTTCGGTTAATAGCTAAAGCTATTTCAGTACTTTGGCTAACAGCCGTGCAGAATGTGTTGCTACCTGTCTTGGTACTTGCTGCTCTTTCCTATTCCTTCCCCAACTCTAAGTAACCGATACAATGATGGAATAGATCTGTTTGACTTCTGCATTTTCTTACGAATCAAAACTAAATCTCTCAAATTGGTTGCCCCTGGGATGCATTACTTGATACTGTACTACTAAGTAATACAAGTGCATTTGCCACTATGGGATGCATTACTTGATACTGAACTACTAAGTAATACAAGTGCATTTGCCACTATGGGATGCATTACTTGATACTGTACTACTAAGTAATACAAGTGCATTTGTCACTATGGGATGCATTACTTGATACTGTACTACTAAGTAATACAAGTGCATTTGTCACTATGGGATGCATTACTTGATACTGAACTACTAAGTAATACAAGTGCATTTTCCACTATGGGATGCATTACTTGATACTGTACTACTAAGTAATACAAGTGCATTTGTCACTACGGGATGCATTACTCGATATTGTACTACTAAGTAATACAAGTGCATTTGTCACTACGGGATGCATTACTTGATACTGCACTACTAAGTAATACAAGTGCATTTGTCACTATGGGATGCATTACTCAATAATGTACTACTAAGTAATACAAGTGCATTTGTCACTACGGGATGCATTACTCGATACTGTACTACTGAGTAATACAAGTGCATTTGTCACTACGGGATGTATTACTTGATACTGTACTACTATGTAATACAAGTGCATTTGTCACTATGGGATGCATTACTTGATACTGTACTACTAAGTAATACAAGTGCATTTGTCATTATGGGATGCATTACTTGATACTGCACTACTAAGTAATACAAGTGCATTTGTCACTACGGGAAGCATTACTCGATAATGTACTACTAAGTAATACAAGTGCATTTGTCACTACGGGATGCATTACTTGATACTGTACTACTAAGTAATACAAGTGCATTTGTCACTATAGGATGCGTTACTTGATACTGCACTACTAAGTAATACAAGTGCATTTGTCACTACGGGATGCATTACTTGATACTGTACTACTAAGTAATACAAGTGCATTTGTCACTACGGGATGCATTACTTGATACTGAACTACTAAGTAATACAAGTGCATTTGTCACTATAGGATGCGTTACTTGATACTGCACTACTAAGTAATACAAGTGCATTTGTCACTACGGGATGCATTAGTTGATACTGTACTACTAAGTAATACAAGTGCATTTGTCACTACGGGATGCATTACTTGATACTGCACTACTAAGTAATACAAGTGCATTTGTCACTACGGGATGCATTACTTGATACTGTACTACTAAGTAATACAAGTGCATTTGTCACTACGGGATGCATTACTCGATATTGTACTACTAAGTAATACAAGTGCATTTGTCACTACGGGATGCATTACTTGATACTATACTACTAAGTAATACAAGTGCATTTGTCACTACGGGATGCATTACTTGATACTGCACTACTAAGTAATACAAGTGCATTTGTCACTACGGGATGCATTACTTGATACTGTACTACTAAGTAATACAAGTGCATTTGTCATTATGGGATGCATTACTTGATACTGTACTACAAAGTAATACAAGTGCATTTGTCACTATGGGATGCATTACTTGATACTGTACTAATAAGTAATACAAGTGCATTTGTCACTACGGGGTGCATTACTTGATACTGTACTACTAAGTAATACAAGTGCATTTGTCACTATGGGATGCATTACTCGATAATGTACTACTAAGTAATACAAGTGCATTTGTCACTACGGGATGCATTACTTGATACTGTACTACTAAGTAATACAAGTGCATTTGTCACTATGGGATGCATTACTCGATACTGTACTACTAAGTAATACAAGTGCATTTGTCACTATGGGATGCATTACTAGATACTGTACTACTAAGTAATACAAGTGCATTTGTCATTATGGGATGCATTACTTGATACTATACTACTAAGTAATACAAGTGCATTTGTCACTATGGGATGCATTACTTGCTACTGTACTACTAAGTAATACAAGTGCATTTGTCACTACGGGATGCATTACTTGATACTGTACTACTAAGTAATACAAGTGCATTTGTCACTGTGGGATGCATTACTTGATACTGTACTACTAAGTAATACAAGTGCATTTGTCACTATGGGATGCATTACTTGATACTGTACTACTAAGTAATACAAGTGCATTTATCACTACGGGATGCATTACTCTATACTGTACTACTAAGTAATACAAGTGCATTTATCACTACAGGATGCATTACACGATACTGTACTACTAAGTAATACAAGTGCATTTGTCACTATGGGGTGCATTACTTGATACTGTACTACTAAGTAATACAAGTGCATTTGTCACTATGGGTGCCAATTGTCTTTTCCATGCTTAGATGCATTACTAGATACTGTACTACTAAGTAATACAAGTGCATTTGTCACTACGGGATGCATTACTTGATACTGTACTGCTAAGTAATACAAGTTCCTTTGTCACTACAGGATGCATTACTTGATACTGCACTACTAAGTAATACAAGTGCATTTGTCACTATGGGATGCATTACTTGATACTGTACTACTAAGTAATACAGGTGCATTTGTCACTATGGGATGCATTACTTGATACTGTACTACTAAGTAATACATGTGCATTTGTCAATGTGGGATGCATTACTTGATACTGCACTAAGTAATACAAGTGCATTTGTCACTATGGGATGCATTACTAGATACTGTACTACTAAGTAATACAAGTGCATTTGTCATTATGGGATGCATTACTTGATACTGTACTACTAAGTAATACAAGTGCATTTGTCATTATGGGATGCATTACTTGATACTGTACTACTAAGTAATACAAGTGCATTTGTCACTACGGGATGCATTACTCGATAATGTACTACTAAGTAATACAAGTGCATTTGTCACTACGGGATGCATTACTTGATACTGAACTACTAAGTAATACAAGTGCATTTGTCACTATGGGATGCATTACTTGATACTGAACTACTAAGTAATACAAGTGCATTTGTCACTATGGGATGCATTACTTGATACTGTACTACTAAGTAATACAAGTGCATTTGTCACTATGGGATGCATTACTTGATACTGAACTACTAAGTAATACAAGTGCATTTGTCACTACGGGATGCATTACTAGATACTGTACTACTAAGTAATACAAGTGCATTTGTAACTATGGGATGCATTACTCGATATTGTACTACTAAGTAATACAAGTACATTTGTCACTATGGGATGCATTACTCAATACTGTACTACTAAGTAATACAAGTGCATTTGTCACTATGGGATGCATTACTCGATACTGTACTACTAAGTAATACAAGTGCATTTGTCACTATGGGATGCATTACTCGATACTGCACTACTAAGTAATACAAGTGCATTTGTCACTATGGGATGCATTACTTGATACTGCACTACTAAGTAATACAAGTGCATTTGTCACTATGGGATGCATTACTTGATACTGAACTACTAAGTAATACAAGTGCATTTGTCACTATGGGATGCATTACTTGATACTGAACTACTAAGTAATACAAGTGCATTTGTCACTACGGGGTGCATTACTTGATACTGTACTACTAAGTAATACAAGTGCATTTGTCACTATGGGATGCATTACTTGATACTGCACTACTAAGTAATACAAGTACATTTATCACTACGGGATGCATTACTCGATACTGCACTACTAAGTAATACAAGTGCATTTGTCACTATGGGATGCATTACTCGATACTGTACTACTAAGTAATAAAAGTGCATTTGTCACTATGGGATGCATTACTTGATACTGTACTAAGTAATACAAGTGCATTTGTCACTATGTTTTGCATTACTCAATACTGTACTACTAAGTAATAAAAGTGCATTTGTCACTATGGGATGCATTACTCGATACTGTACTACTAAGTAATAAAAGTGCATTTGTCACTATGGGATGCATTACTTGATACTGCACTACTAAGTAATACAAGTACATTTATCACTACGGGATGCATTACTCGATACTGTACTACTAAGTAATACAAGTGCATTTGTCACTATGGGATGCATTACTCGATACTGTACTACTAAGTAATAAAAGTGCATTTGTCACTATGGGATGCATTACTTGATACTGTACTACTAAGTAATACAAGTGCATTTGTCATTATGGGATGCATTACTTGATACTGTACTACTAAGTAATACAAGTGCATTTGTCACTAGGGGATGCATTACTTGATACTGTACTACTAAGTAACACAAGTGCATTTGTCACTACGGGATGCATTACTTGATACTGTACTACTAAGTAATACAAGTGCATTTGTCACTATGGGATGCATTACTTGATACTGTACTACTAAGTAATACAAGTGCATTTGTCACTATGGGATGCATTACTTGATACTGTACTACTAAGTAATACAAGTGCATTTGTCATTATGGGATGCATTACTTGATACTGTACTACTAAGTAATACAAGTGCATTTGTCACTACGGGATGCATTACTCGATAATGTACTACTAAGTAATACAAGTGCATTTGTCACTACGGGATGCATTACTTGATACTGAACTACTAAGTAATACAAGTGCATTTGTCACTATGGGATGCATTACTTGATACTGAACTACTAAGTAATACAAGTGCATTTGTCACTATGGGATGCATTACTTGATACTGTACTACTAAGTAATACAAGTGCATTTGTCACTATGGGATGCATTACTTGATACTGAACTACTAAGTAATACAAGTGCATTTGTCACTACGGGATGCATTACTAGATACTGTACTACTAAGTAATACAAGTGCATTTGTCACTATGGGATGCATTACTCGATATTGTACTACTAAGTAATACAAGTACATTTGTCACTATGGGATGCATTACTCGATACTGTACTACTAAGTAATACAAGTGCATTTGTCACTATGGGATGCATTACTCGATACTGTACTACTAAGTAATACAAGTGCATTTGTCACTATGGGATGCATTACTCGATACTGCACTACTAAGTAATACAAGTGCATTTGTCACTATGGGATGCATTACTTGATACTGCACTACTAAGTAATACAAGTGCATTTGTCACTATGGGATGCATTACTTGATACTGAACTACTAAGTAATACAAGTGCATTTGTCACTATGTGATGCATTACTTGATACTGAACTACTAAGTAATACAAGTGCATTTGTCACTACGGGGTGCATTACTTGATACTGTACTACTAAGTAATACAAGTGCATTTGTCACTATGGGATGCATTACTTGATAATGCACTACTAAGTAATACAAGTACATTTATCACTACGGGATGCATTACTCGATACTGCACTACTAAGTAATACAAGTGCATTTGTCACTATGGGATGCATTACTCGATACTGTACTACTAAGTAATAAAAGTGCCTTTGTCACTATGGGATGCATTACTTGATACTGTACTACTAAGTAATACAAGTGCATTTGTCACTATGTTTTGCATTACTCGATACTGTACTACTAAGTAATAAAAGTGCATTTGTCACTATGGGATGCATTACTCGATACTGTACTACTAAGTAATAAAAGTGCATTTGTCACTATGGGATGCATTACTTGATACTGCACTACTAAGTAATACAAGTACATTTATCACTACGGGATGCATTACTCGATACTGTACTACTAAGTAATAAAAGTGCATTTGTCACTATGGGATGCATTACTTGATACTGTACTACTAAGTAATACAAGTGCATTTGTCATTATGGGATGCATTACTTGATACTGTACTACTAAGTAATACAAGTGCATTTGTCACTAGGGGATGCATTACTTGATACTGTACTACTAAGTAACACAAGTGCATTTGTCACTATGGGATGCATTACTTGATACTGTACTACTAAGTAATACAAGTGCATTTGTCACTATGGGATGCATTACTTGATACTGTACTACTAAGTAATACAAGTGCATTTGTCACTATGGGATGCATTACTTGATACTGTACTACTAAGTAATACAAGTGCATTTGTCATTATGGGATGCATTACTTGATACTGTACTACTAAGTAATACAAGTGCATTTGTCACTACGGGATGTATTACTCGATAATGTACTTCTAAGTAATACAAGTGCATTTGTCACTACGGGATGCATTACTTGATACTGAACTACTAAGTAATACAAGTGCATTTGTCACTATGGGATGCATTACTTGATACTGAACTACTAAGTAATACAAGTGCATTTGTCACTATGGGATGCATTACTTGATACTGTACTACTAAGTAATACAAGTGCATTTGTCACTATGGGATGCATTACTTGATACTGAACTACTAAGTAATACAAGTGCATTTGTCACTACGGGATGCATTACTAGATACTGTACTACTAAGTAATACAAGTGCATTTGTCACTATGGGATGCATTACTCGATATTGTACTACTAAGTAATACAAGTACATTTGTCACTATGGGATGCATTACTCGATACTGTACTACTAAGTAATACAAGTGCATTTGTCACTATGGGATGCATTACTCGATACTGTACTACTAAGTAATACAAGTGCATTTGTCACTATGGGATGCATTACTCGATACTGCACTACTAAGTAATACAAGTGCATTTGTCACTATGGGATGCATTACTCGATACTGCACTACTAAGTAATACAAGTGCATTTGTCACTATGGGATGCATTACTTGATACTGAACTACTAAGTAATACAAGTGCATTTGTCACTATGGGATGCATTACTTGATACTGAACTACTAAGTAATACAAGTGCATTTGTCACTACGGGGTGCATTACTTGATACTGTACTACTAAGTAATACAAGTGCATTTGTCACTATGGGATGCATTACTTGATACTGCACTACTAAGTAATACAAGTACATTTATCACTACGGGATGCATTACTCGATACTGTACTACTAAGTAATACAAGTGCTTTTGTCACTATGGGATGCATTACTCGATACTGTACTACTAAGTAATACAAGTGCATTTGTCACTACGGGATGCATTACTCGATACTGTACTACTAAGTAATACAAGTGCATTTGTCACTATGGGATGCATTACTAGATACTGTACTACTAAGTAATACAAGTGCATTTGTCACTATGGGATGCATTACTCGATATTGTACTACTAATACAAGTGCTTTTGTCACTATGGGATGCATTACTCGATATTGTACTACTAAGTAATACAAGTGCATTTGTCACTACGGGATGCATTACTTGATACTGTACTACTAAGTAATACAAGTGCATTTGTCACTATGGGATGCATTACTCGATATTGTACTAAGTAATACAAGTGCATTTGTCACTACGGGATGCTTTACTTGATACTGTACTACTAAGTAATACAAGTGCATTTGTCATTATGGGATGCATTACTTGATACTGTACTACTAAGTAATACAAGTGCATTTGTCACTATGGGATGCATTACTTGATACTGTACTACTAAGTAATACAAGTGCATTTGTCACTATGGGATGCATTACTTGATACTGTACTACTAAGTAATACAAGTGCATTTGTCACTACGGGATGCATTACTTGATACTGTACTACTAAGTAATACAAGTGCATTTGTCACTACGGGATGCATTACTTGATACTGTACTACTAAGTAATACAAGTGCATTTGTCACTACGGGATGCATTACTTGATACTGTACTACTAAGTAATACAAGTGCATTTGTCACTACGGGATGCATTACTTGATACTGTACTACTAAGTAATACAAGTGCGTTTGTCACTATGGGATGCATTACTCGATACTGTACTACTAAGTAATACAAGTGCATTCGTCACTACGGGATGCATTACTCGATACTGTACTACTAAGTAATACAAGTGCATTTGTCACTATGGGATGCATTACTCGATACTGCAATACTAAGTAATACAGGTGCATTTGTCACTATGGGATGCATTACTCGATACTGTACTACTAAGTAATACAAGTGCATTTGTCACTATGGGATGCATTACTCGATACTGTACTACTAAGTAATACAGGTGCATTTGTCACTATGGGATGCATTACTCGATACTGTACTACTAAGTAATACAAGTGCATTTGTCACTATGGGTGCCAATTGTCTTTTCCATGCTTGGATGCATTACTTGATACTATATTACTACGTAATACAAGTGCATTTGTCACTACGGGATGCATTACTTGATACTGTACTACTAAGTAATACAAGTGCATTTGTCACTACGGGATGCATTACTTGATACTGCACTACTAAGTAATACAAGTGCATTTGTCACTATGGGTGTCACTACGGGTGCCAGTTGTCTTTTCCACGCTTCTTACCCTTTTTGCTTGTTTATTTGCTTCTTTGCTTACCTGCTTTTGGTTAGTGAGGAAAGGCCGCCTTGGCAAAGTTTATATGGAACTTCACAGTATCAAATGAAAGATTATTTAATACTGGAAACATGGTCACTGATACCCGCTGTGTACTTACCACCGTTCTGCAGAAATGTATAGGCAATTAACAACCAAAAATGCATATGTGCATAAATATGATATTTCTGCAAACATTTCAGGTGCTGTCCAATTGGAAGCATTATGGAAAAGCATTATACATAACCATTCTGTAATAATGTAGAAATATTTCCTAAGCCAAACAGTATACTTGGTACTAAAGTAAAATTGACTTATTTTCCTGACATATTAATGCATATATGTCAAATGTTGATAATTATATTAATTACTTGAACGAGAAGGTGTTTATATGGTATAGCATGGTGTCAAATGGAGGCAACCACAATGCTGGAAATGTTACTACTGATACCTGCTGTCTATATTCCACGGTCTTCCACATATTTATACATGTTTAGGAATAAAATATTCATATATGCATAAATATCATATTTCTGTGAATATCTGTAGTAGTGTCCACCTGGAAGCATTGTGGAACAGAATTTCACATGCTCAGTCAGCATATAGGTCAGAAATAGCATATGTCAATAATTATATTAATAACTCGAACCACATGGTGGTTACAATGTACTTCATAGTATCAACTGAAAGATTACATAATGCTGCAAAAGTTGTCACTGATATCAGCTGTCTGTAAACTAGCATTCAGCAGACATTGAAGCTTGTTTAGTAAAATATGCATATTAGCATAACTATCATATTTCTGTACATAGCTCTGACATTATGCACTTGGATAGATTGTGATTTGGTATTTAAAATGCCTTGTCAACTCAGAGATCAAGAACGGCTCAAGATGAGTAGGGTGCTCAGTAATACAAAATTATGAGTCTTTTCCTGGAAATATTATGAACGCGTGGCATATGTTCAGAATTACATCAAGAACTTCAACCAGAGGAATACGCAATGCCTAAAACTCTTTGCACAGATAGTTGGTGTCTAATAAGCACTGCATGGCAGACATTTAGCTTTGTCTATTAAATATTCAGCTATGCATACCACTCATAATTATGCAAATATCTCAGAAATGGAGTGCCATCTACATATCTAGTTTGCAGCTAAATGAAGATCAAATCTGTAGTTGTGGGTCTGTCTACTATGGTTATGGAGACATTACCTGTTTCTATGATTATAATAAGTAAATGTATATATTATCTAACTACTTCTTAAATATAAAATTATTAAGTCTGGCTAGAATATTAATATCACAACTTTGAAGAGGAGTGTGTGTTGAACAATGTTCGTATTTTAACCTTTTTTGTAACTTTTGTTATTTTTAAAATATATACATTTGTTTCAGCTAGGCTGAAAAAATACATTCACAAAATTTTAGCTCAGGCAAAGGTTGTCGAGGCAGGAACTCTTCAGGTGTCATGAGGTTTGAAATTTTACTCAGGCTAGGTGTAAATGTGTTAAAGTGATAATAAGCTGTGCTGACAGTTGTCCACCTCTATTGACAGACGTCCATCCATTCATCCGCCACCCCCTTTACGTCAATCCATTCATCCGTCACCCCCTTTTTCCCATTTTTGCACATGCGGCATCACATCAATAGTAACGATCCTCTAGAGGCAATGTTCACACTCCCAGGTTGCTAGCCCTGTGCCCGGTATCCTTCTATACCACACACATGCATGTACATTTATGCCTACAATACATCTAGAGTGTACAATCCACCTAGAAAATATCTCTTGAATGTGAGTGGAAACCAGAGCACCCAGAGAACACCCACACCAACACAGTGAGGAAATGTAGACTCCGCAAAGAAAACACTACAGCTGAGAACTGAACTTGAGAACCTCTTGCTAAGAGGTGATGTTATGGGTGCCACCCTTCTGCTTTGAGGTGACAATGCTGTCACCACCCTTACCGCCCTTTGTTAACAGACATTGCCTCTTTTCATAAACACTGTCAGCTTAAATATGTATTTTAATTATTTGAACCTGAAGATTTTATGACATCTGCATTATACTGACAGTATCAGTGACGGATGGTTTATCAAGAAAATAATTTGTGCAAATAATACAATTATTAATATCTGACCTTAAGACCAAAATATGTCCTCTCTTATAAAGAGTAATTTACTGAAACACTGAATATTTGATACATAACTGAGATGAAAATTCTTACTTACAGTCTGTAGTACTACATGTGAAAAACAAACAAAATAATGTTTTAACACAAATGGCTGTCTTACCGGTTAAATCCATGGCAGCCATTCTGGAAGGTAATAAGTATGACAAGAATTGTCCTGTTCCATAGAAAATAAACGCACTGCAACTGCTCATCAGATACTCCCATCTGTCATAACTGTAAAAAGAAATACATTAATTTAGACAACAAAAAAACACTTGAGCACCGATTGCTACAATAACAGCTTCACTGGTAAAAGCAGTGTTATTAAGCACGGTAACATACAATTATGATTACTCATACTGCTGTGCTGGTCTATGTAAATACGTCACAGAGAGATGCATGCTCTCATCACCTAGAACACCCCATACAGCTTTTATTAAATGAGCGGACTACCCTTACTAGATACTAATTTTAAAATGTAAGATACAAGTCCATATGTCTACTAGCTGACAATTTTCCTCTATATCTATCAGATCAATGTATTGAAGGGTTCAACAGTCTCATTACATTGAAGAATACTGTGGTTTTATCATCAGGAGGTATAAGCAAGCTGATTGCTCACATTCATCTGTGAGTATATGAAAAGTATTAAACAAATTGCAAGAACCAACATCTTGTAATTCTTTAATACCCCTTGTGCATATCTGTTTTGGCAGTGCTGTGTTAATGTTCTATGGATATGCAAAATTGCATGCAAATAATTTTAGTAGAAGATGGAGATGCAGCAGGAATAAAGAGAGGTAAGAGATATTGTGAGGGGTTTGGGAAAGAGAAGTTACAGTAATGGGAGAGAAGGAGGATTTCAGGAAGTGATGGTAATGGGGAAGTATGGGGCTAGGTGATAATGGGAGAGGAGGAGGATTTCAGGAAGTGATGGTAATGGGGAAGTATGGGGCTAGGTGATACTGGGAGAGGAGGAGGATTTCAGGAAGTGATGGTAATGGGGAAGTATGGGGCTAGGTGATACTGGGAGAGGAGGAGGATTTCAGGAAGTGATGGTAATGGGGAAGTATGGGGCTAGGTGATAATGGGAGAGAAGGAGGATTTCAGGAAGTGATGGTAATGGGGAAGTATGGGGCTAGGTGATACTGGGAGAGGAGGAGGATTTCAGGAAGTGATGGTAATGGGGAAGTATGGGGCTAGGTGATAATGGGAGAGGAGGAGGAGGATTTCAGGAAGTGATGGTAATGGGGAAGTATGGGGCTTGGTGATAATGGGAGAGGAGGAGGATTTCAGGAAGTGATGGTAATGGGGAAGAATGGGGCTAGGTGATAATGGGAGAGGAGGAGGATTTCAGGAAGTGATGGTAATGGGGAAGTATGGGGCTAGGTGATGGAGCTATTGTACAAGCATTTGCAGTGCACCCTGTTGGCAAAGAAGCATTTTTGTTTATTCTGGAATTTGCTGAATGAGAGATAATGGACTTTATGCCTTGGGGAATGGATTCCCATATTTTGGAAAAAGCACTAAGAATGTGTGCCCCCTCCTTTTTAGGATGGTAAAGGGAGTTTGTAAGTGGGGCGTGGAGATGGAAAGCAATCTGAGGTTGTACAATGGTAGCAGAGTCTCGTAAAGGAAGGTTTGTTCATTGATGAGTTTGAATAACAGTCCATTAGAAGCATAGCTCTTTCAGGGATGGGAATCCATTTAGCTGTGGCGAGGGTGAGGTAATGGTGTTACCATTTTTGGAGGCTGGCTGGGTGAGGAATAGGTAGATGTCTGTAGTAGTTTGTAGGACAGATATACTTTTGTTGGGGCAGTTAAGGTGAGGGAGATCATATTCTAGATGTGAAGGAGGACTACTATCTCAAATACTGTGGGGCTAGGAAACGGGGCAGTCACCATGCTCAGGGGTAAACTTTTTATAAATTGTGGCTTTAATGACCTGGAGATGCTAGCAAAAGTTAAGGGTAGGATTTCAACAGATGCCTAGATATCTGTAGTGGGACTCTGTGGCTACCACAGTGTTTTGGTTTAAGCATACTGCCACCCCCCCATGTTCAGGTAGCTTTGGAGAGCTGCTATGGTGTGCCAAACAGCATATATTTTATTTTGTTTCTTTCACAACATTACATTTACTGCGCCAAAACAGAAGAAAGACTCCTACTGAAAAATACAAGTACCCTAGGTCAAACATGGGCTTTGATGTATGAGTTACACATAATCTATTTATTTATATCCTAAAATATTTCTCTGTGTATGGCACATAGTGATCTTCTCTTATACCTGTTTCATGGAAGAACAAGGACATAGGGGGCATGGAACATAACCGAACTGCAGTACATAACATTAAATGTGATAAAGAACATTTCCACTGTGTTGACATATCTGAAAACTGTTGGTTTAGTTTTGAAAGTAACTTTATTAAAGACTTCTAAAATCATGCAAATGTGTAGGAAGATGAAAGATAAATCAGGTAAATGGGAGGGTAAAGACATTCAATTTCACATCAAATGTTAAAGAAAGTACAGTTGCGTTAGTAAACTTACTGTAACAGTAGATGTTCAAAAATATCACTGCTGCAGTAGCCCTAGGCTATATGGGATGTCCTGCCCAGGACAAGATCCAGCTGGCCAGGTTTCAAAAGCCTTATATAGCCTAGCTACTGATTTTATTCACAGCATCATGCTTACCAGTTGCTAGAGTACAAAAAGTACAGTTTTGTACCTACCATAAATGTAGATGTCCGAACTGGATAGCATCTGCAGTCATAACAACTGGGTTGTCCTGTCGTCAGGCAGCCCTTCGGTTGGCCGGATTCCAAAGTCCGGGTCCGGCTTCGGCTGATGTCGCACTTCACCCGACGTCATCTCTGCTGGTCTTCGGGTATAAAGGCATCAGCCGACGCCATTTTCCTCAGTGTTTCTTGCCCCAGATGCCAGTTGCCCTTTTGGAAGGCTAAATTTTGGGTAAATGCCAATGTTTCCAAAAAGATAGAAGGCAAACACAAAAAATAAGCATGTGTGTACATATATACAAACAAATAAACCATAATAGACTCCCCCCACCAGCTAGCTATTAGGAGGGTAAATACCCTAGGAGTACCACAGAGGGGAAGGAGGGAGGGTAATCCTGACTGCAGATGCTATCCAGTTCGGACATCTACATTTATGGTAGGTACAAAACTGTACTATGTCCTTCATGGATGCATCTGCAGTCATAACAACTGGGTAGAATACCATAGCCAACTAGGGGAGGAGGAAGAATAGATTATGGTGTGGTTAGGATCCCTTGCAGTACAGCAGTGGCAAACCCTGCTCGGGATCTGGAATACAGAGGTAAATTATAATGCTTGGCAAATGTATGCACGGAGGTCCAAGTAGCCGCCTCAATAATGTCCTTGGTTGCCACTCCTCGTAAAAAGGCTGTGGTAGTGGCTGTTGCCCTTGTAGAATGAGGCCTTATGTTCTGTGGAATTGGTTTTCCATGGAAGGAGTAACAGAATCGTATGCAATTTCCTATCCATTTGGAGATTGTCTATTTGGAAATTGCTTTTCCTTCCCTTCCTGTTGCATAGGCTACAAAAAGCTGGTCAGTTTTTCTGTTACTTTTTGTTCTGTCCAGGTAGTAGCATAGTTGTCTATGTACATCCAAGGTATGCAGCATTCTTTCCCCTCTGTTTTGTGGGTTGGGGAAGAAGGTAGGTAGGTGGATTGCCTGGTTTAAGGACACTCTGGATACCACCTTAGGCATAAATGTAGGATTAGTCCTCATGGACACTCTATCTTGGTGGAAGATTAGGAAGGGTTGTACTGCCATTAGGGCCTGAAGCTCAGAAACTCTCCTTGCAGAGGTTATTGCCAGTAGGAAAGCAGTTTTCCATGATAGATGCTGTAGGTCTGCTGTTGCTGCTGGTTCAAAAGGTGAGTGTCAACTTTTCTAGCACAAAGTTCAAATCCCAAGCTGGCAATGGTGGCTTCCTAGGAGGTTTTACATTCTTGATCCC
This sequence comes from Protopterus annectens, assembly GCF_019279795.1. Taxonomy (NCBI): domain Eukaryota; kingdom Metazoa; phylum Chordata; order Ceratodontiformes; family Protopteridae; genus Protopterus; species Protopterus annectens. The sequence goes on from NC_056748.1 coordinate 1,079,688,816, forward strand.
TCTGAGGAACTGCCTGAGTAGAGGATGTGAAAAGACAGGTGGATCAAGGCTGTATTCTGCTGAAATAGCTGATGCATGTATCTTGATGGAGGAATAGGACAGGCCTGTATGTAGAAGCTCTGCCAAGTACTCCAGAATGTTGGCAATATCTATATTCGACACATCTTTTCCTCTTTCAGCACTCCAAATGACAAACCTTTTCCATTTTCCTGCATAGTTCCTTCTTGTTGAAGGTCTGCGGGCTTCAAGGATAATGTCTTTAACCCTTTGTGAAAGATCTGGATTAATTGCTGCTATGTGATGTTCCATGCAGTCAGTTGCAACGTTTTTAGGTTTGGATGCATGATGCTGTAGTTGTTCTGAGTTAACATCAAAGGCATCACGCGTATTGACCACATTTTGTCCCGAGACATGCTCCTCAGTAATGGGTACCAGTGTTGTCTTGGCCAGTTCGGAGCTATCAGGATTATCCTTGGACGTTCCTCCTTGATTTTTAGTAATACCTTGTGTATCAAGGGAAGAGGTGGGAATGCATATGCTGTCAGACCTTTCCAGCTGAAGGAGAGCGAATCCACTTTCCATGCAAGTGGATGGAATGTCCTTGTGCAGAATTTTTTGAGCTGGTGATTGAGAGGGGAAGCGAATAGATCTATCTGTAGCATTCCCCATTTCTTTGAGATGGTCTTGAAGATGTCCGGGTGTAGCATCCATTCGTGAGCATCCGAGGTGGTTCTGCTTAACATGTCTGCTAGAGTATTCTCCTTTCCTGGTACAAATATTGCCTGTAACTGGATGTTGTAGCTGAGTGCCAGGTTCCAAAGGTCCAAAGTCATTCTGCATAGGGGTATGAATGAGTGCCTCCCTGTTTGTTGATGTACCACATGACTGTGGTGTTGTCTGTCCTTATCATCAAATGGCCTTCTTTGAGAAATGGTCTGAATTTTGCATTGCCAGTTTTACTGCCAGCATTTCTTTTAGGTTGATGTGCAAGTGAAGCTGGTCCTGTCCACAATCCTTGTACGCATTTGTCCAGCATGTGAGCCCCATCCTAGGTCTGAGGCGTCTGTTGTGATGGTTTGGCTTGCTTGATAGTTGTGAAAGGGTAGGCCTGGGTTTGACTGGCATGCTTGAGCCCACCATAGGAACTCCTGTTTTAGGCATGGGATTAGTGGAATTTCTGCTTCTAGGCTGTGCCTGTGTTGGGACCATAAATTCTTTAGGTACCACTGTAGTTTTCTCATATGCAGTCTGGCATGTGGAACCAAGATTATGCATGATGCCATGAAACCCAAGGCCTGCAGAACTTTTCTTGCTGTTAGCTTGTTCTGTTTTGTTAGTGCCAAGAAGTAAAGAGGTAGTTCTTTTTGTTTTTCTGCAGTTAGGAATGCCATTTGTTTTACTGTGTCCAATTCCGCGCCCAAGAATGTCCTTGTTTGGGATGGTATCAGCCTTGACTTTTGTAAATTGACTGTGTATCCCAGTGCTTGTAGCAAGTAAATGACCCTTTGTAAATCTGTTGTCAGCTTGCTTTTGTTGTCCCCTTGTAGCAGGCAGTCGTCCAGGTATGGATAGATTTGGATTCCCTGTAGTCTGCAGTGGGCGATTACTGATGCCAGGCATTTTGTGAATACTCTGGCGCAGTAGATAAGCCAAAGGGCAATGCTGAGAATTGATAGTGCTCTGATCCTGCAAGAAATCTGAGGTATCTTCTGCAAATTGGTCGAATGGGGACGTGCAGGTATGCCTCCTTGAGATCTAGAGTTACCAGCCAACACTCCTTGCCCAGCATGGGAAGAAGTTGCTGTAGGGTCAGCATTTTGAATTCTGGGACAATGATGTATGTGTTTAAGGTGGACAGGTCGAGAATAGGTCTCCAACTTTTTTCCTTTCTTGGAACTAGGAATAGTCTGGAGTAGAATCCTTTGCCTTGCTCTGTTATTGGTACTCTTTCCACAGCTCTCATCTTTGTTAATTGCATTATCTGCTGTAGAGCTTCTGTTTTTTGGTTTGGAGGCAGGTTTGGCATTCCTCTTTGACTGGTAAAGTGTGGAAGTGGAACCGGTAACCTTGGTCTATGGTTTGCAAAATCCACTTGTCTTTTGTGATATAGTGCCAGTTTTTCGAAAATAAGGTTAATTTTCCGCCTAATGGTGCTGCTATTTGTTCCCTGGTAGGCGGAGTTAGAATCAAGTCACTGTGATTGTCCTGTTGTAGTGGTAGTGGCTGTGTCTGTGCCTCTGTTATTACCTTGCCACTGTCGTCCTCTGTAGGCACCGCCTCTGGATTGATTTCTGCCTCTGGAACGTCTATTCCTGCCTCTTTGGGATCTTGTGGAGTCAGGAAAGGACCAATTTTGGCAGGCCAGTTCCTGCTAAACCTTGGGGCTGAACCTGTAAGAAATCTTTAACCGTTTGTACAGATTTTGCCTTTTCTTCCATTTTCTTCATTACCTGCTGGGCAGGTGTACCAAACAAACTGGCCTTATCCATAGGAGCATCTAATAACTTAGCTTTAACATGATCCGGTAAGACCTGTTCCTTCAGCCATGCATGTTTTCTTATCACTGTGCCAGTCATGGCTGATCTAAATGAAGCCTCCAGTGCATCATAGCCACATTTTAAGGAATGGTTACTAACCTGTTGTATGTTATTTACCATTTCTAATACATATTTCTTATCTATGGAGTCATCAGAGGATAGCTTTTTAGTTAACTGATCAAGCATAAACTCTTGGTATTGTATCATGTGAAACTGACAGTTTAAAGCTCTGGCTGAGAGAGTAGCAGAGGTGTAAACTTTTTTGCCCCATCTGTCTAAAGACCTGGCTTCCCTTTCAGAAGGAATGGGGTTTTTTGCTGTGGTCGAGGCTACTGCCTTAGGTCCCTGGGATATAGTTTCGGGGTCTGCAAGTGGGGCCTTGTATAGGTGATGATGAGTGTCTGGCACCCTGTAAAATCTATCTGGTTTGGCAGGGGCTGGAGGTAAGGAATCTGGTGCAGTGCAGACATCATTAAATGCATCGTCCACAACAGAGAGGACAGGAGGTATAGCTAAGGGCCTGTGTTGTGGTAGGTGCAGAAAAGTCCTAAGTCTTTTTCTGGAATCTGAGAAATCCTGTTCCTGCCATTGGAATTGTTCTCTCATGGCATGTAAGGTTTCCCAAAGGAGAATTCTTCTGGTGGAGAAGCAGCTGGAATGGATTCTTCAGCATCTGAGTCTTCATAATTGGAGAAAGGAGCCTCTGGCTGGTCTGTAATATCTGAGTCATCCGCAGAATCATCAGAGGACACAGGCTCGGGGCTCTGCTCTAGGTCTCTTTTCTGGGGGCTGAGAGGCCCTGTCTGGGTGAGATTGAGATCCCCTAATTAAGGATATTAAATCTTCTGCCAGAGTAAGCATTTGTGAACTAGAAGTGGGCCTGGTTGAGGGGGGTTTAACAGGCACAGATTTAGTAGATTTGGCTGCTTTAGCCCTGGCAAAGGCCTTAATAGACATGGCTGCAGGAGGCCTAGCAGCACCACGTGCTGGGGTAGAGACATCCAAAGGGATGGTGTCTGATAAGTCACTAGTAGCAACTGTAGTAGGTAAAATTTCTGAGACCGATTCCAGTAAAGTAGCAGGAACCTCAGTAGTAGTCATTGATTCGGCTGTACTTTGATCAGTTTTCTCGGTTTCGGCCGAAACCGAGACACTCGCGGTTTGCTTAACCATGGTTTCGGCCGAAACCGCGGACTGCGAGTGTCGGTCTTTTTCTTTGCGTTTTTTAACAATTTGGGTGGTCGGAGGATCCGACGGCATAATGTACGCAAAATCTGAGCCGAAAAACTGTTCAGCAAACTCCGACCGACGCCTAAGCGTTCGTCGGTTGAATGAAGCACAGGCCGAACAGGCTGCTACGTCGTGGTCTGGGCCTAAACAAGGCAAACAGTAAGAGTGGAAATCTTTATGAGGTATTTGTTTCCCACAAGTTAAACAGTTATTGACTTTTTCTGACATCGGCTGAGGCAAGAAAGAGTCCCCAACGGGGTACTTAGCTTTTAGAAGTCTTCGAAGTAGTATTCGGTAGTAGTAATCTCTGGATCTGACCGACCGGCACTTGCGAACAGCTTCTGCTTCGGGTGCCACGCGGCAAGAAAGACTGAGGAAAATGGCGTCGGCTGATGCCTTTATACCCGAAGACCAGCAGAGATGACGTCGGGTGAAGTGCGACATCAGCCGAAGCCGGACCCGGACTTTGGAATCCGGCCGACCGAAGGGCTGCCTGACGAAAGGACAACCCAGTTGTTATGACTGCAGATGCATCCATGAAGGACATCATACTAAAGTTGCGTAAGTCCTACTTATCTGTAACAGCAGAAGTTATATACTCAGGTAATTAGAATTTGGTTAATAATCAAAACTGAAAATACTGAAACTGCTAAATATGAAGAACCTCAACTAGCTTCAAATGAATTTCAAATAAAAATTACAGATAGAAAACATCAAAAGAATTTCAAATAAAAAATACAGATAAAAAGCAAGTAAGATAGTGAATGAAATTAATTAAATGAGAACACCTACCAGTAAAAAGTGGAATCGGGAGAAAGGTACAGTGGAGATATAAAAATGAAATCTAGTATTCCAGAATTTAATCAAGACCTATAGTGGAGATAATAGGAAAAAAAAACATCTAGTACTCCAAAGCTTAAGCAAAGGCAAAGGATACCCTTATAGTTCCAATCGATAATCTGAGCCGGTGCTGCAGAAAGCTGATGTGAAAAATGGTCTTTATCCTTAGTGATATTTATATTTAGTATATTTATAGTGATCAAGTTTTCTGAGGTTGAGGAAGAATCCTACAATCCTGAGAAATTTCCTAATTGAAATCTACAACTGACTAAAAAACAAGGGAAATGATTGGGATGCAGATGTACTTTCCCTGTGGGAGAAAAGCTCTTTGAACCTAGGTATCCAGGAGACATCACAATACTACTCAGTGGGATGGAATTAGACATTCTGAATGTTCTCGAGAAAACCAGGTCTGTGAAGGATATCTTTTATCCAAGTAAGAGATTCCTGACACTTTGAAAAAGACTCCACAAATATAAGCCAGTCATCTACATAAAGAAAAATGTGAATAACTTGCAGTCTGCACTAGGCTATCATGGGCTCTATGTAAACATCATAGGAGCAGTCAATAACCCAAAGAGTAATGCAGCAAACTGACAGTGTAATCCAGAGGAGAAGGTCTTAAGAAACACTTGAAATGTTCACTATGAAAACATAAACATCCTTTAAATATATTTTTCAAAAATCAGAAAGGGGAATAAGAGGTAATAGGATGTGAAGGGATAACATTTTGAAATTCGGAAAATTCCCAAACTGGATTAGAAAGGAAGGATCTAGGACTGGTCTCTATAAAGCTTGTTTTGGTACCAAAGAAAGAAAGAAAGAAGCTTCATGGACTGGTCTCCATAAAGCTTATTCCTTTGGTACCAGAAACATCCTCAAATAAAAATCTTTCTTTGCAATATGAGGAACAGGTTTTATTACCACATGAGCTTGCATATTCTGAATGACAAGGGGAAAATAAAGAAGTCTGATCTGGTGGATGAGAAGGAATCCCCTGAAAAGGGGGTAGGGACTCCAACTGACATTTGTACGCCTAATGAACAGCTCTCAGAAGCCATTTATCTCTTGCCAAAGAAAGAAGTGGAGAACCAGATTTCTGGGAAAAATTAAAAAGTTGCCAAGATGATGGCAGGTTTATGTTTTGAAGATTAGAACTTGTTGGACTGGCCATGTTTTGGGAGTCCCACCCCCTTGTTTTTTGAGTCTTCTTGCAATTATTTTTGAATGTTCACTTGCCAGTAATTTGCTGAGACAGTTTATTTTGATTTTTAAAAAGGATCCTGAATTATGGGTTAAATCTTTTGTGATGTTATGAGGTATTCCCACCTGTACCAGGGAGAGTAGGGCAGTACATGTATACTTATGCCAGCATAGCTAGCTAGATGTAAAGAATTTTATGATATTTGACTATCAGACTCATTTGTACAGATGTTGGAGTTAAAAATATATTGGCAAAGTTACTTGTGTTATAAATGAATCAACAGTAGGTCCTGCTGGACAGAAAGAACGTATGCATGTATATTAGGTTGTATTGTTGTAACTGATCAACTGTGTATGTTTATCAGAGAACCCTGGAAGGCTGGAAAGTTTGACAGTGTGTTATAACTTTCAGATGCTACCACAGATCTTAGCAAAGCTCTGTGTGGGTATTGTACCAGAGTCAGGTGACCAGAGGTGATGTCATTCTCTAACCAGCATCTATTTTCTTTGGAACTGTCACAGCAGCACTTTGGAACTTGACAGTAAAGATTTCTGACATGATATGTATCTCACACATCCACACAGACAGACATCATCTGGCTTTTGGTATGGTAAGACATGCAGCACACATCAGCTTCCTTGCTTTAGTAAGTAGTCAAGGAACAGTAATTCTTTAGTCAGATAGGGACAATTAGTGAGAATAATTTAGTATTGTTTTCTGTATCTGTTAGAAACTATCCAACTGCATTATTTTATATCTCTGTAGTTGAAACTCTGTTGTTTGTTGTATTCAGTATTCTCCTGTTTTCTGTTTTATTATTTATCACTAAATATTTTAATACCTTTCATTATGGCTAGTCCTTTAGAGAATACTTTTAACATCTTGAGAGTACTTATGCTTGTTTTGGTGACACTCTGGCTACTCCTGAAAGTCTTGCTGTTTTGGTCACACCCTACGATTTGTATCAGTATTAATTTTGCACAGTATAATTGTGCACCCTTTGTAAGAGCCTTAGGGCAGCTGACTGGTGGCAGTGTGATTATCTCAGAATTTGGGCAGAAAGGGGCACAGCTAGTAAATTTGTGCCAACTTTTCCCAGGTGTGTGTGTGTGTGTGTGTGTGTGTGTGTGTGTGTGTGTGTGTGAAACTAAAAATATCCAAGTGTGTGAGTCAGCAACTGGGAATAGGGACAAAGAGTGCCAAAGTGGTCAGTGTGGAGTTTTGTGTGGACCTGGAGAGAGAGAGAGTGAGTCTGTCTGGAGCATGGTCACTGTATGCGCTTAAGGGAAACAGTGCTTGGTGCAGGCAGCTGCCTCTGAAAATACTGTGTGAATCCATCTTTGCCCTTACTGACTGTCCCTCCCTGGAGTCAGTGGTGAGGATTGATTCTCCTTGATTGCTGGCCTGGAGTAGGGACCAGTCACACCTTTAACAAACTTGGTCAAAGTAGACTGAAAAATCTGAGTCATCCTTTGGATACGTTATCAGTTTTCTCTCTCTTTATATTTTTTCAGGACCTCAGCGGCAAATGGTCTGAACAACTTTCTGGTCAAGAGCAAAACTGAAAATTTCAGCCTTTGCATCTTTAGGCAAATTTTGAGAATGTAACAATCCAAATATTCTCATAACAGAACAGGTAGCTGCGGTTCTAGAAGAGGCATCAGCAAGAACATGTCAAATAATGTTTGGTTACCTCAAAAATAGAAGCAATAGGAGCATTTGGAGAAGATTTACCCACAGATGAAGGATATTTGAGAGATATGTTCCTCATATTCTCAAAAGAAGCAAACAAAAACTTATAACGTGAGCTCAACAATTAAGAACCTGAAAATCAGATGGGCAGAAGAAGAATAAACATTTTCCCCAAATCTATCAAAAGATTTCTCATGCTTGTAAGGGGAGAAGGATTAGCATTTACTAAATGTTTAGCTGTAGAATTATTTGACAAGAGAAATCACTGCATGGGTCTGATCTGGGATGAGAAAATAAGTACTGTAAGACTGAGGAATTTCATTTAGTTAATCTGCCTTTTTGGGGGCTGCAGGTTGGTTGTCAGGCATGTTGCAGGCTGCAATAAATACATCCTCCAAAGCTGGAAGAAAAGGAAGAACAGCAGAAGCCTAAGAAAATTCCAGTTGTAATAAATCATAATGTTTTCAAAGAAAGTGGAATGCCATTTTGTTCTCATAAAAAAAAAAGATTAATTCTAGAAATGGTTTCAGAAAAAGAAAATTCTTCAAAGGGAAAGTCTGAAGAACTGTTGCTTGAGGAGAAACAACAGAACTTGTTTCCTCCTAATCAATTCACTGTTCATCAGAAACTAGAGAATTTATTTTGCTTTTACTGGAATATCTAGAATGCATGGCATTATAAGCCTAAGATAAATCTTCCCTGTCTAGAGAAAGGAAATCAGCGGGAGATAAATGTTCAACTTGCTGCTTCTTTTTGCAAGGAAGATCTATGGAAGCAGCCAACTACAGTCAGAGATGACACCCTTGTGATCAGGCATCTTGATCCAGCTAGGCAAAGAAGCATTTTCTGCTCCTTCTTCTGAGACCAACAAGAGCAGTTCTCCCATCCCCAAGGAGGACACTACAATAGCCACAGAAAGTGCATCTAACGCCTGGTCAATGGCGACTGGAGGGACTACAGTAAAGGAAACCAGGAAAAATATGAGTGGTCTGAGGAAGCTGAAACAGCCACTGCAACATCAATAATCTGAAGCTGAGGCAAGAAGCAGCCTGTTGAAATGGTAAACACTGTCAAATAATTTTCTTTTTCTTGTAAACGAAAGCAGGAATCACCAAGGAACCAGTAAAAGTGTTCATGGTTAAGCCGACAGAGATGCCTGAAACATAGAAAGGTAAATTACTCTTTTAATTCACAAAAACAATTTGTGACAGTCCCCAAAATACAATAGCAAAAATTAAACAGTTCTTTTCCCCATTTACTGTTAATAATAACTTTTTTTTTTCACAAAAAGTAAGTGTGGTATGTTTTCCCCCAAAAGGAACTTATCAATGATGAAGAAGTTCTAGCCAGTCATTGATCCTCTAAAGCCCACAAGAGGAGTGCTCTTCAATGTCAGGAAAGCTCTGAAAGATTTGGTGCCCAGACCTCTGGCAGCCATTATATCCTATGCAGGATATAATACATATAGTTTAGGCTACTGTCCCAGACCTCTGGCAGCCATTATATCCTATGCAGGATATAATACATATAGTTTAGGCTACTGTAGCAATAATCTAATGAGCATTCAAGTGGTACCACTGATATCCCTCACAAGCAAAATAACATGCCACCAAAAATACACCTACTTAACCTGTTGGAAAACTGTCAAAAATATCATTTTTTACACAAAAACGTCACATAAGCATTTACACACAAATTCCCTTAAAACTGCAACAGCAATGCATAAAATATTCTGTTTCCTAGCAAAGACAACATATTAGTTAGGAAAAAAAAATAATGGAAGGTTTCTTCCAATGGGGAGTTATCTGTCCAGGTCTGAAGGATCACTAGCCAAACAGCAGTTCTATGGAACCCGTCAAAGGAGTGCACTTTGACAACAAAAAAGCTCTGGGTGAACTGGCACTCTGTCCTTACAATACAGTTTTCCTCAAAATTCTGTGTGTTAGGCTTAAAGTTTGAAAGCTGACAAGTCACTGGGCAGGACTCAGACATTTTAGGCTATTATTATTATTATTGTTATTATTATGATTATTATTACTATTATGTTCAAAATATTAAACATCTATTCAGTTTAGTTCCAGTAGTGGCACAATATAATCATACCACACTATGGATCAGCTGTTGATACTGAAGCATATGCAGTGAGTGGAGTGCCTATGGGGTATGTCTCCTTCAGATGATCTCTGCAAATAATTTGAAATTGCAACAAAGCACAGTCATTTTGCAAAGTTATTAATCTGGGGTCTGCAGTGTGGCTAGAGACTGACTGCCTGTGGTTTACTAACTCTTATGTATTTATTTATTTATTGCCAGACTGGTTATCCCCAGAATTAAAAAAAATATATATGTTAACTGTCAAAATGTCAGTCTCTCTTGTTATTTTTAAGCTACTAAAGCTCTATCTGTGGCAACTTGGCATTCAGAGTTATTAAATAAGGAAGAGGCTACTTGGGGTCTCTACTGTAAGAGGGGACCAGACTTATGATGAGTTCAGCTCTCATGGTCTTACCTGGTCAAATTTAGGCAGTAGGAAACCCCGGGAAAGCGCTCATCCTTTTGTAATAAAGAAGTGTTTTAGGATGTTTTTTGGCTTTTTCTCAGCTTTGTTGGTGTGCTCCCATCTTGTTTTTAGGCCTTGATTTTTGTTGTTTGTAAGCCACCTTTGGCAGGAGTGTGCACTGTTTATTTTACTTTGTTCAAATTAAGGCAGTTGTCAGATTCCATGGAACAGTGGCAATTGCATTTCTGTGGTCCTCTGAAATGTTGACTGTGCAGTCTAGTATTTCCTGACCTCTCCTTTTTAGTGATGAGATACCTAATTATAATGAAGTACTTCATTGCCTTAAGTGGGATAAGGGAGACTCCCTACATGCAAGGCATCTTTAGACCCCATTTTTATAGACCTACTTCACATATTCAAAACAAACAGCACCAGAATTATCTGTTCTAAAGACGTAAACATTGCCTGTGGCATAGATTGGACCGGCTTACAATCAAACTGTTGAGGTGGCTTTCCTCGACAGTTGGAAGTACGAACACGGAGTGGCATAGAGGTAAAACTACGAACACAATTCCTGTTGATTGTGAAATGTCAGTAAGGAGATTGTGTTTATAGTTTAGAGTGTCAGTATTTTGAAAGGCATCACACTACAGTGGGGATCGGGAAAATTACCCTTTTCCTCAATGTAGTGCAATCTTGAAGTTAGAATATATAAGTAGCACGGGGGGTGTGAGGGGTGCAGCCCCCCACATAGGGGATGCAGGTGGGCTTGGCCCCCTGCAAAATGGTAAGACATTTTCGGCCTCGTAATAGATGCTTTTTTCAGGATGGTGTGTGTTTGAAAGTTGATTCTTTCCTTCAAAGTAATCAACATTCTAAGCAAGCTTTGCAATTTTATTTTGTTCTTCCGGGTTGGAGTTGTGAATGATCGATGAAAGCCACCTGAACATTTTGATAGTAAACTACCCCTTTGTCTAAACAGGCTCTCTATCCATCTGTAGCAACGCACTTCCTTAACCAGTTCAACTGCAAACTGGAGGGGGAGCCAGAAATTCACCCCTGATTTCACACCTGTGTGTCTAATGGACACTGACAGCCTGTAAATGGTTCAGCTCTCAGGCCCCTACTTATAAATGATTCAACATCCCAAGTCCTTGCTTATACTACCAAGGATACCAGAACTTGTCAGAGATTTTGCATGCATGGCTTTTATACGGTTGCATTGTTTTGCAATTGTTGTGTCTACACACATGCAAACTTGTCTGTCTGTTAGGTGTTTTAAGTTGACTATTTTCTGTATCATTTTATTTTCTCTTTTCTTGCTGCAGCATAGAGTCAGCCTTACTATTTCATGATATGGACAGCAGTACTTGAAGATCCAGAAATGTCTTTCCTAATTATGTGTATATTTGTTAAATACAGTACTATAGTTTCTATTTTACTAGTTTAGACCTGTTAGAAGATTTATATGCTATTACTTCCACATTCAGCCAAGATACTGATTACTATTTTGTGACCATGGAAATAGGGTCACTTTTCACAGTTTTTCTCAATACGTGGGGTATCAAGAATATTAGTGTGTTTCTGAATGATGGAAAGTTGTTTTTCTTGCTGTAAGATGGAAATAATCTGTGTTTTACTTGAAATTATATTGGAAAATAATGTTTTTGTCTTTAAAGATGATTTTTATTTGCAGAAGATTGGAGCAGCGATGGGACAGCATGTGCCAATAGCTATGCCAACCTTGCATTAACAGAATGGGAGTTGAGTTCAGTGCTGCAGAAAAATATTTTTTATCCACATTTTCTTTCTTATAAGCAGTTTATGGATGCTATATTTTTTCTATGGGGAGGTCTGACTGAGTTGTTGCCTCAGTTCACTGATTTTTTTTTACATAATACTACATCTTTTTTAAAGTTTACATATAAATATTCTGCTGAACAGGTTGAGTTCCTAGATGTTACTCTTAAGAGAACTGATCTAAGATGCATAAAGACAGACTTGTATAGGAAAGCCTGTAAGAAGAACTCTTCACTACATAAAAATAGTATGCACCCTAGGCACAACTCAAGGAATGTTTTAAAGGGGCAGTTTCTAAGGATTATGAGGCTGCATAATGAGAACACATGTTTAGCAGAAGCATTTGCAAACCTGAAAAAAGATTTCTTATGCATCACCCAGGTATTACTTAAAAGAGAAGGGAAGGAAAGAGCATTCTTTTCAGAACAGTTGCCAGTTGATAATAATATACGTAGTCGGCAGCCTGATAAGACGAGTGAGGGTTTCTTTAACTTTTTCAAGTAATGTGAATGTCTTTTGTGACATCATAAAGGAGAATTGGAACATCTTATATGCTTTGGATGATTTGAAGAATGTTGTGAGTGAGAGACTGTATTTTTCCTTTAGAAACAATTTATCTCTTAAGAGACATTTATAAGACTCACACAGATAGCTTGTCAATAGTATCACAACAGCAAGGCACGTATCCATGTAGAAGTTGCAGTGCATGCCGTTTTATTCATTCAGCTATGAAGTTTGTTCATCCATCATTTAGTTAGTCGACTGAAAGCACTTTTTATGCTGACTGTACTTCTAGGAATATTGTTTATTTTAGTTATTGTATGGAATGCATTGCATTCTATATAGGTAAGACCAATCAGTCTCTTAAGGGGCATATACTAGAACACATTAGGGACATTAAGAATATTAAAGTTAGTAATGCACTCGCATGGCATGTACAAAAAATAAGTTATGTACTTATCGGCCCTGACCCCCCTCTAACTAGGATCAAACAAAAAAACTTTTCCAAAGCTGATTACAACCTCCTGAGGGATGGTATAAACAGCTTCACAGCCACTTTCCCCACTATAGGAACTGGCACCAATATCCAAATCTACACCAAAGTACTATACGAGCATTTACATAGAGAGATTAAATCAGGAATACCTGACAGGACAAAATCATCCTCCGCAAGGAAGACTAAACCTGTATGGTGGACATTTGCAATAAATAAACTATACAACAAAAGGAAAACATTGCTGTCCAAGACCAAGAAGGGGCAGGTGCCCAATTGGAGGCAATCTCTCTTTAGCCTGAACAAGAAAATTAGAGCACTAGTGAAATTCTCTAAAGCCAACTTTGAGTCCAAATTGGCCACATCTACTAGAAACAATCAAAAGGCCTTCTTCACATAAGTCCGCAGTCTCAAAGGAAGCACCAGATCTTTTCAGAACTAGTGGTCAAGGACACCACATACACAAATTCTGTAGATATAGACAATCTACTGGCTGACAGATTCAGCAAAACCCTCTCCGCTCTGTCGTCGTCCCCATCAGAAAATGAGGACATCCCCAATACCTACCCCCCCCCACCCTTTATCTCTGGGGAACAGGTCATCGCTGACCTTTCAAAGGCAAAAGATACAGCCTCCATGTGACCCGATAACTTCCCAGGCTGCATCCTACATGAACTTAGTCATGAACCTGCAGCACCATTACGCACCCTATTTAACCAAAGACAGAGTACAGCTTTGTCCCAGCTGAGTGGAGGACAGCCACTGTCAACCCTTTAACCAAAGGTGGAGCATCCACTGATCCAGGAAATTATAGACCCATCAGCCTAAATAGCCTGATCTGCAAGGCCATGGAACAAATTATCATGGACCTCATTAACAGAGACATTGTCAACTTCCAAATACTCGACCCCACACAGTTTGTCTTTGTCAAGGAGAGGTCATGTCTGTTAAATCTGGTCAACGTTCGTTGAGACAATCACCAAAGCCATGGACGAGAGGAAGAAGGTGGACACCACATACTTTGATGTGGCCAAAGCCTTTGACACTATTCCCCACTTGGGCATAATAGATAAACTCTCTCAACTAGGCATCAATCCATATGTTACCAGATGGAAAGAAAACTGGCTCACTGACAGAACTCACCTAATCAAAATAGGGGAAGCCACCTCAAGTAGTAGACCAGTAATGAGCAGCATACCCCAGGGATCGGTCTTGGGGCCTCTGTTATTCGGGATATACTTCTCTGAGGTGCAGGCCAAAACCAGTGGGTTATGGCTGACCAAGTTTGCAGATGACTGGAAGCTGGGCACAGTCATCAATTCCCCAAGTGATATGAATATCCTCCAAGAGGGTCTCACCCAAACAAATGACTGGTGTGAGAAACATGGCCTCAAGCTGAATGCCAAAAAATGCATCATCAACCCCTTTGAGGGAAGTGACGTCCCCACATATTATCACATTAATAACAATGTCCAAAGTACACAATCAGTAGTGAGGGATTTGGGCACCCAGGTTGATAGCAACCTGACGTTTGACCACCATGTTGCTTCCATTGTATGGAAAGCTTTCTAAATGGCCCACCTCATAAGTAAGGATATTTCATCTAGGGACAAAGAGGTCATAAGATCCCTGTATTCTTCCCTTGTAAGGCCAATTATTGAGTACAATGCCCCCTTCAGCATGTACCTCACAAAGCACATGCAGCAGCTGGAGACCACAGAGGTTTCTCACCAGGAGAATCCAGGATCTCAGACATCTGCCCTACACAGATAGGCTAAAAGCCCTGTCCCTCTACTCAGTTTCTTACAGACTCCTCAGAGGTGACCTCTGTCTGGCATACAAAGCAATCTCAGACCCCGCCTTGATGGGACTGCTGCATATCCATAAGTCAAGCTCCACTCGAGCAACCCACACGTGCAAATTCAACCTGGTGTGTGATATCAATAGGACTTGTTGTCGGGACAGATTTGTGTCCCAGAGACTCCCCCATCTGTAGAATAGACTCCCTCTCCACATCAGAGTACCTCATTATTCCTTTTTAAGAGCAACCTGGAAAACTGGATGGGAAATGGAAAATACAACCCTGGGATTCCACCTGTGTCCCTGCTGGAGAGGGGCTTTGGGTGCTGACTTGTCTAAACATGGGATAAACTCTTGGCTAGGCTTATAGGGGCCTCAGGGCCAATAGCCTAGTAACCTCCTATGACCCTATAACGTTCCATCTGAGTTGTTGTTCTTCAGTTGTCTTCAACCTGTGGGACACGGATCTGATTTGGCCGCATTTCTCCAGCATCAGATCTGAGCTCCTAGCTCCTCCCCTACTCATAATGCCCCTGTCTCCTTCCTCCCTTCAGATCGTGTTTGCTGCCCACCATAGCAACCCAACCTGACACAATGTCTTACCCCTTGGTACAATAACCCATATAGTATTACCAGGAATGACTATTTATGCCAAAAAAAGTCCATCTCTATTCCTGACAGACCACCACACAGCCTGTATACGGTAGGGGGAAGGAGGGAGGGATGGTTGAAGACAAATGAAGCGCAACAACTTAGATGGAATGTTATGGTGAGTGCATAACTTCTTTATCTGAAGCTGTTGTCTTCATTTGCTCTTCAACCTGTGGGACAGAGTCCCCAGCTACCATACACCTGGGAGGCCCTCATGGAAGGAGATTCCTTAACACGGCAGAGCCCAAGGATGCTCTACTTCTGGATAGATGATTCAATTTATAATGGGCGATGAAAGTACGTGAAGATGCCCAGGTAGCTGGACAGCAAATGTCATCCAAGGAAACTCTGGACCAAAAGGTGGCTGAAGTAGCCACACACCTAGTTGAATACACCTTAACTTGACCTGCAGAGACTTTCCCTTAGTTGAATATGCCAAGAGGATACACTGAGAAATCCAACGAACAATGGTGACCTTTGACACTGGTTTCCCTAAGAAGGGCTTAGAAAAGGAAATGAAAAGTTGATCGGACTTGCGGAAGGATTTTGTTCTGTGTTAGTAAAAACATAATTGTCCATGAACATCCAGCAGATGCAATTTATACTCTCCCTTATTCTGAAAGTTTGGAAAGAAGACAGGGAGGTTGATAACCTGTTTGATATTTGATTCTGAGACCACCTTTTATTTATTTTACATTTGTTAACCGGGGGTGTCTGACTGAGCCGAAAAGCCCCTTTTTCAGCAGAGGCCCAGGGAGAAAAGCTCCACATAGAAAAATTACAGATACATTTAGATACTTAGACATGATCAGTATACACACAAATTTCTATAGACATGTTTTTACAGTGGTATGCTGCACATCAGCAGTTACAGTGGAGAGAACAAACAAGAAAATATTAATTTAAAAATAAAGCTAATTAATAGATTTGTGGTGTACAGCTGAAATTTGGAACATAGGTAGAATACATACATACTACACAGGTACAGTACATAAATTGTACATTAGCCAGTGTTTGTGAGTTATTGTTGTGTCTTTCAGCTTTTCCAGGTTAGGGGTCGCCACAGTGGAACTCCGGTCCGCTAATGATTGGTAGTAGATTTTTACGTGCCGAGTTGCCAACTCTGATGCACAACCTTCAACGAAGGTACGCCCATTCATGCATGTCTCCACACAGAAGATGCTTTAGCTGAGAATTGAACAGGACAACATCTTACTGTGAGGAGACAACACTACCGCATCACCACCACCACCGTCGTTTGAGTAAGAGTGAAAACTATTATCAGGTACTCTAGGTTTAGTATGTGTACCTTATCTGCTTTCACTAGCCTGGGGACCAATCATGACACTGCCAACTTTGCTTCAGATGTTGCCTAATGAGGTTTTTAAAGTAGGCTTTGGACAATGTGTTTTGTATGCTAGTGGGGAGAGAGTTCCATTTATTAGCCACTGAACAACTATATAGTGCATCTCCAAAGCTATTGTAGTTGTTGGTGACTTCTAGTAGTAGTTTGCTTGATGATCAGAGAGGCCTTTTGGCTGAGTGATGTTGTACTAGGTTTTTGAGGGCAGGACACTTATTGGGGAGGCACTAGCTAGAATGCAGAGGCAGAGCTGACTGTAGGTTAGGAGGCTGGGCAGTTCAAGCCAGTGGAGCTGTCTCAAAGCAGTACAGTGATGAGTTCTATATGAGCAATTTGCAGCAAAGCGGGCAATTCTGTTATAGCAGGCTTCCATTTTGCTTAGTTCAGTTTTGTTGAGATTAGTCAAAGTGGGAGATGCATAGAGTAGGGTGGATAGAAGTTGGGAGCAAGCAATGGCTGATCTTGTGTTGTTGGTAAAAAACATTTTGACCCGGTAGAGTGATCTCAGTTTGGCATGTACTTTTTTTAATAGTTAAGTTGAGATGACTATCATATTTTAGGTGGGAGTCTATGGTTATTCCCAATAGCTTAGCCTGTGCCACTGGAGCTATTGGAGTAGCATTTGTGGACTACATAGTGAATTGACTGTTATCAGTGTTTTTGTTAGAACTGGTTATAATCATAAGCTGAGTTTTCTTTGGATTGAGGATAAGTTGGGCTTTGGTAAGGTAGTTTTCAACGTCAGAGAATGCTAGTTGAGTTGTTTGCAGGAGGGTGGAAATGTTTTGTGTAGCACATATTAAGGTAGTATCATATGGAGGTCATTTGTGATGATTATGAATAGTAGTGGTCCTAAGACAGAACCCTGTGGGACTCCTATAGTTATGGGCAGCTGGGGAAGGAGAGAATTTTCCTATTTCACAGCTTGGTACCTGTCAGTTAAGTAGCTTTGGAACCAGGCAAGAGTGGAATTTGATAGGTGATATTGGTTTAGTTTATTTAGCAGGATTTGTTGTGAGACTGTGTCAAATGCTTTGGACATATCCAAAAAAAAGAGTTGACACCTGCAGGCCTTTGTTTTTGAGATGGTTTACTGTGTCTGTGAAGCAGAGGAGGGCTGTAGTGGTACTATGGGGAGGTCTGAAACCATGCTGAGTAGGTGACAGGATGTTGCTGTCTAGGTGATATTTTAGCACCCTGTATTGGATGCATTTTTCTAGGATTTTGGCCAGGGGGGACAGTAAAGCAATGGGTCTGTAGTTATTAAGTTCAGTGGAGGTCCCACCTTTATGTATGGGTGTAACATAGGATAATTTCCAGAGTTTGGGCACATAGTTTTCAACAACTGATCTGTTTATGCGAGTGGGGATTGGGACAGCAGTAGCATCTGCTGTGAGTTTCAAGAAATAGCTAGGGAGTAGGTCGGCTACTGTTGATGAGGTTTTTAGTTTGGAGAGCATGCTTTTTATTGAAGTGGTGGAAACTGTTTTGAGGGTAAATCTTTTATTAGTGTTACTTGTGCTGGGGGGGGGGGGATAGTGAGGTAGGGACTGTCCTGTGATACCAAGGATAGAATTGAGTTCACAAAGTGGGAATTGAATTGTGTTTCGATAGGAACTTTAGTGTCAGGGGTGGTTGGTTTGGGGGTAGTCTTTTGGGTGAGATTTAGTAGCTGGTTTACATTTTTCCAATATTTTGGGGGGTTGTGTAGGTATTTAGTTTGTAATATCGTGTAGTTGGATTTTTTTGTCCAGCCTAATGCATTTTTTTGCACGGTTGCACAGTTCTTGGTACTTAGTTAGGCTTTGTGTTTCTTTGTTTTTTTTATAGTAAAGCTAGGCAGTGTCTCTGGACTTGAGGATTTGTTTGGTTTCTTTACTGAGCCAAGGGTTTGTATAGGTTCTAACCTTGATTTTGCGCAATAGAGCAACAGTGTCTAGATATTGTAGAAATGTTTTGTTGAAATATGCTACAGCCTGGTCAAGTGGGAGGGTTTTTAGTGGGGGGGGGGGTCCAGTCACAGTTACAGAGTAAAGTTCTGAGAACCTCAGTAGAGAATTTTTGTGTGTTTCTAGTGGATTTATAGTTAGTGGTTTTGCATATGCTTGTTCTACTACGATGTTCTACTACGTATAAGGTATATTATGTCGTGGTTACTTAAGTTGTCGGAGGCTGCCTGTGTGGGGGTACAATGTGGGGTTGTTAGGACCCAGTCAAGGATGGATTCCCTTTTAGATTTTTAATCACATCTAGATGGAATTTGGACTAGCTGCTGGTAGCCATGGAGATTTATTAGATTACATGGTGGTTCTGATATACAGGTGAACCAATCTAGATTGAAATACCCCAGAATAAGGGTTTCTTGTGAGTATGTGGAAGAACACTAGGATAAGAAGTCTTCAAGGCTAGCAGGTGTATTACCAGGTGGAATATAGATCACAATTGTGGTGATGACCTTTTTAGGGTGAAGTTGAAGCTATGAGATAAGTATGTCCCAATTATTGGGGGACGGGTAGGATTTTGGTAATTGATGTACAGTTAAGTTGGACTTGTACAGTAAGGCAGTTCCACTCCCTTTACGAAGTGGTCTATCTTGTCTAATGATATTGTAGCCAGTAGGGAGAACTTCCGAGTTAGCTATGTTTTTATTTAGCCAGGTTTCTGTTAAAGCAACTATGTCTGGGGAGTAGTGTGCTATTGTGGCCTGGAGTTCAGTTATTTTATTTTTAATACTTCTAATATTAATATTTAGCATTAAAAGGCAGAAAGGAAGGATTAGTGAGCAAAGGTACCCTGTCTTTGTGGAAAATCATGTAAGGGGGCTTAATCGATAAGGCCTGAAGCTCTGACACCCTTTTAGCTGAAGTAATTTCAATCAGGAAGGCTGTCTTCCAAGACAGGAACTGTAGATTCACTGAAGCAGCAGGTTCAAAGGGGGAAGAAGCCAAGGCTTAAAGGACAAAGTAGATCCCAAGGAGGCGTAGGGTCTTTGATCAGTGGCCATAGAAGAAAGGTACCCTTTAGAAAGGCTTTACAGAGCTTAGAAGAGGCTAGAGAAGCTGAATTATCCCTTATGTGGAAATTGGAAATAGCCGCCAGTTGAACTTAACCAAAGAGAAGTTGGTGCCCTGTTGTAAAATTCCTGCCAGGAACTCCAAGATAACAGGAACTGGAGCAGGGAAGGGTTCCAACTTCTGCTGAGATGCAAAAATTGAGAAACGCTTCCACTTACTCAAATAAACCTTCCTCATGGAAGATTTATGTGCCGCTACCAAAATCTTCTTAACTAGAGAAGATAAGTCCAGGAGTCCTAATTATTATGGGAACTAGAGCAGCCAAGCGGTGAGCTTCAGACTCACCGGGTCTGGATGTAATATCAGATCCGGAACCAGATCCAATGTCCAGGGAGGACACAGTACATGAGACCACAAAGAGGGGAACCATACTTGGCAAGGCCAGAAGGAAGCAATGAGGATGACTGAGCTCCCCAGCTGTCATGCTTTCTGAATTGGTTTTGGTATCAGGGGAAGAGGGAAATAAGCATATAAAAGACTGGAGGGCCAAGCATGAACTAGAGCATCTCTGGGGGACTCCCCAGAGGGGAGTTCACAGTGAAAAATCTGTTGCACTTCGTGTTGGAAGGAGAGGTGAAGAGATCACAACAAGGCTGTCCCCACTTTAGAAAAATCTGCTTTGCTACTGAAGGATTCAGAGACCACTCATAAGGCATCAGGACAGACCTGCTAAGTCCGTCTGCTAGAATGTTGGACCTCCCCCGGAATATGCATTGCCACCAGAAAACGTCCAGTTGAGATCGCCCACTACCACAATCTCATAGGTTCATGGCAAAGGCGATAAGATCCGGTTCCCCCCTGTCTGCTGATATACTAGACTACTAACATATTGTCTGTCTGTATGGCACTCGTCCCTAGGGGAAGATGGGCATGAAGAGCTTGGAATGCCAATAGCACCACCCTCATCTCCAGGACTTTGATATGCAGTTGGGTCTCCAGGGAAGACGACATGCCCTGGACTGTCCTTTCCAAGCAATGACCCCCCCCCCCCGAGTAGGGAGGCCTCCATGGTCGTCGGGGTAGGAGTATGAATGGGTGACCCCAATGAATATCCAGGGATTGAATCCACCAAAGAAGAGAATCCCTGCAGGCTTGAGACAAATGAACAGGATGGGAATAACAGTAGATCTAATAGTAACAACTGGACTGCTACAGTCCATTGGAGCACCCTCATATGCAACCAAGCTGTGGGAATGAGGGCGGCTGTGGCTGTGATGGACCTCAAACCCCAAAGGACATATTCCTCTGGAGGAGACTGGTCTTGAAGAATACACAAGACATGATGTTTGAGAGATTGAAGTCTGTCCGGGGTTAGAAAACCTTGGTCTCAATGGTGTCTAACCGAGCTCCAATAAAATCCAGAACTTGAGCCGGGTCCAACAGGGACTTTTTGAGATTTATGGTGATGCCCAACTGGTAGGCAGTTTTGATAAGGAAGTCCCTGGTTTGGCAGAGTCAATGCCTGGAGGGGGCGGACAGGAACCAATTGTCCAGGTAGGGGAAGACCTGGATGCCCTGCAGCTGCAGATGAGCTGCTACCACTGCCATCACTTTGGTGAACACCCTGGGGGTTGTGGTGAGACCAAAGGGTAGCTCTCTGAATTGGTACTGATTGGCTCCCAGCCAGAACCTCCAAGAACGTCTGTCCATTTTGATGTGATAGTACGCATCCTGAAGGTCTACTGAGCACATTCGGTCATTCTCCTGCAGGAAGGGCAGGAAGGATTGGAGAGTGACCATCCACAATTTCGTTTTGGCAACTGACAGGCTCATTGTAGAGAGAACCAGGATTGACCTCAAGTCCCCTTTCTTCTTTGGCACTAAAAAGAACTTGGAATAGATGCCTAATCCAGACTGGTCTGGGGGGACGGGCTGGTCAACTCATTTTTCTAGCAGCTTGGAAATCTCCTGTGCTGCTGGCTCCCTTTGTGTGGGTGGAACATCCAGGAGGTGTTTGGCCAGGGCTGCCTTTGAAGGAAGGGGATTGAATATCTTCTGGATATGATTCGCAACACCCATTGATCATCTGTAATAGACTTCCAGGCTGCTGAGTGTAGCAAGAGTCGACCCCCAACTGCCTCCAGAGACAAGCAGCCAGGCAACCCTTCAGGGCTGCTGTGTGGGTCTGTCCAAGAACGAGTCTCGAGACCATTGGTTCCTCGGGCCCCCTGTGTGACATCTATTGAATCCTCCTGTGTCTCTGCTGGAAGGTGAGTCCTGAGCATCCTGGGAATAGCCCTGAGACTTCTGGAACCGCATCTTCTTCACCTCCCCTGATTTCTGGAGAAGGATCGTTGAGGGGCTGAGAAGCAGATTCCGACGGCATTCAGAGTCTTCCAGTCTTTCTCGCTCTGGATCTTTATTTATTTATTTATTTGCAGTTTGATTACCGGGAAAGTCCACTGAGCCAAACTGACCCATTTTCAGTGGAGGCCTGGGGAGAAAAGCTCCAAGATGCATTATACAATTTAGATATAACTGATAGTTAATATTAAAAATAATATTATGTAGAATAGTTACTCATAAATGCATTCAATATCATGCAGAGTTAACAAATTCATTAAGCTTGATGGTAGGGATCATACAGTTTCATTTGAGGAAAACAGATATGTGTTAGGTGTGAAAACAGTTTACATACAAACCTTTTAAGAAAATGTAAATACACTTTACATACATACATCAACAGAAGAATCTATTTGCAATATTTACAAGGTTGGGCTGTGTGAGGGTAACTGTAGGAGTTGTTTAAAGCTTACAGAGAAGCTAAAGAAATTGTTGAGAGCTTAGATAGGCTCATAGAAAGATAACTATGAGAGTTGTAGAGCTTGTGAGCCAGAGAGAGAGCCCCCTTTGATTAGGCTGGGTGAAGGCAGGTACATTTCCATTTAGTGGACAGGTGTATGAAAAGTTGGGTTTTGAAGTTTTCTGAGTTTGGTATGATTTTTACTGTGGAAGGAACTGAATTCCATTTCTTGCCTAGTGAGAAAGATAGGAGAATTTGGCCTGCAGGACATTTAGATTTATGGACAGTAATTAAGTTCTGATTTTCAGATCTGAGAGCTCTGTTGGGTGTATAAGGGGGAAGGATGTCAGTTAGAGCGGGACATTTTGTTGGGAGAAATATGAGTCTATATCAGATCAGAGTGTTGCATACTGTCTTTCCAAAGAGGGTGGAACTGTCATCCAGGGCATTTGTAAATGACACCTTAAAGGGCTCTGGAGAAGGGAAAAAGTCAGAGCCAGTCATGACACCAGATGGCAACGCCTGCTCCGGCAGCTCTGGTGGTGACCTCAGTAGCATGAGACAGAAGCCGCATAGAGGTATTGGCAATAGAGTTGTGGCTATTTGAGATGAAAAAACGTTCTTATCCTCCACCGACATGGGCCCTGGGGTAGACTCAGTGACCTCCTTCACTAGGTCCTGCTGATGCCTAATAATGTGTGCCATGTAGTTCAGCACATGTACAGAAAATGTTGCTGAAGGACAGCCCCACTTCCCGGAATGGTCCAATGTCCTAGACTCTCGGTCCGGAGGGTGGACCGTGGAGCTCTCCTGTGCAAGCTCCTTCTTGGTGGCTGCTGACACCACCATGGCATTGACCGGGGGTCCCTTTGTCCAGTATGATTTGTCAGAAGGGGTGCTGAGGACCTTATCAGGTTGTTTGGGGATTGGCTCTACTGCGTTGGTTTCCATCCACACCCAAGCTATCACAAGATCCACCAAAGGATCTGCGGGAGGGGCCACCCAAGAAGTAGAGGGTCCTGTGCCAAACGCCTCCAGTAACACTAACTCATCCGGATTGGGTTTTTGGACAGACCACCCTCCACAATGTTGCAGGATCTCCATGATGTCTCTAAATGAAACATCTTCTGGGGGTGATTGGGGGGAACCCACCCCTTCCTCCAAGTTAGTGTTCTACGTGAGAGACTCTGACAGGAAGTCTAAGTGCCTCCTTTTACATGTGCGTTTTTGAAGGACCTCCTCGGGGGGGTCTCTAGGGAGGACTCAAAAATGTCCAGCTGCTCCCGTGTGGGAGCTCCTTGGGGCATACAGGCAGCAGGCTGTTCCTGAGGGTACAAGATGGCAGAATCCAGACCAGAAGCAGAGGGAACCAGGATGGATTCCGAGGATGAGATTGTCAAGGGTCTTGATGGGATCCAGAGAACCCTCTCCACCATGTCAAAGGGAGAAGGAGATAGAACCAGCTGAATTGGAGCTACGAATAGGTCCATAATCCTCTGGATCAATGAGGGATCTGGAGCCGAACCTCCAGGTGCCAACACACCGATTGGAAGATGCTGCTCCGAGAAACTCTGAGCTGAGAAATATTTGCTGCTGGAAATCAGACAGTCCAAAACCAAGCCATGAAAACTTCAGGTGCTGCTCAAGAAGTGCAATACAATCCAGTGAATGTGTAAAACACAGGTTTAATCCAAGAAATGCAGTAAGCATAAAAGAGCTTTCGTTTTAAACCCTTTAGAACTTCATCAGATACACCCTAGATGAATATTACTATAAAGAAGTGGACACCCTAGTAAGGATGCTAACTAGAAGAGGTCACCCACCAGAATTATTAAATGAGTTAACATTAGAAGTTACATCTAAAAGACAAAATGGATTTTACCAACCTATTTTGACAAGGAACTTAAAAGATAAGGTAACCACCAGTACTACTGGAAATTATTGTAATCATAAAAAATACAATAATGCCTTTATTACCACCTTTAACAAAGCTTGTGGTAGTATAAAATGGATTTTGAACAAAAACTGGAAGGTGCTACAATAACACCCAGACATAATCAGTGACATAGGGGTAATGACCACTATTATTTATAGAAGAGGCAGTAACATAAAAAATATGGTTGAAGCAAAAAAGAAAGTGGCAAATGCTTTAACTAATAGGATGTCAACATGTGGGAGATGCAGTTACTGCAAATACATACTTGAGGGCACTCAAATTAACCTAAAGGGAAGAAAATTAAATATAAAGGGTAAATACAACTGTAACACTACTGGTATAATTTACATTGCAAAATGTCAGGGATGTGATGGGTTTTATGTGGGAAAAATGGAGCGAAAGCTCCGTAATCGTATTTATGAACATTTATATGAAATTAAAAAAGAAAGAGCCACCAATGCACTGTTTAGGCATCTAAGTGAACACGCTGACCACTCTTTTAACCTCCAAACATTGGACCTTACCCAGTTTAGCTTTGTTAAGGGAAGATCATGACTCCTAAACCTGGTGGACTTCTTTGAGACAGTTACCAAGGTTTTAGATGAGGGAAAGGAGGTCCACACAGCCTACCTAGACCTCTCAAAGGCTTTTGACACCATTCCCCATTCTGGTATTATAGACAAGCTCACCAGCCTGAACATAAACCCCTACGTCATGAGGTGGGTTGCCAGTTGGCTCATGTATAGAACCCACATGGTGAAAGCTGCAGGCTCTAGGTCCGACTCTAAACTGGTTACAAGTAGCATCTCCCAGGGCTCAGTCCTGGGACCCCTCCTGTTCGGTATATACTTCTCAGAGGTACAGGCAAGCACAGGAGGACTATGGCTGACCATGTTCGCAGACGACTACAAATTTGGAGCCAATGCTGACTCTCTGGCTGATACAGACATCCTCCACAAGGGTCTCACTGAGACGGATGCCTGGTGTCAAAATCATGGCCTCAAGCTAAATGCCAAAAAGTGCACAGTCATCCCCTTTGGAAAAAACAAATTACCCAAGAACTACCACATACGTAGTAGTCCCCTAAATATGGAAAATGTAATAAAGGATCTGGGGACCCAAGTAAATAATAATCTCTCCTTTGATAATCATATTGCCAAGGTGGTTAGAAAATCCTTCTATGTGGCCCACCTAATCACAAAAGGGTCGCATCTAGAACAAAAGAGATTATTGTGCCCCTCTATTCATCACTCATCAAACCCATCATAGAGTACAACGCCCCATTTGAGATGTACCTTACAAGACACCTGCAACAGCTGAAAAGACCACAGAAGTACCTCACCAAGAGGATTACTGGCCTCAAACAGATGCCCTATGCAGCCCGACTGAAGAAACTCCAGCTGTACTCGGTTTACCTCATATCATGCTTTCCGGCCCCAAAACTTGGACCGAACCACAAAAGGAGGGGAAGTATCCATTTTCATCAAAGATACCCACACCTCCAGGTTAGTGGCAACGCACGAAGCATCGAAGACTATCCAGGTGCAACTAACCATAGGCAAAACTGCCTTACAGTTTGTAGCATGCTACAGACCACCCTCTCAAACTCAGGAACCCCACACAGCCTTCCTGAAGACACTGGACAGTATGAATGTCTCTCCAAATACCATCATTTTGGGAAACTTCAACTACCCAAACATAGACAGGGAACATTACTCAAGCCCCAACACCCTAGCCCAAAGGTTCCTAAAATTCATAAACTCAAATGCAATGGAACAACTAGTCACCATTCCCACAAGAGGAGACAATATACTAGACCTGATCATCACAAACATGGGGACAAAATGCTC
Organism: Protopterus annectens; assembly: GCF_019279795.1. Lineage (NCBI taxonomy): Eukaryota > Metazoa > Chordata > Ceratodontiformes > Protopteridae > Protopterus > Protopterus annectens. The sequence goes on from NC_056748.1 coordinate 1,079,715,030, forward strand.
CACACCGGAAGTATATCCCTCTTTGGTAAGATCAGACCATAAATTAATCTCACTGGAAATCCACATCCCGCCCCCACCCCCTGCACAAAAGACCACAGTGAAGAACTTCTCAAAAGCAAACTTCACACTTCTTAAGACTGAAGTGGTATCCTTCAAGGCCCCTGGGCCAGTGGAAACCACAACCCACACTGCTGAATCCTTTGCAAATGCCTTCTATGGGCACCTTCAAGAATGCATGGATCATGCAATCCCAAATAAAACCAAGACCCATTCCCAAAAGGCAGGCACCCGGTCTGGTGGACCCCAGCCATAAACAAACTTTACAACAGGAGGAGGAAGCTACTACATGACAGAGCAAAATCCCTAAAAGGGAAGGCGTCTCTGATCAGTACTAGCAAAACACTACGATCACTCATAAAATCATCCAAGGCCAACTTTGAGAGAAAAATCGCAAAAGACACAAAAGACAATCACAAGGCCTTCTTTAGCTATGTTAGAAACCTGGGTGGAAACTCCCAGATATGCTCAGAGTTAGTCCAAAATGACACAAAATACACTGAATCCACTGACATTGCCAACATTCTGGCAGACAGGTTCAGTGCAAATTTCTCCTCCCCCTCCCCCCAAAAAGAGAAATAACTATCCCAGCAGAGTGTAGCCTCCCTAACATCTCAGATGCCCAGGTGAGAGCCGCCCTCTCTAAAGCTAAAAAACACAGCATCAATGGGACCGGATGGTGTCCCGGGCTGTGTGCTACATGGACTCCAGGAGGAACTAAACCCACACATAAAGTTGCTGTTTAATCTTAGCCTTACTACAGGATACGTACCCAAAGAGTGGCGTACAGCAACAGTGGTCCCACTTCACAAAGGCAGTGCTTCTACGGACCCTGGAAATTACTGCCCCATAAGCTTGACGAGCCTGGTCTGCAAAGCTATGGAGAGGATCATTATGGAACTCATAAACAAAGACATTGGGGACCTACAGACATTGGATCCTACCCAATTTGGCTTTGTCAAGGGCAGATCCTGCCTTTTGAACTTGGTCGACTTTTTTGAAACAGTCACTAAGGCCATTGATGAGGGTAAGGCAGTTCACACAGCCTACCTTGACCTTGCAAAAGCCTTTGACACAATACCCCACTCGGGCATCATAGACAAACTCACCAGCTTAAATGTAAACCCATATGTCACAAGATGGGTTGCAAACTGGCTCAGGGACAGAACCCACAGGGTCAGAGTTGCTGGAGCTATGTCAGACTCTAAGCCAGTCACAAGCGGTGTCCCACAGGGCTCTGTCCTGGGACCCCTCTTGTTCGGCATTTATTTTTTCCAAGGTACAGGCAAACATACGAGGATTGTGGCTGACAAAGTTCGCAGATGACTGCAAACTGGGCGCCATAATTGACACTCCAGCGGACACAAACATCCTTCAAGGAGGCCTCATAGAAACGGATAATTGGTGCCAGAGCCATGGCCTTAAGCTGAACGCCAAAAAATGTATAGTCATACCCTTTGGGAAAAACAAGATACTGACAAATTACCACATAGGCGGTAATCCATTACGTACAGAAGAGGTAATCAGGGACCTAGGGACCCAGGTTGACAGTAACCTCTCATTTGACACTCACATTGCCAAAGTGGTTAGGAAGACCTTCTATATTGCCCACCTTAACATGAAGGGTTTCACATCTAGATCAAGAGAGGTCATTGTGCCCCTGTACTCTTCTCTTATCAGGCCAATGATTGAGTACAATGCCCCATTTGGGATGTATCTCACCCGACACCTGCAGCAGTTGGAAAGACCCCAAAAGTTCCTCACCAAGAGGATAAAGGGTCTTAAACATATGTCATATGCTGCCCGACTGAAAAACTCCAGCTCTATTCAGTCGCATACCGCCTACTCAGAGGTGATCTGTGCCTGACGTACAAGGCCATGTCCAATCCTGAATTAATGGACAAGCTCCACCTCAGAAAATCCAAATCCATCAGAGCCACGAGAACAAGTGACTTAAACCTCAACACAGAAATAAATAGGACGTGCTGGAGGGACAGATTCATAACCCAGAGGCTCCCTACACTCTGGAACAGAATCCCAGCCCATGTTAGGCAGAGCCCCTCACTGACTCTATTCAAGAGAAATCTCGATGAGTGGATGGGAGATCGTAGGTTTACCCCGGGGGTCATCTCTGTGTCACTACTAGACAGAGGCATAGTAAACTAAACCCTAAAAGGGCGTAGTATTCTCATCCTAAGGGGTGGTGCAAGCCACATACACTCTGGCTAGGCTTATAAATGCCTTAGGGCAGATAGGCTAGTACAAACCTATGAACCTATGCATACCGCTTACTCAGAGGTGATCACTACCCGACATACAAGGCCATGTCCAACCCAGAACTGATGGACATTCTCCACCTAAAAAAAAAACAAATCCCCGAGAGCCACATGCTCTAGGGATCTAAACCTCACCACAACGATAAATAGGACTGCTGGAGGGATAGATTCCTGTCCCAGAGACTCCCCATGCTTTGGAACAGGATTCCAATCTACATTAGGCAGAGCCCCTCACTAACACTCTTCAAGAGAAACCTTGACGAGTGGATGGGAAACAGAAAACTTACCCCGGGGATCACTGCAGTAACTATGCTGGACAGAGGCACAGGGAACTAATGGCTCTGCTGGACAGAGGCACAGGGAACTAATCTAAGGGGGCGGTGAAACCCAACACATTCTGGCTAGGCTTATAGATGCCTTCCGTCAGATAGCCTAGTACTTACCTATGAACCTATTATGGCATGAATTTAATGATAATATATATTTTACTTAAATGGCTCTAAAACTGTTACAACTTATATCTGATGAAGTTTTAAAGGGTTTAAAATGAAAGCACTTACACGCTTACTGGATTGTACTGCATTTTTTGGATTAAACCTGTGTTTTACACTTTCACTGGATTGTATTGCACTTCTTGAGCAACACCTGAAGTTTTCACGTCTTGGTTTTGGACTGTCTGATTTCCAGCAGCAAGTATTTCTTAGTTTGTGGTTTTGGAAACTCTGGGCTGAAACCATGCCCACCGATCTGCTCAATGTAACGGCCGGCGTCGAGGTACCAGGTACCATCGGTGCCGACCCCTTGGAGCTGAGGGTCCTCGGATCTGAGGACTCCAAAACCAGGGGACGGATCGAAAGAGTAATCGGAATGAAGGCAGACTGCATGCCCACACTCCGGATGGAGAGGGGACATGCAAGACTGCCATCTGCATCTGGGTGTGGATGAATCTCCATATCATCCTGTTCACCTCGGCTTCAGAAAGGCTGTGGGTGGATCTGGAGAAAGAGGCCACTGACATCATCTTAGAGAGGTGGTGAGGTGACATCAATGCCTGGGAACTGCTTCAAGCCACCTCTGGCTCCGGGGAGAAATGAGGGGAACAGAGTCAGAGATACCCAGTACTCGGAGCTGATCAGAGCTTGACGGGTGGTTCTGCTGAGGAAAACCAATCTGGGGACCTCTTCCTCAGGCTGTCTCTATATCTGTGTTTGTCCCCATCCCCGGTCCTCTTAAGGGGAAGTTGACTCCCAGAGGCCGGGGCAGAGATCAAAGAAGTAGCCGGGATAGAAGGAGATGGCGTGGCTTGGGCCCCTTTGGTAGGAGGAGGGAGAAGGCCTTTCAGAATAAGTTTATTCTTCCTATCAATCAATGCGTGGGGAATGAACCCCACCACAGATCGAGCAGGAGGAATCAAGATGAGCAACTGCTAGACAAACAATGCACAGAGTGTGGCCAACAGCTGCGGAAAGCTTATGGCCACACTCTGTGCATTTAGAAAATCCAGGTTTGGGAGTCTCTGGCATGATCAAGAGAGAGGCCCTAACAGAAGAAACACCACACACACACACACACACACACACACACACACACACACACACACACACACACACACTCCTAGAGATAGAACAGTAAGAGTTTTTTTTTTAAACTGACACGAAATGCGGAAGGGGAGGTGATAGGAAAAGACAGAAAGTGAGAATTGTTAATAAAGAAAGAAGATCTAAAGCAGAAATTTAAACACACTTACCCAAAATAGCTTAGAGCAATGGATCACGATGCTTACATGAGCATCACAAACAAACTCTGAAGGAGGGAAGGAGACAGGAGCATTATGGGTAGGGGAGGAGCTTGGAGCTCAGATCTGATGCTGGAGAAATGTGACCGAGTCGGATCCATCCCGGATCCGTGTCCTACAGGGTGAAGAGCAAATGAAGACAACAACTTCAGATCAGAAGGTTCACATTATAGTTTTAGATTCTTTGTACTTGAGATAGTGTATGAATGTCAGGGGAGGGGATTTGAAGACTAGAACAAAGTTACTGGAACAGAAATGGATACTATATCTGTGTGCAGATAGATCGGGTATAAATGAGTGTTTCTTTAAAACCAGCTTTACGTACATGAACACTCCCCCACTGATGGAATATGTTTGTTAATATTTTTGTTTTAATAGTTTTTATTGTATCTTAATGTTATATATACTAGTTTGCATACAGAGGATTGAAGACATGTTTAACTATTTTGTTTTTAATTATGATGTGTGTGTTTTATTATTGTTAGAACTGCATATCTGATTTCTGCTTGGCTACACGTGTTTTAAATATGGTTCCAGTTTGTTTCTTGGTTAGTCTGAAGAAGTGATCTGTTAATCAAGAAAGCAGTCCCTTCTTTTTGTTGTTATTTAATAAAATTAGTGTCCGGAAGCCGTGTTAATCAAGTCTCTTCTTGCATTAAATTTATCTGTAAATTAGGAGGTACTTTGGTCTTAGCATTATTGCTTTGGTAGTATTTTTGGTTAATTTCTGTTCAAATTCCTAGCGTGGGTTATCAGTTTAAATTCTACCCATACCTCTGGTGCAAGTGACATTAAGGCATTGCTTACAAATATCTCGACCAACATATTTCATTTACTACTGGTGTGGACCGCTAACATTGTTAAATACACATAGTATTAGGGGAATATAAAATGAGATGGCAAATACATGTGAGTATCACTGTCTATAAGTCTGCAATTTATAAATTAATGAATGTTACCCAGTAGGGGACCTTGGATGAAGGCTAATATTATAGGTATAAGTCACAAATGACAAGTAAATGAAATATCACATGATAACGATAAGGACATACTCAAGGCAAATAACATTTCATGTACTGATGGGAATCAACACAATCTACACGATCAACAATTAAACACAGAATGATATGAAACACTACATGATAACGATAAGGACATACTCAAGGCAAATAACATTTCATTTACTGACGGGAATCAACACAATATACATGATCAACAATTAAACACAGAATGATATGAAACACTACATGATAACAATAAGGACATACTCAAGGCAAATAACATTTCATTTAATGACTGGAAACAACACAATATACACGATCAACAATTAAACACAGAATGAAATGAAACACTACATGATGATACGGACATACTCAAGACAAATAACAATCTACACGATCAACAATTAAACACAGAATGATATGAAACACTACATGACACTGATAAGGACATACTCAAGGCAAATAACATTTCATTTACTGACGGGAATCAACACAATCTACACAATCAACAATTAAACACAGAATGATATGAAACACTACATGATAACGATAAGGACATACTCAAGGCAAATAACATTTCATTTAATGACTGGAAACAACACAATATACACGATCAACAATTAAACACAGAATGATATGAAACGCTACATGATAACAAATAAGGACATACTCAAGGAAAATAACATTTCATGTACTGACGGGAATCAACACAATATACACGATCAACAATTAAACACAGAATTAACTGAAATACTACATGATAACGATAAGGACATACTCAAGGCAAATAACATTTCATGTACTGACGGGAATCAACACAATATACACGAACAACAATTAAACACAGAATTAACTGAAACACTACATGATAACGATAAGGACATACTTAAGGCAAATAACATTTCATGTACTGACGGGAGTCAACACAATATACACGATCAACAATTAAACACAGAATGATATGAAACACTACATGATAACAATAAGGACATACACAAGGCAAATAATATTTCATGTACTGACGGGAATCAACACAATCTATACGATCAGCAATTAAACACAGAATGATATGAAACACTACATGATAACGATAAGGACATACTCAAGGCAAATAACATTTCACTTACTGATGGGAATCAACACAATATACAGGATCAACAATTAAACACAGAATGATATGAAACACAACATGATAACGATAAGGACATACTCAAGGAAAATAACATTTCATTTACTGACGGGAATCAACACAATCTACACGATCAACAATTAAACACAGAATGATATGAAACACTACATGATAATGATAAGGACATACTCAAGGCAAATAACATTTCATTTAATGACTGGAAAAAACACAATATACACGATCAACAATTAAACACAGAATGATATGAAACACTACATGATAACAATAAGGACATACTCAAGGCAAATAACATTTCATGTACTGACGGGAATCAATACAATATACATGATCAACAATTAAACACAGAATTAACTGAAACACTACATGATAACACTAAGGACATACTCAAGGCAAATAACATTTCATGTACTGACGGGAATCAACACAATATACACGATCAACAATTAAACACAGAATGATATGAAACACTACATGATAACGATAAGGACATACTCAAGGCAAATAACATTTCATGTACTTATGGGAATCAACACAATATACACGATCAACAATTAAACACAGAATGATATGAAACACTACATGATAACGATAAGGACATACTCAAGGCAAATAACATTTCATGTACTGACTGGAAACAACACAATATACACGATCAACAATTAAACACAGAATTAAATGAAACACTACATGATAACGATAAGGACATACTCAAGGCAAATAACATTTCATTTACTGACTGGAAACAACACAATATACACGATCAACAATTAAACACAGAATGATATGAAACACTACATGATAACGATAAGGACATACTCAAGGCAAATAACATTTCATGTACTGACGGGAATCAACACAATATACACGATCAACAATTAAACACAGAATGATATGAAACACTACATGATAACGATAAGGACATACTCAAGGCAAATAACATTTCATTTACTGACTGGAAACAACACAATATACACGATCAACAATTAAACACAGAATGATATGAAACACTACATGATAACAATAAGGACATACTCAAGGCAAATAACATTTCACTTACTGATGGGAATCAACACAATATACAGGATCAACAATTAAACACAGAATGATATGAAACACTACGTGATAACGATAAGGACATACTCAAGGCAAATAACATTTCATTTAATAACTGGAAACAACACAATATACACGATCAACAATTAAACACAGAATGAAATTAAACACTACATGATAACGATAAGGACATACTCAAGGCAAATAATATTTCATGTACTGACGGGAATCAACACAATCTATATGATCAGCAATTAAACACAGAATGATATGAAACACTACATGATTACGATAAGGACATACACAAGACAAATAATATTTCATGTACTGACGGGAATCAACACAATCTATACAATCAGCAATTAAACACAGAATGATATGAAACACTACATGATAAAGCCATACTCAAGGCAAATAACATTTCATTTACTGACTGGAATCAACACAATAAACACGATCAACAATTAAACACAGAATGATATGAAACAATACATGATAATGATAAGGACTCAGGTTCATAGGTAGGTACTAGGCTATTGGCCCTGGGTCCTATACAAGCCCAGCCAAAAAGGTACCTTGGCATTTGCCACCCAAGAAAATTATTTTCCTGTGCCACTGTCGAGCAGAGCCACAGAGGTGATCCCTGTGGTGAATTTCCTATTTCCCATCCAATCATCAAGATTTTTCTTGAAGAGTGCTAATGAGGAGCTTGGTTTGATATAGATAGGTAGTTTGTTCCAGAGTATGGGAAGTCTCTGGGACAGGAATCTATCCCTCCGGCATGTTCTGTTTATTGTGGTGACAAGGTTTAGGTCCCTAGAGCATGTAGCTCAGAGGGATTGGGATTTCTTTAAGTGGAGCATGTCCATCAGCTCTGGGTTTGACATAGCTTTGTATGTTAGGCAGAGATCGCCTCTGAGTAGGCGATATGCGACAGAGTAAGCTGGAGTTTTTTGAGACGGTCTGCGTACGGCGTCTGTTTGAGGCCGGTAGTCCTCTTTTTGAGGTATTTATGCAGCCTTTCCAGTTGTTGTAGATGTCTTGTGAGGTACATACCAAAAGGGGTATTGTACTCTATAATGGGTCTAATGAGTGATGAGTAGAGGGGAACAATGACCTCTTTTTTTTCTGGATGAGAAACCTTTTGTGATGAGGTGTGCCACGTAGAAGGATTTCCTGACTACTGTGGCAATGTGATTATCAAAGGAGAGACTACTGTCCACCTGCGTCCCAAGGTCTCTCATCACACCTTTGGTGTTAAGTATACTACTGTCTATGTTGTAGTTCATGGGTACAGAGTTTTTACCAAAGGGGATGACAATGCACTTTTTGGCATTGAGCTTGAGGCCATGGCTTTGACACCAGGCATTTGTCTCAGTGAGGACCTTTTGTAGGATGTCCACATCATTAGGAGTTTTGATTATGGCTCCTAGTTTGCAGTCATCTGCGAACTTCATTAGCCAAAGACTTTCCGTGTTAGCCTGTACTTCAGAGAAGTAGATACAAAACAGGAGAGGACCCAGGACTGAACCCTGTGGTACTCCACTTGTCACTGGTCTGAAGTCGGATTTGGAGTCTGCTACTTTCACAGTGTGGGTTCTGTCAGTGAGCCAGTTGGCCACCCATCTTGTGAAATTGGGAATTACACCTAGTTTAGTGAGTTTATCTATAATTCCAGAGTGGGGGATGGTGTCGAAAGCCTTGACAAGATCTAAATAGGCTGTGTGAACCACCTTACCCTTGTCAATGGCTTTGGTGACTGCTTCAAAGAAGTCTATCAGGTTTAGGAGACATGATCTGCATTTTACAAACCCGAACTGGGTGGGGTCCAGAGTTTGGAGATTACCAATGTCTTTGTTTAGAAGTTCCATGATAATACGTTACATGGCCTTGCAGACCAGGCTCATCAGGCTAATGGGGCGGTAGTTCCCGGGGTCCGTGATGGCTCCCCCTTTGTGCAGTGGGATAACCGTCGCTGTGCACCATTCAGCAGGCACAAAGCATGAGGTGAGGCAAATAACATTTCATTTACTGACTGGAATCAACACGATATACACGATGAACAATTAAACACAGAATGATATGAAACAATACATGATAATGATAAGGACATATTCAAGGCAAATAACATTTCATTTACTGACGGGAATCAACATGATATACACGATGAACAATTAAACACAGAATGATATGAAACACTACATGATGATACGGACACACTCAAGGCAAATAACATTTCACTTACTGACTGGAATCCACACGATATACATGATCAACAATTAAACACAGAATTAACTTTGGCAAAGCATGACAACAAGACTGTAAGGGTAAAATGAGGCATCTGGACTAAAAAAGAAGAGATAGTTCAGAAATAATATAACATGAAAATAATTTTGAAGGTACAGCAAAATATGAAGGAACTGTGCCATTGATGGAAATTCATGTGCTGAAAAAAATCAAACCACCTAGCAAAAAAGTAAAATCATGCTGTTGTTGAACAGTGAAACTACAGATATTTAAGGTTAGAAAGGTAGAAGTAAATGATATTAAATATATGTGGTATACTGTGCTTACGCCAATGTATACAGAGAGTACAGAAACAGACGCAAACTAAGTAGGCTTATGAACATATACTGATGAGATTTAAAACAAGCTGTATAGGAAGTTGGCAGTAAACATCTGCTGATGCAAGTGCAAAGGGGCGTAGCTTTCTACCGCGTCCATATACATATAGATAGGGCATACTATCTGTTACATATACATATAGATAGGGCATACTATCTGTTACATATACATATAGATAGGGCATACTATCTGTTACATATACATATAGATAGGGCATACTATCTGTTACATATACATATAGATAGGGCATACTATCTGTTACATATACATATAGATAGGGCATACTATCTGTTACATATACATATAGATAGGGCACACTATCTGTTACATATACATATAGATAGGGCATACTATCTGTTACATATACATATAGATAGGGCATACTATCTGTTACATATACATATAGATAGGGCATACTATCTGTTACATATACATATAGATAGGGCATACTATCTGTTACATATACATATAGATAGGGCATACTATCTGTTACATATACATATAGATAGGGCATACTATCTGTTACATATACATATAGATAGGGCATACTATCTGTTACATATACATATAGATAGGGCATACTATCTGTTACATATACATATAGATAGGGCATACTATCTGTTACATATACATATAGATAGGGCATACTATCTGTTACATATACATATAGATAGGGCACACTATCTGTTACATATACATATAGATAGGGCACACTATCTGTTACATATACATATAGATAGGGCACACTATCTGTTACATATACATATAGATAGGGCACACTATCTGTTACATATACATATAGATAGGGCACACTATCTGTTACATATACATATAGATAGGGCACACTATCTGTTACATATACATATAGATAGGGCACACTATCTGTTACATATACATATAGATAGGGCACACTATCTGTTACATATACATATAGATAGGGCACACTATCTGTTACATATACATATAGATAGGGCACACTATCTGTTACATATACATATAGATAGGGCATACTATCTGTTACATATACATATAGATAGGGCACACTATCTGTTACATATACATATAGATAGGGCATACTATCTGTTACATATACATATAGATAGGGCATACTATCTGTTACATATACATATAGATAGGGCATACTATCTGTTACATATACATATAGATAGGGCATACTATCTGTTACATATACATATAGATAGGGCATACTATCTGTTACATATACATATAGATAGGGCATACTATCTGTTACATATACATATAGATAGGGCACACTATCTGTTACATATACATATAGATAGGGCATACTATCTGTTACATATACATATAGATAGGGCATACTATCTGTTACATATACATATAGATAGGGCATACTATCTGTTACATATACATATAGATAGGGCATACTATCTGTTACATATACATATAGATAGGGCATACTATCTGTTACATATACATATAGATAGGGCATACTATCTGTTACATATACATATAGATAGGGCATACTATCTGTTACATATACATATAGATAGGGCATACTATCTGTTACATATACATATAGATAGGGCATACTATCTGTTACATATACATATAGATAGGGCATACTATCTGTTACATATACATATAGATAGGGCACACGATCTGTTACATATACATATAGATAGGGCACACTATCTGTTACATATACATATAGATAGGGCATACTATCTGTTACATATACATATAGATAGGGCACACGATCTGTTACATATACATATAGATAGGGCACACTATCTGTTACATATACATATAGATAGGGCATACTATCTGTTACATATACATATAGATAGGGCATACTATCTGTTACATATACATATAGATAGGGCATACTATCTGTTACATGATTCCTGAGGAAGTTATGTGGAATAATAAATGTAACACAGAGCACAACCTCCTATGGATAGTACCAAAATATGACCACAAATCTTTATAATGACCTGTATATTTAGGTATTTTGATGACTCACCTCAGAAATCATATGTGAAAATAATAAACCTGGAGTCAGGGGTCAAAGAGAATTATTTGTACTGTTAATTCTAAAGATGATGCTAATTAAACCAGCGATAGGATAAGGCATCACTGTATGAATCCTATCAAGTCACTAAACCAGACAATGCTCCTAGTCTTGCCTTGAAAATAAAATTTGTGCTTAGTTTGCTTAAATGTTTAACAAATGAAGACCGTCTTTAATGAAGGAGGTTTGATACAACTGAAGGGGAAGTTTAAGACCCACATTGTGGTGAGAGAAGATGCAACAGGGAAAGAGCATTCTATGAAAAGATGACATGATCATTAAGGGGGATTTGATGCACAGATCTTTGCATAATACAAATAGTCAAGACCCATACTGTGCAAAATGATACTTAGTCTAAAGATAACACGTTATAAAGAGGAGTATTCCCCCAATAATAATAATACATGCATACTTTAGATGGCAACAGTTTTAAATTCCAAGACTTGTAACTGGAATAGTGAGACTGAATAATCAAAAATACGAACTTGGGTATAATAAGTCTGAGATCACTCTAAAAAAAAGTTAAGTACTCACCATTATGTTTCATCTGTGTTGTCCATTTTCATTTATCCTTGACATATGGGTTTGGTTCCAATATAGGAACCAACTCAGCCATTGCTACAGCTCGCTCTGACCAAAAACTTTTGAGCTTGACATCTACCCATAATCCCTGTCTCCCAATCACCTCAGATCAGGTTTGCACATTAGATATAGATTGAAAAAAAGAATCCTCCATAGAAGCCATATCTGCTATGCCTCACAGGTTACCAAGAAGTAAGTATATTATCTATTCTACCAAAGAGTCTTGAAAGGCTCTGGGAAGGAGGAAGGGGTGTCAAGGATAAATTGAAATGGACAACACAGATGGAACGTTATGGTGAGTATATAACTTCTTTATCTGATGTTATCAATTTTTATTTTATCCTTGATATATGGTACAGAGTCCCCAGCTACTTTAGACATTGGAAGGACTTAAGAAAAGATATGCCTGAGCATCACTGAAGCAAAGGATGCTCTTCCCTAGAGACCAAATCCAATTTGTAATGGGGAGAAGCCCAAGTTGCTGCCACACATATATCGTCCATTGAAGCTCTAGATTAGAAAACTGCTGAAGTGATGACAAATCGTGTAGAATATGCTTTAACAGGCCTAGGCAAGATAATTTTTCTTTTGTCATAGATAAAAGAAATACAATCCTAGAGCCTTCTGGCTAATGTTGCCTTGCTGACTGGTTTACCAAATCTTGCACTTGAAAAGTAGACAAATAGTTGGTCAGATTTTCTCATATCTTTTGTCTGGTGAATGTAAAAGTATAATTGTCTGTGAACATTTAGCAAATGCAGACAGTATTCACCTCTGTTTCAAAAATTTGGAAAGAATATCGGCAAATTAAGTGTCTGATAGATATTAGACTCTTGACACTACTTTAGGTAGGAAGGTGGGATTTGTTTGTAAAGAGATCCTGTCCTAGACTCTGACACTACTTTAGGTAGGAAGGTGGGCTTTGTTTGTAAAGAGATCCTGTCCTAGACTCTGACACTACTTTAGGTAGGAAGGTGGGATTTGTTTGTAAAGAGATCCTGTCCTTATGAAACATTAGATAAGGAGCTTTACATGACAAAGCATGAATTTCTGAAATCCTTCTCTCAGAGGTTATTGCCACCAAAAATAATGCTTTCATGATATATATTTCAGACCACAGTCTGCAGATGGTTCAAAGGGGCAATGTATAATAGTTTGCAACACTAGGTTTAGGTTCCAAGGTGGAGCAGGATCTTGGAAAGGAGGTTTCAGCAAAACTGTCCCTTTTAAAAATGACTTATAGAGTCTATAAGAAGCCAAGGAATGTTCCTCCAAACCATAATGAAAATTTAAGATTGCTGCTAGTTGTATTCTAACGGTAGAAGGGGAAGCTCCTGCACTAGAAAGAAAGGCTAAGAACTCTAAAACTCTACTCTAAAACTCTACTCTTTCACTGGCTTATGTGAGTAATCACAAAACCATCACTTTTGAAATCCCACCCCTTCAATTATTTAAATTTATTGGCCATCCTACAGTATTTCATAGTACCAAAATACAAAAGTAGCCACCCCTTTCAGTCCATCTTGCTGTTTTAAAAATAGTAACTCTCCACTAAACCTTAACTTTTTAAACAGGTAAAACTCAAGTTACCTACTTTCATATCTAACTTCTCTAGTGCACACTGCAGAGTGCATTCTTTTCAATCTTACCTTTAAGCATCCCTGTTACTAGCACTTTCTCTAATACCTACAGAGATCATCTCTACTTGACTCCAAGTAGACTTTTCTCTATCTGTTAAACCTAGCACTTGCTCCTACAGTACTTATTACCTTGATACGGCACTCTTATAGATAGCACCCCAAAAGGCAAACCCCATTTCTCGGTCACCACGTCCCACGGAATCTCTTTTAAAGTTTTTTTGTCTAGTCCTTCTAGCATGTCGAGGGATCAGTTGCTAGTGTCCTCTCCTGCTCAGCTGGTGAACCTGGGAATATTGAGGCAATGTTACAATTGCCTCATGTACACAGACAACCCTCTCCTCCTCCCACAAAACACAAATACATGCGAGAGATGCAACTATACGGCCAAACTGGAGGCTGAGCTCTCAACATAGGACTGGCAAGACCAGTCAGGAGGAGAAGGTTACCACACACACTATAGACCCAGTCTCACATAGTACCATCACAACCCCAAATCATACACATAAACACACAAAGACATACTCGACGGCTCTGATCAAAAATCTACCAAAACAGCAGAGGCCACCAAAGCAGACACCCAAACAACCACCACCTCAGAACACAACACCTGCAACACATAGACCTCACAGTCAGAGTGTCAAACAGTCACAGCCCTTAAGGCCAAACACAATGCCAGACACACTAGTCATTGGTGACTCCATAGTCAGACACACTGACGTCCCGCTCACCAGACTGAGTAAGGAGAAGGTCACAGTAAGCTGCCTGTCGGGCGCTAGAATCCGCCACATAACGCAAGCACTCAGGTCTCTCAACAGCAGGTACAAATATGACTCAGTCATTGTCCACGCTGGTGTAAACGACCTGAGACGTACCTCCTTGGACTACATGAAAAGAGACATTGAGGAGCTCTCTGATTATGTAGCCCAGGCAGGTATGACCCTGACCTTGAGCAGTATCCTACCTTCACCAAGAATGATGCCACAATACAGAGATAAGATGATCAGCTTTAACAATTGGCTTAAACTCTGGTGTCATTCAAAGGGGATCCAATGTCTGTCTGCCTGGGATGACATGCTGGACAAGCCACGCTGCTTCAAGGGACGGCTTGCACCTGTCACCCTGGGATTCGGATATTGGCAAAGGCTCTTGCCACCCCATAGTGCCTTTTTAGGCAAGGCTCAAATTCTAAACCTACCACCCTAGAACACAAAAAGGAAAAAACTAAGGGTAATGCTGCTCAATGCCAGAAGTCTAAATCTCAAAATGCACGCACTCGAGGCCCTTCTCAGTATGGAGAACATCGATGTCTGTGCAGTGACAGAAACCTGGCTCAAGGCTCCTGAGAGCACCCCAGCACTATCAGGTTTTACCTCTTATCATGCGTTCCGGCCCCAAAATCCGGACAATACCAAGAAAGGAGGGGGGGTATCCATATTCATCAAAGACACCCACACCTCAAGACTGGTGGCAACGCACGATGCATCGGAGACCATCCAGGTGCAATTAACCATAGGCAAGACTGCTCTGCAAATTGTAGCATGTTACAGGCCACCCTCACAAACTCAGGAACCTCACATGGCCTTGCTGAAAACACTAGAGGGGATAAATGTATCACCAAACACCATCATACTAGGTGACTTCAATTACCCTAACATAGACTGGGAACACTACTCAAGCCCAAACAGCCTAGCCCAAAAGTTCCTGGAATTCATAAACTCAAATGCCATGGAACAACTAGTCACCATCCCCACAAGAGGAGAAAACATACTTGATCTCATCATCACGAACATGGGAGCACAATGTTCAGCACCAGAAGTATACCCCTCACTGGTGAGATCAGATCACAAACTAATCTCGCTGGAGGTCCTCATCCCACCCCCACCTGAAATAAAAAAGACCACAGTAAAGAACTTCTCGAAAGCAGACTTCACACTTCTAAAGACTAGTGTGGTCTCCTTTAAGGCCCCCGAGCCGACGGAAAACAGTACTCAAGCCGCTGAATCACTTACAAATGCCTTCTACCAGCACCTGCAGGACTGCATGGATAAGGCAATCCCAAGCAAAACAAAGACTCTTTGCACCAAAGGCAAGCGTCCACTCTGGTGGACCCCAGCCATAAACAAACTCTACAACAAAAGGAAGAAGCTACTACAAGATAGAGCAAAATCCTTAAAAGGTAAGACACCCTTGATCACTATAAGTAAAAAACTAAGAGCTCTCATAAAATCATCCAAAGCAAATTTTGAGAGAAAAATAGCTAAAGACTCAAAAGACAATCATAAGGCCTTCTTTAGCTATGTTAGAAACCTGGGAGGAAACTCCCAGATATGCTCAGAACTAGTTCAAAATGATGTGAAGATTACTGATCCTACAGACATTGCCAACATACTGGCTGACAGGTTCAGTGCAAACTTCTCCCCTCCCCAAAGGAGAGATATCTATACCAAGCGATTGCAGCCCCCAAACATCTCCAACGCCCAAGTGAGAACTGCTCTCTCCAAAGCAAAAACACAGCATCCATGGGACCTGATGGTGTCCCCGGCTGTGTGCTCCACGAACTCAATGAGGAATTAAACCCACAGCTAGGACACCTGTTTAATCATAGTCTTACCTCTGGATACGTACCCAGGAGTGGCGCACTGCAACTGTGGTCCCACTTCACAAAGGCGGTGCCTCCACCGACCCTGGAAATTACCGCCCATTAGCTTGACAAGCCTTATCTGCAAAGCCATGGAGAGGATCATAATGGACCTCATAAATAAAGACATAGGGAATTTGCAGACTTTGGATCCATCCCAGTTTGGCTTTGTCAAAGGCAGATCATGCCTTCTAAACTTGGTTGACTTTTTCAAACAGTCACCAAAGCCATTGATGAGGGAAAGGCAGTCCATACAGCCTACCTCGATCTGGCGAAGGCCTTTGATACAATACCCCACTCGGGTATCATTGAAAAACTCAACAGCTTAAATGTTAACCCATACATCACAAGATGGGTTGCAAACTGGCTGAGTGACAGAACCCACAGGGTCAGAGTTGCTGGCGCCATGTCAGACTCAAAGCCTGTCACAAGTGGTGTACCACAGGGCTCAGTCCTGGGCCCACTCTTGTTTGGCATCTACTTTTCCGAAGTACAAGCAAACACAGGAGGGTTATGGCTGACAAAGTTTGCAGATGACTGCAAACTGGGCCATAGTAGAAAACACATCTGACACAGATATCCTTCAGAAGGGTCTCACAGAAACGGATAACTGGTGCCAGAGCCATGGCCTAAAGTTAAATGCCAAAAATGCATAGTCATACCCTTCGGGAAAAACAAGGTTACCCCTAGCTACCAAATAGGTGGCAATCCACTGAGTACAGAAGAAGTTATCAGGGACCTGGGGACCCAGGTTGATAGTAGTCTGTCATTCGACACCCATGTAGCTAAAGTAGTTAGGAAGACCTTCTACATTGCCCACCTTATCATGAAGGGATTCTCATCTAGATCAAGGGAGGTCATAGTCTCCCTATACTCATCACTCATCAGACCAATGATTGAGTACAATGCCCCATTCGAATGTATCTGACCCGACACTTGCAGCAGCTGGAGAGGCCACAAAAGTTCCTCACCAAAAGGATAAAGGGTCTCAAACATCTGTCCTATGCTGCCCGACTGAAAGAACTCCAGCTCTATTCAGTCGCCACCGCTTGCTCAGAGGTGACCTTTGCCTAACATACAAGGCCATGTCAAACCCAGATTTGATGAATATGCTTCACCTCAAAAATCTAGATCCGTCAGAGCCACAAGGGCGGGAGACTTAAACCTCGACACGGCTATTAATAGGACGTGCTGGAGGGATAGATTCATCACCCAAAGACTCCCTATGCTGTGGAATAAAATCCCGGTATATGTGAGGCAGAGCACCTCGCTGGCCTTGTTCAAGAGAAATCTTGACCAATGGATGGGAGATCGCAGATATACCCCAGGGATTACCTCAGTGTCACTGCTCAACAGAGGCACAGCAAAATAATGGGTATAGTTCCCCATACTAAAGGGGTGGCATAAGCCACAAAACTATGGGCTAGGCTTGTAAATGCCCTCGGGCAGATAGCCTAGTATGAACCTATAAAATATTATCCATAGAAGTGGAAAAGGGATCAATATCCCTTTCACAAACCAAATAGTAAATAATTTCCATTTACTATGATACAGTTTCCATGTGGAGGATTTGGCATACTGGGGAAGAAAGGTTAAGATCCTTGGCCACTTGTGGAACTGGAGGAATCATGCTGTCAGGTGAACTAGCCTATCTGGATGAGACAGAAGGTCTGGAGCTGGGTCCAGAGCCCATGGTTGTTGGATTAGGTAAGGCTAAAGAATGGGGAGCCATATCTGTCGAGGCCAAAATGAAGCAATGAGGATTACTTTGATCTTCAACCTGATTGCTTACTGTAAGAATTTTGGGATTAGAGGTATACATGAGACAGGGGGGCTGACTGTGGAGAAAAGCTACTCTTTGTGACATCCCCAGAGGGGGAATCAGGGCAAAATAGTTTCTGCACTTGTTGTTTAGGGGGGAGATGAACAGGTCGCAGCAAGGTTGTTCCCATTGATGGAAAATCTTTCCCGTCACTTTTGGATTAAGAGACCATGCATGAGGCTGGGGAATATATCTGCTCAGTTTGTATGCTATCAGAAAGCAGTTAGAAGAGATCGCCCACTGCCACAATGAGAGTGCTTCTTGAAAAAAGGGATAAGATTTGGTTCCTCCCTTTTTATTGATGTACCAAACTACTGACATGTTGTCTGTTTGAATAGCAATTGTTCCCATAGAATGAGCAGTTTGAAAGGCTTGCAATGCTAGAAGCACCGCTCTTAACTCTAGAACACTGATATGCAAGTTGGCCTCTGTAGGGGACCAAGTGCCTTGGATAGTCTTGCCCAGAAAAAGTCCCCCATCTTATCATAGGTTCATAGGTTGGTACTAGGCTATCAGCCCTAGGGCCTATACAAGCCTAGCCATAACAATTCCCTTGATATTTCTTCCCACACTATTTAGTTCCCTGGCCCCTGTCTAGCAGGGAGACTGACATGATACCTGGGGTGAATTTCCTTTATCCCATCCAATCATCAAGGTTTCTTTTGAAGAGGGCCAAAGATCATTATAGATGTATAGATCATTAAGAAGCCAGAAGCCATTGTAGAATTCTCATGTGGTATCTGGCTAGGGGAACTACAGAAATTGTTGATGCCATAGAAAAACAAGTTATGTCTTACCATAATGTTCCATCTGTGTGTCTCACCGTAATGTTCCATCTGTGTTGTTGATACTCGTTCAGTCTTTATGTATGGGTATCGGTTCCGAGCTTGGAACCGAGCCGGCCATTTTCCAAGCTCGCGTCAGCTTCAAACTCTCGAGCTAAACTCTTGCCCACAATTCCCCTCTCCTTGTTACCTCAGATTGAGTTTGCAAGTTAAAGAAGGTAGAGGCTACCTCTGGTCAAATAACCTAAGAGAACTGGATGGTGTGATCCACTAGAAACCACAGGAGGGGGAAGGAGGGAGGGTGGTAATGACTGAACGAGGATCAACAATACAGATGGAACGTTACGGTAAGACATAACTTCTTTATCTGATATTGTTAATCCTCGTTCATTCCTTATGTATGGGACAGAGTCCCAGCTACCTCTATTCCTGGGAGGCTCTCATGGAAGGACATTCCTGAGCACCATAGAACTGAAAGATGCTCTTCCCTGGAGGCCAAATCCAATTTGTAATGATTGATGAAGGTATGAGGTGTAGCTGAAGTTGAAGCTGCACAGATGTCATGTAAAGAAGCTCTGGCATGGAAGGCAGTAGAAGTTGCCACCAACCTTGTTGAATGAGATTTCATGGTAGTAGGCAATGAAATGTTACACTGTGTGCAAATAAAGGTCACACAGTCCTTCAACCATCTAGCTAATGTGACCTTAGCAACAGCCGATCCTAATCTAGGCCCAGAAAAGGCCAAAAATAAGTGGTTAGATTTATGAAAGGGTTTAGTCCTGTTTAGGTAAAATCAGATTTGCCTGTGAATATCAAGGGTTTGTAGGCAATACTCTCCTCTGTTTGAATGATTGGGAAAGAAAACTGGCAATTCAATGGCTTGATTAATGGACATTTCAGAGATCACTTTGGGCAGAAATGATGGATTAGTTCTCAAAGACACTATCTCTATGAAAAATCAAGTATGGACTCTTGATACATAAAGCTTGAAGTTCAGAAATACGTCTGGCAGAAGTAATAGCGACCAAAAACAAGGTTTTCCATGACAAATACTTGAGGTCGCAAGAAGAGGCTGGTTCAAAAGGTGCCATTGTCCGAGCCTGCAGAACTAATGATAAATCCCATGGTTAAATAGGTTCTCTAAAAGGTGGCTTCAGATGATTCACACCTTTTATGAAGGTCTTGCACAATTTACGGGACATAAGAGAGGAATCTTGGATACCCTCATGAAAATTTGAAATTGCAGCCAAATGAACTCTAATGGTAGAGGCCGATAGATCTGATTGAAACAGGTCAGCCAGAGAGTCTAGTATTATCGACAATGGTGCTGAAAAGGGGTCTACTTGTTTATCTTTCAGCCAACAGGTAAATCTTTTCCACTTGCTCAGATAAGTAATTCTAGTGGAGGACTTATGAGAAGCAATGAGAATATCATGTGTTGGTAAAGAAAGATCATTCTGCCTGGCAATCAAGGGAAATGGAGTAGCCAAGCCATTAGCTTCAGGCTGTTCAGGTTGGGATGAATCAGGTTCTGTGGGTGTGAGATCAACTCTGGGATTGGATGGGGGATCCATGGTCGATCTAGTAGGTGAGGCCAAAGGAATGGGAACCAAATCTGTCGTGGCCAATATGGTGCTATGAGGTTTACCTTGCTCTTCGACCGCCGGGCTTTCTTCAGAAACTGGGGAATGAGAGGAAAGGGTGGAAATGCACAGAGAAGACCAGAGGGCCAATCGTGGACTAGAGCATCCCTGGGTGACTGTCCCAGAGGGGGAATCAGGGCGAAGTAGTTGCTGCATTTGTAGTTGGCCGGGGATGCATAGAGGTCACAGCAAGGATGGCCCCAACGGTGGATGATCTCCGCCGCTATCAAGGGATTCAGGGAACACTCATGAGGTTGTAGAATGCACCTGCTGAGTCTGTCTGCTATCATGTTGGAAATCCCAGGAATGTGTGTTGCTAGAAGAAAACGGTTGGTATCCATTGCCCATTGCCATATCCTCATGGCCTCTCGACAAAGGGGGTAAGATTTGGTTCCACCTTGCTTGTTGATGTACCAGACCACCGCCATGTTGTCTGACTGAATCGCAACCATCCCAGATGGCA
Source organism: Protopterus annectens (assembly GCF_019279795.1). Lineage (NCBI taxonomy): Eukaryota > Metazoa > Chordata > Ceratodontiformes > Protopteridae > Protopterus > Protopterus annectens. Next base: position 1,079,736,613 of record NC_056748.1, read on the forward strand.
GCAGGGGGTGGAATGCTTGCAACGCCAGAAGCACCGCCCTCAGCTCTAGAACATTTATATGCAGGTGGGCCTCCGGTTGGGACCAAGTGCCTTGGTCTGTCTGTCCCTGACATAGCCCCCCCCACCCCATTAGGGAGGCATCCGTGGTCACTGTGGCCTTGGGTTGCTAGGGGGAAAAAGGGCGAGACCATTGAGAGAGATTGTGCATCATCCACCAGTTTAAATCCTGTTTGCACCTGTGGGTTACTCGAATCATGGCTGAAAGAGGATGCTGAAAAGGATACCATTGGGTGAGCAGTAGCCATTGTAGAAGCCTCATGTAAAACCTGGTCAGGGGAACAATCGTGATGGAGGCTGCCATGGAACCCAACAGCTGTAGAACCAAGTGAGCCGTGGATTTTTCCTTTGAAAGGATTGGAATTAGTTGTTGCTTTATCCTTAAAATTCTGTGCTCTGGAATAGCAGCTCTGCAGTTTTTTGTGTCCAAGATAACCCCTATGAATTCTGTAGACTGAGATGGGGTGAGATTGGATTTCTGCCAGTTTATGGTTATGCCTAGCCTTTGAGCAGCGAGGAGAGAGTATGCCAGGGCTTTCTCCAGTAGATGTCTGGTGGGGCCGGACATGAGCCAGTCGTCTAGGTAAAGAAACACCTGGAATCCTTGAAGTCGTGAGCTGTGACAACTGCCATACACTTTGTGAACACTCTGGGGCTGTAGAGAGTCCGAAGGGCAGTACTATGAACTGGTAGTGACTGGCTCCCGCACGGAAGCGCAGAAATCTTCTTGATGGCCTGTTCACCTTTATGTGGTAGTACGCATCTTGAAGATCTATAGAGCACTTCCAATCATCTTTTTCCAAAAGCGTGAGGATAGACTGTATAGTGACCATCCGGAATTTTTGTACTCTCACAAACTTGTTCAATACACTGAGGTCCAAAATTGGTCTCTAATCCCCGGTTTTCTTTGGCACCAAAAATAGTCTTGAGTAGAATCCGGATCCTATCTGGTCTGGAGGGACTATTTGGATGACCCTTTTTCTTAGCAGCTTTTCTATCTCTAGAGCTGCTTCTTCCCTTTGACTGGGTGGAATGTCGGGAAGATTTTTTGAAGGGATGGGACAAAGATCGAAGGGGATATGATAACCTCTGGTTATGATCCTTTGTACCCAAGAATCGGTGGTGATGGTTAGCCAGGCAGAAGGGTACAAGGAGAAACGTCCCCCAACCACCTCCAGAGGAAAGGAGTTGGGCCGCTCTTCAGGAGCGCTGGCAGGACTGAGCAAGGAAAGAATCCCTGGAACCCTGGTTACGTGGTCTCCCTCTGCCCCGAAAGGAGCGTCTTCCCTGTGAGTTTCCCCCTCTGCCACTAGGGGAGAACTCGGCCTGTGCGTCACGGAAAGGAAACTGAGATTTCTTGAACCATATCTTCCCACTCTTTTGGTTTCGGGAGAAAGCAAGTTGAGGGGAAGAATAACGGACACCTACGGCAGAAAGGGTCTTACCATCTTGTTCACATCTGGCCAGTGTGCTTTTAACTTTGGGCCCAAACAATGAGGAGGGCTCAATGGGGGCATTAAGAAAGGAAGACTTAAAAGGTTCCACGAAGTTGCACAAGTGCATCCAGGCATGTCGTCTCAAGACAGCAGCTGAACCCGCCGCTCTAGCTGCTCCTTCTGATGCGTGAGATATCAGTCGCATAAAGGAGTTACATACAGACTCAATGGTGGTCAGCTGAGAGGCCACTTTGTCACGGACCTCATCAGACACTGCACCAGTCAAGGTTTCAGAGAGCTCAGAGATTAGATCCCTTTGAAGCCTGGTAAAATGTGCCATATAATTCAGGGACCTGATAGCAAAGGTCGCTGAAGCAAAAGTGCGCTTCCCTATTCTGTCCAGGGCCCGGGACTCTCTGTTAGGCGGATGGACAGTCTGGCTTTCTTCTTCTGCCAGATCCCTTTTTGTTGCAGCCACCACTACCAAAGCATCTACAGGAAGACCTTTGGACCAATGGGGATCTGAAGCAAAAGGGGACAAGATCTTATCAGGCCTCCGGGGAATAGCTTCAGCAGTATCAGTGGCCTTCCAAGCATGCTGCATGATGAACTTGACAAGTTCATCGGCAGGTGGAGTAACCCAGGAGGTAGGGGGCCGGGTGCGAAAAGCCTGCAGGAACACAGATTCCTCAGGGGTCAGATTAGAGGGCTGCCAGTCACCTCTCTGTTTCAGGATTTCAAGGATATCGCCAAAGGATACCTCAGAGGGTGACTGAGGGGATCCTTCCCCCTCATCGAAATCTGTGTCTTCGGTGAGGGACACCTCTGTGGAGTCCATGTGCTTCCTCTTACACGAACTTTTCCGGTGGACCTCCTCAGTGGGAAAAGCTGGGGAAGAAAATGGAAAAGGGGATTCCTGAGGGAATATGTCCTGAGGCCCTTGCACCCGGTGTCCGCTAGGTGCGACTAGTGAAACAAGTGTACCAGAGGAAGGCGAGGTATAGACAGTCCGGTATCGCCAGCAGCAGCAAAAGCCTTCTCCATCAGTTGGAAGGCTGGTTCACCTGGAGAGAAGTGTATGTCATCCCTGGATGGCTGTGGAGTATTAAGCTATGCATATCACAGCTGACATCCTGGGGTCATAGCAAAACTTTCCTGCCACAAAGGCAATTGCGGTTCCTTAGTGAGATCCATAAAGGGAACTGCAGAAGGGGAAGAGTGTACTATATCCATGGACTTCAAAGGCAATGAAGGAGGAGAATAAGAAGGTGTCTTTGGAGATGGGTGATCACCTCCCAAGGAAGGATAGTTCCTGGGGGTTGGAATACCTCCGGCCAAAAAAAGCCTGGTCCACAAGACGCAACACGTCATGTTCAGAAAGACTTCTAGTGGACCTCACCGAGACTGAGGATGAAACAGGCCTGTCCACAAAAGAGGCAGACTCGGTGCCCATCTCATCTGATCGCACCGAGGCCAACAGTGCCGAGAAAGACTGAACTACTGTAGTCTGCACCGAAAAAGTCATCGGTGCCGATGTCATTGTCTGCACTGACACAGGGATCGGTGCCGAAGTGGTTGTCGGAGCCGAAAATGGAACCGACAAAACTGGAGTCAGTAATAAAGGCCTCGGTTCCGAGGAAGATCTCGGAGCCAACGCGGTCAAGGTCTGCGCTGACTGAATGATTGGTGCCAATACAGTGGTAAAGGACTGAACCAAGGAGCCCCTCGGTGATGATATGTAGAAGGCTGCAGGAGAGGATGGAGCCAAAATCACTAATGGAGCCAAAGGTCTGGGCACTGAAAGCACAAGGGCTGACTGAGAGAGCTCCAGAGCTGAAATTTTTGCCTTTTTATATTTTGGTTGTTGAGAGTCCCCGGCCGATGAAGGCAAGGATTTAGCCTTAGTAGAAACATGCATTTTCTTATGGGCTTTAGGAGGGGTTGAGACCTCTGACCCAGAAATAGAAGAAGAAACAGCCTGCAAGACAGAAGACAGCGCCAAACTGAACAGTGCGGATGCTACAAGGTACAGGGATGGCTGCAAAAAAAATATGAAGTGGACTCCTGCCCTTCGGAGCCGACAGGACAGATATGGCCCATGGAGGTCTCCAAATTCAATGACGAACTCAGGGCAATAACTGGCTCCGAAGAGTCAAATCTCTGGAACCAATACAACCATCGCTGGATGACTCAGAACTTTAAACTCTGAAGCTCGGAAGAGGTCAGGAGGAGTAGTTAGTGGGGTGAATGAAGGCTCAGCTGTTGAACCCATAGGGATCAGAGCTGAAGGAAGTCCTGTGAAACTCTCACTCATGAAATTTTATTCACCAGTCTCTCCACGTCAAGTTCTGAAAGGCTTTTGGTGGAATGGAGTGACAACAAAGAGGGCGATTTAGGTTTCTGAAGAAAGACCTCAGGTAATTCACCCACAAAGGGGTCAATAGATGTCGAGGAACAAGTCCTGGATGGAGCTTCCTTTTGCCCCATTTCTAAGTCTGCACCAAAGTAGTTGGTGCTGATGTAGAATCAGAAAGCAGATTTGCTTTTGCCAAAGTCATCAGCATCAAGAGTTTTGAGGTAACAATGGTGGTCGTTGCTGATGATTTTCCTGGTACCAAAAACATACAGAGTTCTTCACCTCAGAAGAACGTTTAGCAGCTGAGGATCTATCTTTCTTAGCTGTAGTGCTGAAGGGGAGGATGGTACTAACAAATGCCTCTTTTTGCCCTTCTCTAAAAAGGATGAAGAAGGGGAAGAATATGGTGGAAGGAATCAAGTCTTTCAAAATCAGCTTGTTCCTTCTCTCAACAAGAGCCCTATGGCTAAAACCATGGCAAATACTACAATCCCCCTGTAAAAGCACAGGACCCAAGCATCACATACATAAAAGATGCAAGTCAGACAGAGGTATCTTTTGGCCGCACTTCTCACATTTTTTAAAGCCAGAAGGGGACTTAGCTTTCTCAGCCATAATAAAAATGTGCTGGAATCACACATGCACACACACACACACACACACACACACACACACACACACACACACACACACACACACACACACACACACACACACACAAAACACTCGTGAAAGAGAAATAGGGTAAACTCTCAACAAGAAAAGCAGAGAGACTTTTTTTTGAAGTGGTAAAGGGGGGGGGGAGGGAAAGAAAGAAGAGACTATCGATGATGATAAAGAGTAGGCTGAAGTGTACATCAGAAAGCTATCAACACTAAACATGGGGAAGAGGAACTACAAAAGGGAACAAACACTTAAAGAAGAAGAAGTTTGAAACAGAACTATTAAAAAAAGCAAAACTAAGCTCATGAGCTCTGGTGAACGCATCTGTCTGGAAAAGTGGCAAACGAGATCTGGGATAATTGGGAGACAGAGGATTATTATGGGAAGATGTCAAGCTTGAGAGTTTTTGGTCAGCGCACGCTGTAGTAACAGCCGAGTCAGTTCCAATATCAGAAGTGAGCCCATATGTCAAGGATAAAATGAAAATTGACAACATCAGATCAACCCTTTTCCCCAAGGTATGATGATCACAAAGTTACTATATATAAGCAGCAAGGTTCAGCCCCTGTGAAAAATACCTCTAAAAGAGAAAAATGGTCGTCAGTATTCACTTCCCTTTAGTTTTGCTGCTTTGAAATTCTAGAACTCACAATTATGGGTCTGGGAATTATAGCATGGTCAAAAAAGTGTAGTTGTATCAGATATGGTTTGGATTACGACTATTAGCTGTACCTGTTCTTGAACTGTCATATCTAAGATTAATATAACACCAACCTTGGAACAAGCTGACTGCCCATGTCGCCTTCCCATTGAGAAGCAAACTGATGGCCGTATTTCTCCAGGATTTCACTCATTTTCTTTGCTGGACTAAATTCTTCTGCAAAAATAATAGTTGTACATTATAGCAAAATCATATAAAGCATACAGGTGCTCTGCGTTAAATTGGGTAGCTGTCAAAAGAGAAACAAATTAATACATCTTTAGGTCTGAAATGACTTCCACAGCAAGACGTCATACAGAATTAATACAACTTGCAATGTTTTATGAACATGTAAACCATGAACTGTGTAATCTCTCCCCAAAAGGTTGCAGATGACAGATGCAACCACTGCTTTAACAGAATGTGTTCTTTTGGCACCCTGTAGAGTTGGAATCAAAATGTTTTCCTTTATAAATAGCAATTCAGAAAAAAATGATGAATATCTATCTTTTTAAGTGAAACAAAAGGTTGGGCTTTTTATGCTATTGGTTCTGCAGATATATATGCAGACCTTTTTTCTCTTACCTTTTTAACCCACCCATTCAAAAATCCATTTTCTTTCATCCAGAAAATGTCAGAGCTGAATCTTTTGATTTAGTGGTTGGCGCAGTGGTGCAGCAGTTAACGTTGTCGCCTCACAGCAAGAGTTTCTCCAGTTCAATTCTCAGCGGGGGAGGAGCTGCATGTCTTCCCTGTGTTCATGTGGGTTTCCTTCGAGTGCTCCATTTTCCTCCCACGTTACAAAGACGTGTGTCTGGAGCATTTTTTCCAAGGCCTCCAGTGAAAATTGGCTTGTTTCAAGTCGGACTTTACCAGTAAACAAATGATAAACAAATAAAAAAAATAAATAGCGCAATGTCTGTCATAATACAAAGACTAAAAGAAGGATTCATAGAGCCACACTATCACTATGGATGATCACATGATCTTCATAAACACAAAAGACCATGAAGTTCTAGTAACGCCCTAGCAAATGTTATTGTCAACAGCAGGAATGTTGTCCATGACAGATAGGAGGGTACTCTTAGACTTTCCCCAAATTAAATTTGAATCCCAGTTGTTTCTCTAACTACTAGTGCTATAGAAACAAACGGCATTGTTTGTAATGGTTTCTGTGCAGTATGATTCTAACTTGGTAGAACTTTTAACAACTACTTCATTCCTAATGATTATGTTAAGTATTACCTATCAGTATGTCAAATTTATTTTTTTTAATAAAACAAACATTACAAAAAATATCAGACATGCTGGTAGGAGCACAGTTTGCTGACATATAAAAGTATCATGCCACTTGTTATAGTAAACCAACAGCACAGCTAGTTTTGGCTAAATTTTAAAGACCAGGCCCTTAAATGCAGTCTCCTCTGGAATATACTGATTTCCAACATTTAGGTTGTATAGACGAAGCATAGACATTCTCCTATATCAGTTATAGTCAATGATTTCCAATGCCAAGTTATACATTTCAGTGCAAATGATAGGAGAATTCACAGCAAAAGTCTTTGCTATTTAGATGCACATTGGTTGTGGTGGTGGTGTGGTGTGGGGGAACAGTTGCACTGAAGAGCACCAACTGTTTTACTACAGTAAAATTGTAATTCCATACAGCCTGCCTAAAATTCTGCAGATTTAACCAGAAATCTGTAAGTGCAAAATGTTTATAAATAAGATGCCCAGTTGCTGGTCTTGGCATCTACAACATAATGTTGTGAACATGTATGGATGGATTTAAGCTAGGAAAGAAACCATAGCTGTCTCTCTCGTGAGTCACAGAAATTAGATTTTTCACACCCTTTCACCCAATGAAATCCAAATAATCAAGGTAGAAGTAAAGCAAGATGCACATTACAGTGTTTATGGTAAATGAGGTGAAATAGCCAAGTAACAGGACATTGGAATATCTGCGGGGGAGGGCTGTGTATGGGGGGACCCAATTCGACCATGATTTTGTGAGGGGGAAGAAGGGAGGCAAACTGAAAGACAGTACCGGGGCCTGGTAAGCACAAAGTCTAGCTATGCTACTGATCAGTAGGCCATGGAAGTCCTAGCAAACTATAATATTATTTTGCTAAAATTAGAATATTGTCTACCAGACAGTAAATGCCCTACTTTTACCACAAAATCCACATACTTCAAGTCACCAAAAACAAAATCTTAAAGTTCATCATCTTCTCCCTTCCCAGTGAACATCATTGCTACGCATTTCAAAAAAAATGGTTCGGTTACCATTTACTACAGGGTCTGGGGGTCATATTTTGTTCGTCTGTTCTTCAGCTTTGGTTTGAATGTTGGCATCCCACAATTCCACTGGAGTGGGTGGGGTTACATAAATATATACGCAAATTTCATGTTAATCAGCGAGCAGATTTGTACCTATTTTTCATGGGCATTTGTCCAGATTTTTGATGTTTCCAGGTTGAGAGGTATGATTCACTGGCTCATTTGTCCACTTCGGCAAAAAATAACAAATAAAAAGAAAACGCTCACTTTATTACAAAAACAAAGCTTTTGGGAAATATTCCTTCTTCAGTGTTCAAACACATTACTTAAAATGATCTTATTTAAATAAAGTAATATACAACACATGACACAGCCATCCAATAACAACACACAAAACATTAACCACTCAATTTTTAAAAAAACATATTACAATATAAAAACACTTTGAATAAAAATAGAAAATTAAACCTAACACTCATTCAATAAAAAAGCATGATCATAAGAGTATAAAGACTTATTTATACCGTTTTTGTTTAAAATCTAACAGAGGTTTAATTGTCACCATATTATTAAGCCCAGGTGCTCTATCAGCTTCGAGTCTTATAATCCACTTGTATTCAGACATCTTTAATTCATTGTTTACATCTCGAAGCCTCAGATTTTTACATACAACCTCTAAAACTTTAAATTTAAAGCTGTGTGTCCACTTCTTATGTTAATTTCATGAACTAATGCCTTCCCAATCCTCTTTCATTGGCTGTTGTTGGTAAGTACAAAATTGCCACTTTGCAAAGTCACTCCCCCTAGGATATTTAAATGTATTTGCCCTTTCACTGTATTCCAAAGAACCAAAATACTCAACGCCCACCTCCCCATAAAACCATTGTGCTTTTAAAATTAGTGACTTTCCCTTTAGAATGATAAAACTTGAGTTTCCCTTTCTTTCTCATCTTCCTGCTTATTGCATCCTGCAGTTCTTACAATATTAATGCATTTTTGTCCATCTTACTTTTAAAATCTGCAAAATCTGTGTCAAGACTACCAATCAATGGAAAGGTTACATTCCTCTTCTTGGTAATCCTCTTTGGATTAGTACCTCTGTTTCCTTCCTGGTAAAAGAAGGAGCAGCAGGGCATTATTTCCCAGACTTGCTAGATCATTGAAAAACCTGATAACTGCTCCTTGTGAACAAAGGTGGGATTATCGCTGCAGTTTTGCGTCTGTTGAGAGCAGAAAAGGGGACACCGATTCCCAGTTGGGTGAAGATTGATAACAGCAGCACCAGCAGTACCCAGGTAGTACCCAACAGGTGAATCACCACTACTCGACAATCCAGGCAAACTTTATTCTGTCTTTTCAGTAAGAACTGCTAGAATAGCTACTGTCTATCCCAACTTCAGACCATTTCCCAAAATACTTCATCCATAAATCTTCAGGGTCTATTACTGTAGTTCACTGCAACCCCCCACCCCAGATTACTACACAAGTCCCAGTCCTCCACCCTTTGGTAAACATGGCTCAATAGTTTGCTCTCACCCCATCCGTGGCTAAGGTTGCCAACTTTTCATGTCAAAAATTCTGGACATGGGAGTGGGGGTGGAGCCTGAATGGCCAACTGAAACCAGCATAATTTCAAAGCTATACTAAACTAATATAAAATACAGGAAATAATTAACATTCTTTAATGAAAATATCTAGAATTTATTGATGAAAGCTTATTTATATAATTAGTAACTTTGGTGGAGTTCTGTTGATATTTTCCTGTCAAATTACTTTGAAGACTTTCATATCTTGTGGAAATGAGTAACTCAAAGAATTTTCACTCTGAAACTGTTTTGAGAAAAGAACTGCAGTTAGAGACTACTACTTTACAGGAACTGTCTTTGAAAATGGATGGTTTTAAGGAAAAGCTAGAGAACTGCCAAAAACAAACAGATGTATCTAAGGAATTATTTCAGCAGCATCAAACTAAAATAACAAATACAGAAACTTATTTAAATGATATACAGTGGAAGGCTCAAGGAAGAGGAAATTCAGAAAGATTTTCTTCTCAAACAAAATACCCGGCTTCTCAACAAAGTGAATGATTTAGAGAACAGAGAGAGAGAATAACTAATATCAGAATATTCGGTTTGCCTGAGAAAACTGAAGGTGAGGACAGTATTTAATTTTTAAACTCATGGATTCCTGAAATCTTAGACCTAAAAGGAGGTTTTTCATATGGTATTGAAGGGGAACACAGAGCCTTGGGGAATCCGGTTTTCAACTTCATCTTCTATTCCTCCTAGATCAACTGTAATAAAATTTTGTCTTACCTGGACAAGGAACTGGTGCTAAAATCAGCTTGGAGGAAAGGTTCACTGAAATATAATCAGCGTGCAATCAGATTTGATAATGATTACTCCACCAGAGTATTAGAACAGAGAAAAATACTTGGCCACTTCTAAAGCTGCTTAAACAAAATAACATCAAAGCACATCCTGCCTTTCCAGCTAAAATTAAAATCAACTACTCAAATGAAATGACATCCTTTAATACTTTAGAAGAAGCCTCTCTCTTCATCAGAAATAATAACAATTTACCTATTCCCGAGGGTACGGATTGGTCATCCCCTTCCTTGAAGAGAACCACCAACAAAAACTCCTGGAATGAAGTCAAAAAGAAAAAGCAAAAGACTGATTCCAAAATAGCTGCTCCTGTAAAATCTATCGAAGCATCGACTTCACTGTCTGATTAAATGTTACGTTTCACTTGTATGAGTTTATTTAAACATCTAAAGGATTTATTTAATTAGAAGTCTTTCCTCTTCAAACAATGACAAGATTTTCTGTCTACTGATCCCTGCTGCATTATAACAAGTAACAAATGCTTCTTTATTTGAGAATTTTGTTGATTTCTTGGGACTAGTGCTGAGTTGCATGGCTATTGTTTCTTTTGTGTTATGGAAGTGTAGAGAGGTTATATAATATATTTCTGAGACTAACTGGCACCTCTGATTATAATAATGGATGTCAACAATAACATAATGAAGCATTTATGGTCTGGAAGCATCTTATCCTGTCATTTAAATAATTATTAATTAAGCTGTATAGTGGTGCTTCATTTAATCTAATTTAATTTAATTTATATAACCATATTTTATTATTAATTTGAGGTTACGTTTGTTAATTAACTGGTTCTCTTTCGAATATTTCGTGGAGAACCTTGACAGGCTATCCTGTGTTATTTTTAGTTCAATATTATCAGCTTCGTAATCAGCTTTGTTGTTGTTTTTTTTTTTTTGACTAAAAGAAAGAAGGAGGGAATGAGGAGCTCTTTTAGAATGATGAAGTGAAGCTTTTGTACGCTCGTGAGGCTTCACGAGCTTAACATTTCATTTGGTTTACCCTGTCTGTCTCTCTAACTATATTTGTGACCTCATCATTCAGCTTACAAGAAGTGAAGCGAAACACGATTAATGATAATTAATAAGCAGAGAAGTGAGTAATCTGACCTATATGCAAACAGGGTAATTATCGATTAGTTATTAATGGCTTCTGAAATGTTAAGTATTGCCGTTTAAAAGAAAACTTTTTAAGTAGATATAAATATAAGCTGTTTCATGCTAATTCTTTAAGTGGTCACATTATCCACATCTATCATGTTGTCGCACTGTTCAGCTATGTGAAAGAGTGTCGATTGGTTGCCCGTTTCCCAAGGTAATGGATGTGATCCATATGATTGTGTGTTTTAAACATAGTTGCTCCTGTGTGTCAATACATGCTAAACAATGCTGTGGGATTGATGCAAACTATTCTGAAGGTACTTCTGTTAAATGTACAAAGCATAAGCTCTACAAATGAATTTCCAGGTCACAATAACTGCTATGTAGGCTAATTTCTCAGGAAACTGTGCAATTAATTTTGATATATAATGTTACTATTTGTACTTTATTTGGCATTATTTGTTGAAGCATACTAAAAGTTTGTCAACAATGCTACAAGGAAGTAAAGGTTTAACAAAGTAACATCAAGTGATTGTTGATACAGTAGCAAGTGTTTACTCTCAGGTGCTTTAAGGTGGGTCGATATTATATGCTCAAAGAGACTTTTCTTCGAACATATAATCATTGACACATAAAGAGCAAATGCTGTAAAGCAAGAACGGCCACGTCCGAGCATTTTTTCCTTGGGAAAAAATTCAGATGGCCATATTGGGAACTGCCCTTTTCCACAACGTACAGCAATCTCGGAGCTGGTATATTTAGTTAGGGGGTGTAGGGGGGCACAGCCCCCACATGTTGGGGGGTGAGGGGGTCAAAGCCCCCACTTGATTAGGGTTTGAAGTTTATGTTTTTTGTGTATGGCCCCGTGAATTTCTTCCCCAAGGATAAAACTTGCCGACATGGCCATTCACGCTTTAGAGTGTTCGCACTTTGTGTCGATGATTATATGTTCGAAGAAAAGTCTCTTCAATCATATCATATAGACCCCTTTAAGGTCAAGTCTAGCAAACACTGGAATTCTACGTCTGTCTGAGTATACAGGGGGCACAATGTGCTCTACCACTGTAAAGTTCATCTTACTTAACTGTACAAACAAAGCAGACAGACTGCTTCATAAAGCCCTCAAAAGTTTATTAAGTGCATTCTTGTTCAGTCTAAATCACAAATATCATCTCCTAAGCACCAGGTGGATACAGGTTGAAACACATTTGTCTGAACATACAGAAAGTGAGATGGATGTACACCCACCCAATTAGTGGCTATATATATAATCCGTGTTTTCCTGATGCTAGCTCTGAATCAAGGCAGTGAAGGTTTAATGCTATGGCAGGATGTCAACAAGTCTAGAAATATATTCCTTTACCTACCAATGTAAACACCATATCTCAAAGAAACTACTTTCTTTTTTAAGCTCTTTGGAAATGACATGAATTCTGAAATGCTAAAGCAGTACGGTACACAGCTGATTTATTTATTTATTGTATACCAGTCCAGCGATGACAGCACTGCTTCCATTAGCATGGCATCCTGTGACAAATGTTACCTGATGCAGGTCCAGATTTTAGCTTCTGAACAACTTTAGGGCAACAGTAATTGCTCGAGCAAGAGATGATAAAATTTCAGCTCAAATCTAACAAAAAAATGTCACTTTGTGTGCTTTGCATGAGGGGGCATGAATTATTCCAGCTTATGCCATTCTGATATGCAATATGGCCCATTTGCCAAACACTTAGTGTTGTACAGATGCAAGACATCCATTGGCTTTACCAGCTGCCACTTATTGTAGTGCTATGTACCACATTAAGTTACACCCACCAATGCTTATACATGGGGCAGTTTACCAGCTCAGATGAAGTAGACTGTAGGCTTGTTGAGACAAGATGACAGTTTCACCACAACACCATGCTTTACCCACCATTGCTTGACTTGTGGGACAGTGAATGATTCGTAGAAGTATGATCCAGGGGTATTGATGGTGTGCTTCATAAAACCTTTGGTGAATGGAAGTTCAGTAGGTATGCACCCCGGGATATGTATCGTAATGCAAATCAGTCAAATCATATACAGTGCATTACAAGTATGAAATGTCATGAGTATGACGTGTTTCGGGCTGTGTATCTTAATGCAAATCAGTTGAATCATATACAGTGCATTACAAGTATGAAATGTCATGAGTAGGACATGTTTTGGGCTGTGTATCGTAATGCAAATCAGTCTAATCATATACAGTGCATTACAAGTATGAAATATCATCAGTATAACGTGTTTCAGGCTGTGTATCATAATGCAAATCAGTCGAATCATATACAGTGCATTACAAGTATGAAATATGAGTATGACGTGTTTCGGGCTATGTATCGTAATGCAAATCAGTCGAATTATATACAGTGCATTACAAGTATGAAATATCATGAGTATGATGTGTTTTGGGCTGTGTATTGTAATGCAAATCAGTCAAATCATATACAGTGCATTACAAGTATGAAATATCACGAGTATGATGTGTTTAACAAATTGTTATACAGGATTATCAAGCAGCTCTTAACATTCAATGCTCTTTACCTTCATTACTGTTATAAATATGCAATGCACTGGTTAACAGCTTTCTTCTTAGCATGCTTCTATCCATAACTACACTAACTACACATCATTACAAATCTGAATGTCTTAGCATTATTGAAATGCCTTGAGGATTGCAATATCAGTCATAGTGCAACAGAGGTCATATAGCACTGCATTCAGTTTTATACATCCTGTATATTTAATTTACACTGGGTACTCTTTTCTGCAAATGTATGGTATTGTTTTGTAGTACCCTTTTGAAATGTCAGGTTGTCTGTTGGGCCAGAGTTAGATGTTGCGAGGTGCAGGTATGGCATGTTTGACATGGAGTACGATTGTGTTGGTGTACACATTGCTTTGTGAGTGGCAACACTCATGAGTGACATCTATCATTCTGATGATTTTCTGATGGTAATGGAGGGTACAGCCCTGTTTTTAGACCCTTGTGCTCTGCATTAGTTTGAGTTTGCCCAAAAGAAGCTAATGAACTTACTTGTAGTTCTTTGGTAGTGCACAACATTCAAACAGATCACTGTAACATTTATAAATTCTAAAATTGATGTTCTCAGATGTGACTTATCCAAATTTTATGTTGAAGAGCAAAACATTTTTCAGATACTTATATAAATATTGCATCAGTAAAGGATTTTTTATATACAAGAAGGAATAATAAGGTTAAAAGGAACATTGATAGAATCCTTAGCTATATTTACCATATAATGTTTATACCACACATCTAGGAGACAAAGCTCAAGTTACATCTACACTTGAATGTAGTTATAAACAAACAAGAAAAATATGGCATGGCTAACAATACATAAAAGTAGTGGATAAGACGTGTTGCACCCTGACCAGATCACTATTTTTCTCTCTTTATATGTGAAACATGAATTGATCTGTTGGTATGCGCAGGTGTAAGACGACAAATAAGAAGTTATGTACCTACCATAACATTCCATGTTAGTTGTCTTCTTCTCGCCTTCTTTCTTGCTGGATGGGTTCAGAGCCGATCTTCGGCTCCGACTCGGCAATCTACTAAAGCTCGAGAGCTATTTACTGGCTTGAGGCCCTGCCTATATCCCACAATGCTAGGCGTCAGATCCCCAGATCTCGTTTGGCAGAGCTAACACCAAGGAAAGATTCAAGGACACCTGTCCAACCACAAGGAAAACTATAGTACAAAGACAGAAGAGGACACAATGTACATCAGAGATGTCCAGAGAAAGAAGGCCCCAAAAGGGGACTCTTCTCGGTCTGTCCAGGCTAGGGGGATGGAGGGTGGGACGCAAGAAAGAAGGCGAGAAGAAGACAACTAACATGGAACGTTATGGTAGGTACATAACTTCTTAATGTTAAGTTGTCTATCTCGCCTTCATTCTTGCTGGATGGGACAGCGTCCCTAGCACCTTAGTCCTGGGTGGCTCATCGGAACAGACTCTTGAGCACAGTGAAACCAAACTCAGCTCTATTCCTAGAGGCCACATCCAACTTATAATGTGAAATGAATGTATGAGGAGTGGCCCAAGTGGCTGTGGCACAAATAGATTCCATTGGTAGTCTTGCTTGAAAGGCTACCAACGTAGCCAATGCTCTGGTGGAATGACCTTTAGGTTTAGCAGGGAGTTGTTTATGTCTGAGTTGATAAATCAAGGTAATAATAGAGGACAACCACCTGGATAAGGTTACTTTGGAAACTGGCCATCCTTGTTTGCCCTCAGCATAGGATAGGAAAAGTTGGTCTGATTTTCTTATTTGCTTTGTCCTGTCCAAGTAGAAACGTAATTGCCTGTGAACATCCAAGCGGTGCAAATTTTGTTCAGCTTTGTTCGAATAGTTAGGAAAAATATGGGCAGATCAATAGACTGATTCAGATTTGTTTCAGAGGGTATCTTGGGTAAAAACTAAGGATTAGGCCTAAGTGAAAATATGTCCTTATGAAACACAAGATAAGGAGGATGAATACAGAGGGCTTGAAGTTCCGAAACTCTCCTAGCTGATGTGATGGCTACCAAAAAGAGAGTCTTCCAGAAGAGCAATTTTAAGGAACAGGAAGCCGCTGGTTCAAAGGGGGGGAGAATCAAGGAAGCCAATATCAAGTTCAAGTCCCACGGAGGCGGGGGATACCTGACCGGGGGCCTAAGTAACAAAGTTCCTTTGAGAAAGGCCTTGCAAAGTTTGTGGGACATGATGCTGGTTTCTGACAGGCTAGCATGGAAATTTGCAATAGCAGCTAATTGGACCCTAATGGTGGCAGAGGAGGAACCAGCTTGAAAGAGCTCTGCTAAAAAAAATCTAAAACATGATGGACAGGGGCTGTAAAAGGGTCAATATTCCTAGCCTCTGCCCAGAAGGAGAAACATTTCCACTTACTAACATTAGTCTTCCTGGAGGCAGATTTGTGCGAAGAAAAGATGATTTCATGCACCGGCTGAGAAATTAGCGGAAGCCTGGCTAAAGTTGGAAGTGGAGCAACCAAGCTGTAAGGCTGAGAGACTGAAGGGACTGGTGCAGCCTGCCCGACTGATGGACCAAGAGGTCTGGCACAGGGTCCAGATTCCAAGGCTGCTCCAGCAGGTGGCGATGCAAAAATGGGAACCAAATTTGTCGAGGCCAGTAAGGGGCAATGAGGATCATCCTGGATCCCAAAGCGGTTGCCTTCTGAATTAGCTTGGGAATTAGGGGAAAAGGTCGAAAAGCATACAGAAGACCCCGGGGCCAATCGTGAACTAGAGCGTCTCTGGGGGAGTGGCCGGGAAGGGGGAAGAGAGCGAAGTCATCGCACTTGCTGTTGAGAGGGGTTGCAAAAAGGTCGCAGCAAGTTTGACCCCAACTGCAGAAGATTTTGTCCGCTACTGATTGATTGAGAGACCACTCATGAGGCATGAGAATAGCTCTGCTTAGCCTGTCCGCTATGACATTGGACCTCCCGGGGATGTGCGTTGCTATCAGAAACCGTTGAGAGGAGATTGCCCACTGCCAGAGTCTGAGTGCTTTTCGATAGAAGGACTTGGTTCCGCCCTGCTTGTTGATGTACCACACTACAGACATATTGTCTGTCTGAATTGCAATAGTCCCGGTGGGTAAAGAGTCATGCAGAGCTTGCAACGCCAAAAGCACCGTTCTCATCTCCAAGACATTTATGTGCAGATGGTACTCTAGAGGTTGCCAGGTGCCTTGGACAGTCCTGCCCTGAAAATGCCCCCCATCCCCACCCGGTCAGGGAGGCATCCATGGTCACTATGGCAACAGGTGGAGGAAGAACACATGGTCTGCCCTGGAGTATCAGAGGGGAGACCATCCACCAAGCTAGGTGGTCTTTGCATGATTGAGTGATTATTATCTTGTGAGACATTGGAAGCTGTTGAAAGGACCATTGAGTAAAAAGCATCCACTGAAGAAGCCGCATGTGAAAGCGAGACAGGGGAACTAGTATGACTGCTGCTGCCATGAGGCGCAAGGTCTTTAGTACAACTCTGGCTTTAATCCTGTTGCACTGTAGTAAGACTTGCACATGTCGGCAGATTTCTGAAACTCTGTCGAGAGGAAGCCTTGCAGACAGATCTTTTGAATTTAAGATTGCGCCTATAAAGATAATAGACTGAGAAGGCGACAATGCAGACTTTTAGAAATTTATTGATATACCTAGCTCGGTGCAAGTTTGGATGGTATAATCCCTGGCTCGCAGTAGTTGATGCCTGGTGGGAGCAGTGAGGAGCCAGTCGTTGAGATATGGAAACACCTGGAATCCTCGCCGTCTCAGGTGAGCCGTAACCACTGCCATGCATTTGGTGAACACCCTGGGGGCTGTGGTGAGACCAAAGGGCAGGGCCCTGAATTGATAGTGACTGGCTCCCATCCGGAAGCGGAGAAACCTTCTGGAGCGCCTGTTCATTTTGATATGGTAGTACGCATCCCGAAGATCTATGGAGCACATCCAATTGTCCTGACCCAAAAAGGGTAGAATGGACTGGAGGGTGACCATCCGGAACTTTGTTCTTTGAACAGACTTGTTCAGCCTGCTGAGATCCAAAATGGGTCTCCAGTCCCCTGTCTTTTTTGGCACCAAAAAGAACTTGGAGTAGATTCCGGATCCTTGCTGGTCTGCTGGGACTGGCTGGATGGCCCGTTTGTCTAGCAGTTTTGAAATTTCTAATACTGCCTGTTCCCTTAGACCAGGTGGAACATCTTGAAGGGACTTGGTTGTTTGTACCGGGGTGTGGACAAAGGGAATCTTGTAACCCTCGGATATGATAGACCGTACCCATTTGTCTTGTGTGAGGAGTTGCCAGGCTTCTGGGTACAGTGACAATCTTCCCCCGACTGCCTCCGAAGGCGGACAGTCGGGCAGCCCCTCAGGGGTGCTGCAAGGGTTTGTCAGAGAACGATTCTCTGCTACCCTGATTCTGCGGGCCCCCCTCTGCCCCTCGGGAGGCATCTATTATTGTTCCCTCCCCTGCCCCTGGAGGGAAACTCGCCACGTGTGTCAGGCACGACTCCCTGGGCTTTCCGAAACCACAAAACTCCTAAAAAGATGGACAGAGGTTTTCTATTTACTAGACACATTTACTATTAAAGGTGATAACTCATTAATATTTTCTCACCAAGACTATAGATTTGGTACTCAAACAGAATAGATAAAATATATGTTTCTAGGACCTACATTCAAAGTTTCCACTTTTTCAATAATTCCATGCCCTCTCTCCAATCATAACACCCAAGTTATAAAATTTCAAATGGGGTTTAAACCATTAGCCATCACATCCAGAATTCCATCTTACATCACAAAAATTAAAGAATTCAAACTCTGATTATTAACAGAACTCCATTTGTTCTAGAAACTAACTATACTTCAGAGACTAATATAGTTATGATATGGGACTCACTAAAACCTCATGTATATGGCAAAACGCTAAGCTGGTTTAAAAATAAAACTAAAGAATGGGAATCAGATTTGCAGGAATTACAATCTCAACTCTTATTACTTAAATCTAAAAAGACCACAAATTCTTCTGATAATAAAAAGAAAATAGAGGATCTAAACAAAAATGTAATAACATTTTAACCCACAAGACTAATCTATCTTTAGAGAGATTAAAGTTAAACTCTTATGCAAATTCACCTAAACACCTGCATAATCTATGAAAATTAAAATGCAATCTAAAGCTAACAATATTGTTAATATCCTACACAAGGGGAAGAATAAACACGTTTAGATATAGGTGACATTCCTGGTGCCCTTAAACATCATTATGCAGGACATTATAAAAATGAAAGTTTTTCAATTAATCAATTGAATCTGGAAGAAATTTCCACTAAACTAAAAAAAATCCCAAAGAATTAAAGTTAGAGCTTCATAGACCAATATCACATAAAGAGGTCACTGATAAAATAAAAGGAAGTAAACCTAATAAAGCTCCTGGAATAGATGGCATACTTATAGAAATGTAGAAACTTTTTCCTATCTCCATAACATCTCTTTTCCATAAAACACTACTTGAAATTCAAACACAAGGCACAATCCCACCTTATTGGAGATATTCTTTAATCACCCCGATTTTAAAGGAAAATAAAGAACCGGTCTATTGTGGCTCCTATAGACCAATATCATTACTAAATAATGATTATAAGATATTTATGTCAATTTTAGTTGACACAATAAAAATTCCTTTACCCCAAATAATTAACAATGATCAAACTGGATTTATATATAATAGTCATACACAAGGCAATATGAAAAGAATTATAACCCTAACAGAATTCCTAAATAGGGAAAATAAAGAAGGATTGACAATTGGATTAGACGCAGAGAAGGCCTTTGACTCCATAAATTGGGATTATCTGTTTAAAATGTTAGTCTTATTTGCCCCCCCTTATTTCACTTATAAATAACATTTATGAAAATAATTTAGTCTATGTTAAATTAAGACTATTCACTTCAGAATCTATCCATTTAACAAAGTGAACTAAGCAAGGTTGCTACATGTCCCCTATTCTCTTTGCATTGGCTATAGGAATACTTTCTGTTTCGATAAGAAAAAGTCCCAAGATAAAAGGTATAGATTTAAATGATCAATGCAATTCTAAAATAACATTGTTTGCAGATGATGTATTTCTCACAGTTCTTAACTCAAAAAAGGTATTAAATGAAGTAGATTCATTAATTGAGAAGTTCCATATGATATCTGGACACTGCTTCAATAAATCAAAATCAAAATTTTTGTTACTGAATAAAAAGAAGGAAATAAAAGTAAATGAGAATCATATTATTGGCAAACAAGTTCCCACTTTAAATTACTTAGGAATTATATTCAGTAAAGATATGGAAGAGAT
Source organism: Protopterus annectens (assembly GCF_019279795.1). Lineage (NCBI taxonomy): Eukaryota > Metazoa > Chordata > Ceratodontiformes > Protopteridae > Protopterus > Protopterus annectens. Next base: position 1,079,756,481 of record NC_056748.1, read on the forward strand.
AATAAATGTAAATTATAATAATATTATCAATGCAATTAAAAGTTCTGTGAATAAATGGAATAAAATGTTCTTGACCTTTGAAGATAGACTTCAAATGATAAAGATGATCTTACTTCCTAAGATTCTTTATGTAGCCAAAGCTATTCTGATGATTTCCAAGAGACAGTTTCTCAAGAAAATAAACACACTTCTACTTAAAATTTTATGGTCATCTAAAAGAAATAGAGTTGCTCTTGCACACCATATTTGACTGTGGGAACAAGGAAGGCTAAACTTTCCAGACATCGAGACTTGTGTAAAAGCTTCTATATTTAAAACCATTACAGACTAGATAAATCCCAATTACTCCTCTAATTGGAAACAATTACATTCTGCTATAATAGCAAATGAAAATACTATGTTAAAAAATCTCCCAGTAACAAACAATTCTAAAAAACTATTTTTTTATTATGTACTAATATACAATACAATATAGCAAGACTCATTAAGTTGAATATAATTAATTAACTCTCTAATATTTTTAGGAAATGTGTTAATGTAACTATTGATATAAAACTTTGGTTTGATCTATTAATTCCATTTATCATTAATAAGACTTGTCCCGACAGAGTAAACAGAGAAGTTCTCATTTCTTGGGAGTACAAAAACTTTATTTGCTGGCAACAGTGCATTAGAGATTTAAAGATCCTGGATGTTCAATACATAAAGACACAATATGAAATGACGTATCAAAAGTGGCTACTACTTCAGAGTGTACTAATATATTCTCAGAAAAATGTAGAATAATTAACAATTCTTCTTTTAAGATTAACCCAAAATTCATAAGCTGGCTATTTGGAATTATATAGAATAATTACAATATGAATAATATCATTTCAAATATATATAAAGAAAATAATGTATAAAACACTACCCAAACCAACTTATTGGCAATATATCACAAAAGGACAATCTATATGCTTAATATTAGAAAATAAATCAAACATTTTGCTATCTGTTAAACTAACATCTAATTCTCAGTATTGGAAAATATTTAGTTGGAAGTTTCCACACAGAACTTACTTAACTCGTGACAGAATTGATAAAATTAACTCAACTGAAAATGGGTTATGTTGGAGATGTCAGTGAATAACTAAAGACAACTGGTCTCATATATTTTATGATTGTATCACTATTAAAACTTATTGGAGTGATGTTACTTCCTACAGGCTTTATTTACAGAGTCCTTTGTTCTATCTAAAGCACTAATTTTATTAAATGTGAATGAAGGTCCTTATATGAATAAAATGAACGTATTTACTATGGACAATACAGGTGAATGCCATAAAGTGTATTACCCGGAAATGGAACTCTAATATACTGCCTACTATGGATGATTTATTATCTCTTTTGAAGAAAACAGCATTGATGGAGACCAAAACTAAAGAACTCAGAATTTACCCTTAGCCATTAGTCAACAATCCCTGGAGAAAAGTTCTATCATCAATTGATACTCTGTAAATGGATTCTAATACATCTGTAACTGAATTTACTAGCCAGGTTTCATAAATACTTGGTTTCCTTTATTTATGTTAGGCCAAATGTAATTATGGTATATAGTTACTTAAACTGATATTTGAAATGCAGTGCAAGTGATTTAATAAGATTTGTTTTGGAAATAATAAAACTATCTGAGAAAAACAAATTCTGGGCATGTACGTAAAAGTACAATGGATGTAAATGTTGTACCTGACATGCAAAATTTTGCTTAATAATGTTTAGATTGAACAGAGACGATCAAACAGTTATGATAAAACCTTTTTTACAATATATATGTTACTGTATTGTACAGTATTTTGCCAAATATAAGGTCTGAATTAATTTTCTCATGCATAATTTAAGAAATGTCATATTTTTAGCATAATAATTGTTGTAATAGCTATATATTCAAATCAATATGAAACTATACAGAAAATGTAAGGAAAATTTGGACAAAATTGTTGCCATGTTTCAACTTATAAATGATAGCCTGCGGATGTCACAGCGATGTACTGGTATTTACTTCAAACAAATATGTACCATAAAGTATGACCGTTCCATGACTGGCTAATGCTCTAATCCCTTTTCTTCTTAAATGAATATTTCTGTTCACTCATTGTACGGCTCTCAGCAATGACATTTCTTTGGACACAGTCAAAAAACTGAGGACACAATAAATCGAAGTTGACTTTTACACACAGTTCAGCTTTCATAAATTCAGGCCACTTGAGGTTTTTTTCATCAGTCCACAAGTTGAGGTGTACTGAAGTTAGAAGGCTAGTAAGGGTGCTTTATTAAAGGAGATTAAGATTATGCTAAACAGTACTAAATTCTACTAACTTCAATGTTTACACAATACCGAATTCAACTAAATACCCTTAAACTAAGGGCGTGCCATTGAACTCCTCTAACTATGGTAAAGGACGCCTCCACAACATACCTTACTTTCCTTTAGAAATTTCACCCCAAATGAATGTATCAAGGCTCAAAAACTTTCCTCCTGGTCTTATCACTGCTTGTCTGACAACTGAGAATATGAAAGCATTGCCTATAATTAATATTTTCCCTTGCACTATAAAGAAAACAAGAAGACAACATTACAGGAGTATCAACCAAACTAATCCTTAACTACCATATATAGAACTTGTAAGCTTCAAAAGCCCATCTGCCTTTCCTTTTAACTAAATTAACAGATTTGTCCTTCTGAGTCAAATCTGAGGCTCCCTATCTGAGAAGAATGTGATTGATACTTCTGTATACTAATGCCATGACTAAACAAAGCTCTTTTCAAAACTACGTTAAAATGATGAGGCAACACTAGCAAAATCACCTGCTGAAAAGTTTTTGTACATTTCAGTCTGGCATGTTTTGCTGCTACCTCAAACCACATTCAGTTCAAGTAAGCAGTATAAGGCTGATTAAAAAACACTTTCATGGTTAAGCAATGGCACCTACACTGAAGTCGCCTCAAAGTACACTTCAGATTGTGAACTGAACAACTTGCAGGACTGTACAATGAAAAAAAATAACCCCCTTACCTCACCAGCAATACTACACTGATGTGCTTCCTTTAGAAAAAAAAAAACTGTTTTCAAAAGGGAAGAATTTTACATCCGAAACTCCACCACTGCTGACCCTTCTCACTTCCATGTACCATTAAAGAACCTGCTTCACCCCCACGTTGGCACATTTAATGATGTAAGCACAACACTAGTGTAAGGGTGCATCTAATAATACATGCTGGACAGAAAAAGTTAAGTTCTTTCAGTGGGATTAGTGTCGTATCTGAAATGTTTGATGCTAACTGATCAAATTCAGAAAGTGTGTAGGTTGTAGGGTGTATCCAATTGAACCAAATACCGCATGGTGTCTCCTGCAGATAATTGATTTTATTTTTTCCAGATAATATGCTCTCTGGAAAAGGCAGTCTTTAGTTTCTTGACAGTGTGCCTTAACTATGGACAGTCTGAAAGAAATCCAGACGGTTGGCAACCCTATCTGTGCTCAGTCATATTGCATTAGGTATTCTAGAACACTGTACTAACTGTTTATTACTTCTACCAAATGATACTTCAGCCTGTGAGAGATGTAAATATTTAACAAATATGGAGGCAATCCTTTTGCATCAGGCGAATGCCAGAAAGCATCATACCTCTACAACACCACATCAATCACAGAACACTACTGTACTCAACATACAATGATCATACCTCTACAGCACCACATCAGTCAGAGAACACTACTATACTCAACATATGATGATCATACCTGTACATCACCAGTCACAGAACACTACTATACTCAGCATACGATGATCATACCTCTACAACACCACATCAGTCACAGAACATTACTATACTCAACATACCATGAACATACCTCTACAACAACACATCAGTCACAAAACACTACTATACTCAGCATACGATGATCATATCTCTACAACATCACATCAATCACAGAACACTACTATACTCAACATACGATGATCATATCTCTACAACACCACATCAGTCACAGAACACAACTGTACTCAAGGGTCTATATTAGAACACTGAACTTTCAAAATTTCGAGTGTTCTAATATCGAACCCTATTAATTGAAAATTTAAAACATCGAACATACAAACAGCAAATTTTTTCCTAGGGAAACAAATTTGCTGTTCCAAATCACATACACAGAACACAAGCACACCAAACAAACAGCAATCCACACACATACACCTAAACTCTTACACCTAACCCTACACTGAGCTATACATACACCACTATCCACTTACCTTAACCCAAACCCTAACCCTACAGTCCATCACTATCGCACAGTCACTTCACCTGCGCACTAACCCTAACTCACCTACCCCGCCCTAACCCTCACGTCCACACAATCGCACACTTACCTGACTCGCGCCCTAACCCTAACTCACCTACCCTGCCTAACTCTCACGTCCACACAATCGCACACTTACCTGAACCCGACCTGTAACTTTCCACCACAGTGCTGAAAATACCGAAGCAACAGAAATGGACAACCAAATTCTTTCCATAGGAAAAAATGTGGTTTTCTGTTTCTTCGATATTTTCAGCATTCGCTGAAAATGGGTCAATATTAGAACACTCAAAATTTTGAAAGTTCTGTGTTCTAATATAGACCCATACCCAACATACAATGATCATACGTCTACAACCCCACATCAATCACAGAACACTACTGTACATAACATACGATGATCATAACTCTACAATACCACATCAGTCACAGAACACTACTATACTCAACATACAATGATCATACCTCTACAACACCACATCAATCACAGAACACTACTATACTCAACATACGATGATCATACCTCTACAACACCACATCAGTCACAAAACACTACTATATTCAACAGACGATGATCATATCTCTACAACACATCAGTCACAGAATACTACTATACATATACAATGATCATATATCTACAACACCACATTAATCACAGAACACTACTATAAATAACATACGATAATCATACCTCTACAACACCACATCAGTCAAAGAACACTACTATACTCAACATACAATGATCATACCTCTACATCACATCAGTCACAGAACAATACTATACTCAACATACAATGATCATACCTGTACAACACCACATCAGTCACAGAACACTACTGCACTCAACATACGATGATCATACGTCTACAACCCTACATCAATCAGAGAACACTCCTCTACATAACATACGATGATCATAACTCTACAATACCACATCAGTCACAGAACACTACTATACTCAACATACGATGATCATACCTCTACAACACCACATCAATCACAGAACACTACAATACTCAGCATATGATGATCATACCTCTACAACACCACAGTCACAAAACACTACTGTACTCAACATACAATGATCATACCTCTACAACAGCACATCAGTCACAGAACACTACTATACTCAACATACGATGATCATACCTCTACAACACCACATCAATCACAGAACACTACTATACTCAGCATATGATGATCATACCTCTACAACACCACAGTCACAGAACACTACTGTACTCAACATACAATGATCATACCTCTACAACAGCACATCAATCACAGAACACTACTATACTCAACATACGATGATCATACCTCTACACCACATCAATCACAGAACACTACTATACTCAACATACAATGATCACACTTCTACAACACCACATCAGTCACAGAACACTACTATACATGATCATACCGCTACAAAACCACATCAGTCACAGAACACTACTGTACTCAGCATATGATGATCATACGTCTACAACCCCACATCAATCACAGAACACTATTATACTCAGCATACGATGATCATACCTCTACAACACTACAACAGTCACAGAACACTACTACACTAAGCATACAATGATCATACCTCTACAACACCACATCAATCACAGAACACTACTACACATAACATACAATGATCATACCTCTACAACACATCTATCACAGAACACTACTATATTCAGCATACGATGATCATACCTCTACAACACCACATCAGTCACAAAACATTACTATACTCAACATATGATGAGCATAACTCTATATCACATCAGTCACAGAACACTACTGTACACAACATACGATGATCATACCTCTACAACATCACATCAGTCACAGAACACTACTATACTCAACATACAGTGATCATACCTCTACAACACCACATCAATCACAGAACACTATGATACTCAGCATATGATGAAGATGTAAAGAGAAATTTGCCAAAGCTTCTGGAACTCAGTGTAAACTATCCTAGCCTCCAACATACAAGACAGTGCCTACTTCTTCTCCACTCACACATACTGCAGATCTACAGAGCTTACCCCAACAGTGGTCAAGAAAGTGGCCTGAGGCTAACAAGGCCCATTATGACTGTTTTCACACAGGGAAATGTTTCAGTTATAAGTAACTAACTTTATAGTTAGGCATAATGACTCCACATTCACCAAATGGATAAGAATAGGGTGACAACATGCTGCTTGACTGACATCAGGATCAGCGATGTTACAAGAGTCATAAGGTCCCTTAAGTCAGACCAATATGGCTATGACCTAGTTGTGGTCCATGTGGGAGTGAATGACCTGAGGTGCTCCACCAAGAGGATCATACAAAGAACCATGATTGAATTTAAGCAAAAGATGCCTAAATACCAATACAAGGTAATTGGCTTAAACAACTGACTAATTAGTGTCACTCTAAGGTGATCCTGTATGTGCCATCCTGGGATGATATGGTATGTAAGACTTTCTGTTACACCAGGGATGGCTTACATCCATTTCACTAGGGCTTCCACATGCTGGCTAAAACCACTGCTGCCCCATGGTGCCTTTTTTTAGGCAGACTCCCCCTACTTGTCCTTTCTGCTCAGAAAACCAATTCCAATTTGGACAACATCAAGGCAGCACAACTTAGTGTGGGTCTTTATAGAAATATGACAGAACTTAAGGTACTTCTGCATCCTGAACACATTTATATTTGCGTAGATAATGAGACATGGTTCCATGCAGTGACAGCACCCCCTCTATACTATGGTGTCTATCATACCTTCAGACACTTGGGTAACTGCAGGGGATAATCTATATTTATTAGAAACTCCATTACTTCACATTAAATTAACTACAGATGTAATCTGGAGCACTGGATCCAAATCACCCTTAAATTTATTACTTCATTGCCAGCTACACATCCTCATCAGTGTCACCCAAAATAACAAAAATTACTTCAGCACCATAAAGGCATTATATAGCAAACTAAATACCTCCTTACTAAGCAAAATACAGTTGTGTAAATAAACTTATCATAATAGTAGATATATGAATGATCACTACTACAGTGGTCTTAATATTATGGGCTATATCCTGCCAAGGATATAACAGCCGGCCAGCTTCCAAGCTTCATAGCATCTTCCACATGCCCAAACTGTCTGGCAGCTTGAGTTAACCTCTAAAAGACAAGTTTGGGTGCAAGCCCTTCAGAGGTTTCCTGCCAACAGAAAGAGGGAGGCTGAGCACAGAAAGAACGATGCTAAGAAGAACAAAAAATAAATAAATAAATAACCACACCCTGGCATAACCCCACACCTAAAACAAGAGAGTGGATGGGAAGGAGTGGCTTCTACTGCACTGACCATTCCAACATCTATTGTTATGGCAAGTTTATTTACATAACTGTACTAGGTTCATCATATTCATCACTGCTGCAGTACCCTTAGCTATATGGATAGATTACCCTAGCTTACTACATTTCAGAAGTGGAAGAAGAATCCAGAAGTCACTGGAGAATGCTCCTAGCAAAGCCTGATCTAGACCTAGGGAAGGAATCAAGCTTTGAGTGCTTTGTAAAAATATGAACAGAGAACAAAGTTGCTGCTTCTAAAATCAAACCCTTTCCAAAAGGCAATATATGATGCCAAGGTCCTTGTAGAGGGGCCCTTGACCCTCCCTGGAATAATTTTGTTGTGGTAAGTATAACAAAAAGTAATAACCTCAGTCTATAAATTTGAAAAAGTCTGCTTTGACATGCGTTGCCATTTCTTCCTACCTTTAGAAGAAATTAACAATTAATCTGCAGATTTGAAAAATTTTGTTCTGTCAGGAAAGTACCTAAATTGTCATTATCCTTTCTCCCTCATTTTTAAGATCAGTAAAGAAAATGGGGGCATGGATAGATTTGGCTTAAAGTAAACTGTGATACCATTTTAGGTATCAAATAACATATTAGTCCTCAAAGAAACCCTGTCTCTGTGGAAAATGAGATAGTGCTGACACACCATCTTCCAACTCAAAATACTCTTCTTATGAGTATATATCATTTTGTTGAACAAACCAAAAATCAAATAACTCTTCATTGAACTTTATCCCTTGAAAATTAATTAATTGAACAATCATTTTAGTGAAGTTTTTCCCAGGGATTAAAACTAGTTGACCATCATCGGGAATTTGTCCTTTTTCTCCACTGTAATGCGATTTCAGAGTTGGTATATTTAGTTAGGGGGGATGTGGGGATAAAACCCCACCTGGGTAGGTTTTAAATGATGTGTTTTTTATGGTGGTCAGTAGGTTCGCAAAGCAATTTTTTCCCTGGGAAAAACTTTGCTGAAATCATTTTTGATGGATTAAGTTTCAATGGATAAAGTTCAATGAAGAAGCATTCCGTTTTTAGTTTGTTCAACAAAATGATACAGACACTATCTTGCAGAAGTCAGGGCAATCAGTAAAATAAACTGTTTTCCATGTTAAGAAACTCAAGTCAGCCAGGTTAGCTGGTTCAAATGGAACAAGTGTTAAACTCTTTAACACAAAATTAAAATCACAGGAAGGGGGACACTTTATTTTTTTTTTGGAGGCCTCTTAGTTAAACTCCTTTCAGAAACATTTTTATATGGGAATGCCTTGAAACAGAAGGATCCATGGGCATACTGAAATGGCCAATAAATGAACCATGACAGAGGTGTAGAGTAAAAATGGCCATAGTATAGCAACTTATACAAATACTGTAAAACCGCAGAACAACTATGCTTGCACCAACTAGACCTTTTATATTAGTTAATATATGATATTCTAGTAGCACGCTTTCTTGCCTCCATTAGTACCTGATGTACATTCTCAGTAAACAGACGCCTAAAGACAATTAAGACCCTAACACCCAAGCCGTCAACTGAAGCTGATTGGGATCGGGGTCAGCCACCCCGATCTTGTGCGAGTAGATACATTCTATAAGGAAGTTTGTAGCAATAGCCCCTAGCCAGTTCCAAAAGAAGGTAGAATCACTGTTGCCTGAGCCAGAAATGGAGTCACCACAATGATATTGAGGGATTCTTTCTGAATATTCAGAAGTACTTTGGATATCAGTGGAAAGGCATACAGGAACATTCCTGAACAAGGAAAGGAAAAGGTGTCTGTCTTTCAGACCTTCTTGCGTGGAGTACTGGAGCAGAATCTTGCCAGCTGATTATTTAACAAATGGGCCTACATGAGGAACTCCCCACAGATGTATTAAATTTTGGAAGACCCCCTGATCCAGTCTGCATACATGAGGGTTGACACACAGTATTGCTCTGACAGAATGAAGTATGCCTGAAGAGTGAGTTTGTGCTGACAAGCTATATCCAAATGTAACATGAGTAGTCTGCAAAGCAGCTATGACCTGGACCCCCCTCGCTTGTAGATGTACCACATGACTGTGGTAATGTCTGAGACAACTTAAAGAGGTCCTGGGGATCAAAGATTATTCACAGAGTTGAGTGTCTTTATCAGGGAAAGAATCTTTTTATATCTATGTGATTTTGAATATCCTAGGTATTCTACACCATGTACTATTATCCCTAGGTGTTCTACACACCTTGTACTATTATTCCTAGGTGCTCTACACACCTTGTACTATTATCCTTAGGTGTTGTATACACCTTGTACTATTATCCCTAGGTGTTCTACGCACCTTGTACTATTATCCCTAGGTGTTCTACACACCTTGAACTGTTATCCCTAGTTGTTCTACACACCTTGTACTATTATCCTTAGGTGTTGTATACACCTTGTACTATTATCCCTAGGTGTTCTATGCACCTTGTACTATTATCCCTAGGTGTTCTACACACCTTGTACTGTTTTCCCTAGTTGTTCTACGCACCTTGTACTATTATCCCTAGGTGTTCTACACACCTTGTACTATTATCCCTAGGTGTTCTACACACCTTGTACTATTATCCCTAGGTGTTCTACACACCTTGTACTATTATCCCTAGGTGTTCTATACACTTTGTACTATTATCCCTATGTGTTATACACACCTTGTACTATTATCCCTAGGTGTTCTACACACCTTGTACTGTTATCCCTAGGTGTTCTACACACCTTGTACTGTTATCCCTAGGTGTTCTACACACCTTGCACTATTATCCCTAGGTATTCCACACACCTTGTACTGTTATCCCTACGTGTTCTACACACCTTGTACTATTATCCCTAGGTATTCCACACACCTTGTACTGTTATCCCTACGTGTTCTACACACCTTGTACTATTATCCCTAGGTGTTCTACACACCTTGTACTATTATCCCTAGGTGTTCTACGCACCTTGTAGTTATCCCTACCTTTCTACACACCATGTACTATTATCCCTAGGTGTTCTACACACCTTGTACTGTTATCCCTAGGTGTTTTACACACCTTCTACTATTATCACTAGGTGTTCTACACACCTTGTACTATTATCCCTAGGTGTTCTACACACCTTGTACTATTATCCCTACGTGTTCTACACACCTTGTACTGTTATCTCTACGTGTTTTACACACCTTCTACTGTTATCACTAAGTGTTCTACACACCTTGTACTATTATCTCTAGGTGTTCTACACACCTTGTACTATTATCCCTAGGTGTTCTACACACCTTATACTATTACCACTATGTGTTCTACACACCTTGTACTATTATCCCTATGTGTTCTACACACCTTGTACTGTTATCCCTAGGTGTTCTACACACCTTGTACTATAATCCCTAGGTGTTTTACACACCCTGTACTATTATCCCTATGTATTCTATACACCTTGTACTGTTATCCTTAGGTAACCTACACACCTTGTACTGTTATCCCTAGGTGTTCTACACACCTTGTACTATTAACCCTAGGTGTTCTACACACCTTGTACTATTATCCCTTCATGTTCTACACACCTTGTACTATTAACCCTAGGTGATGTACACACCTTGTACTATTAACCCTAGGTGTTCTATACACCTTGTACTGTTATCCCTACTTTTCTACACACCTTGTACTATTATCCCTAGGTGTTCTACACTCCTTGTACTGTTATCCCTAGGTGTTTTACACACCTTGTACTATTATCCCTATGTGTTCTACACACCTTGTACTGTTATCCCTATGTGTTATACACACCTTGTACTGTTATCCCTATGTGTTATACACACCTTGTACTGTTATCCCTAGGTGTTCTACACACCTTGTACTATTATGCCTCTGTGTTCTACACACCGTTTACTATTATCCCTAGTTGTTCTACACACCTTGTACTATTATCCCTAGGTGTTCTACACAACTTGTACTGTTATCCTTAGGTGTTCTACACACCTTGTACTATTATCCCTAGGTGTTCTACACACTTTGTACTATTATCCCTAGGTGTTCTGCACACCTTGTACTATTCATCCTAGGTGTTCTACACAACTTGTACTATTATCCCCAGGTGTTCAACACACCTTCTACGATTATCCCTAGGTATTCTACAGACCTTGTACTATTATCCCTTGGTATTCTACACATTGTACTGTTATCCCTAGGTGTTCTACACACCTTGTACTATTACCCTAGGTGTTTCTACACACCTGATACTATTATCCCTAGCTGTTCTACACACCTTGTACTATTCTCCCTAGGTGTTCTACACACCTTGCACTATTCTCCCTAGATGTTCTACACTCCTTGTGCTGTTATCCCTACGTGTTCTACACACCTTGTACTGTTATCCCTACATGCTCTACACACCTTGTACTGTTAACCCTAGGTGTTCTACGCACCTTGTACTATTATCCCTTGGTGTTCTACACACCTTGTACTATTACCCTAGGTGTTTCTACACACCTGATACTATTATCCCTAGCTGTTCTACACACCTTGTACTATTCTCCCTAGGTGTTCTACACACCTTGCACTATTCTCCCTAGATGTTCTACACTCCTTGTGCTGTTATCCCTACGTGTTCTACACACCTTGTACTGTTATCCCTATGTGTTCTACACACCTTGTACTGTTATCCCTATGTGTTATACACACCTTGTACTGTTATCCCTATGTGTTATACACACCTTGTACTGTTATCCCTAGGTGTTCTACACACCTTGTACTATTATGCCTCTGTGTTCTACACACCGTTTACTATTATCCCTAGTTGTTCTACACACCTTGTACTATTATCCCTAGGTGTTCTACACAACTTGTACTGTTATCCTTAGGTGTTCTACACACCTTGTACTATTATCCCTAGGTGTTCTACACACTTTGTACTATTATCCCTAGGTGTTCTGCACACCTTGTACCCTAGGTGTTCTGCACACCTTGTACTATTCATCCTAGGTGTTCTACACAACTTGTACTATTATCCCCAGGTGTTCAACACACCTTCTACGATTATCCCTAGGTATTCTACAGACCTTGTACTATTATCCCTTGGTATTCTACACACATTGTACTGTTATCCCTAGGTGTTCTACACACCTTGTACTATTACCCTAGGTGTTTCTACACACCTGATACTATTATCCCTAGCTGTTCTACACACCTTGTACTATTCTCCTAGGTGTTCTACACACCTTGCACTATTCTCCTAGATGTTCTACACTCCTTGTGCTGTTATCCCTACGTGTTCTACACACCTTGTACTGTTATCCCTACATGCTCTACACACCTTGTACTGTTAACCCTAGGTGTTCTACACACCTTGTACTATTATCCCTTGGTGTTCTACACACCTTGTACTATTATCCCTAGGTGTTCTACACACCTTGTACTATTACCCTAGGTGTTTCTACACACCTGATACTATTATCCCTAGCTGTTCTACACACCTTGTACTATTCTCCCTAGGTGTTCTACACACCTTGCACTATTCTCCCTAGATGTTCTACACTCCTTGTGCTGTTATCCCTACGTGTTCTACACACCTTGTACTGTTATCCCTACATGCTCTACACACCATGTACTGTTAACCCTAGGTGTTCTACACACCTTGTACTATTATCCCTTGGTGTTCTACACACCTTGTACTATTATCCCTAGGTGTTCTACACACCTTGTACTGTTATCCCTAGGTGTTCTACACACCTTGTACTATTATCCCTCCTTAGGTGTTCTACACACTTTGTGCTATTATCCCTAGGTGTTCAACACACCTTGTACTATTCATCCTAGGTGTTCTACACACCTTGTACTATTATCCCTAAGTGTTCTACACACATTGTACTATTATCCCTAGGTATTCTACACACCTTGCACTATTATCCTTAGGTATTCTACACAACTTGTACTATTATCCCTAGGTGTTGTACACACCTTGTACTATTATCCCTAGGTGTAGGACACACTTTGTACTATTATCCCTAGGTGTTCTACACACCTTGTACTATTATCCCTACATGTTCTACACACCTTGTACTATTATCCCTAGGTGTTGTACGCTCCTTGTACTATTATCCCTATGTGTTCTACATACCTTGTACTATTATCCCTACGTCTTCTACACACCTTGCACTGTTATCCCCAGGTGTTCTACACACCTTGCACTGTTATCCCTAGGTGTTCTTCACACCTTGTACTATTATCCCTAGGTGTTCTACACACCTTGTACTATTATCCCTAGGTGTTCTACACACCTTGTACTATTATCCCTAGGTGTTCTACACACCTTGTACTATTATCCCTATGTGTTTTACACACCATGTACTGCTATCCCTACATGTTTTACACACCTTGTACTGTTATCCCTAGGTGTTCTACACACCTTGTACTATTATCCCTAGATGTTCTACATACGTTGTACTATTCTCCCTTGGTGTTCTACACACCTTCTACTCTTCTACCTAGGTGTTCTACACACCTTGTACTGTTATCCCAAGGTGTTCTACACACCTTGTACTGTTACCCCTAGGTGTTCTACACACCTTGTACTATTACCCCTAGGTGTTCTACATGCCTTGTACTATTATCGCTAGGTGTTCTACACACCTTGTACTATTCATCCTAGGTTTTCTATGCTCCTAGTACTATTATCCCTAGGTGTTCTACACACCTTGAACTGTTATCCCTACGTGTTCTACACACCTTGTACTATTATCCCTAGGTGTTCTACACACCTTGTACTATTCATCCTAGGTTTTCTATGCTCCTAGTACTATTATCCCTAGGTGTTCTACACACCTTGAATTGTTATCCCTACATGTTCTACACACCTTGTACTATTATCCCTAGGTGTTCTACGCTCCTTGTACTATTATCCCTAGGTGTTCTACACACCTTGAACTGTTATCCCTACGTGTTCTACACACCTTGTACTGTTATTCCTACATGTTCTACACACCTTCTACTATTATCCCTAGGTGTTCTACACACCTTGTACTGTTATCCCTAGGTGTTCTACACACCTTGTACTATTATCCCTATGTGTTCTACACACCTTGTACTATTATCCCTACGCGTTCTACACACCTTGTACTGTTATCCCTTCATGTTCTACACACCTTGTACTATTATCCCTAGGTGTTCTACACACCTTGTACTATTATCCCTATGTGTTCTACACACCTTGCACTATTATCCCTACGTGTTCTACACACCTTGTACTATTATCCCTACGTGTTCTACACACCTTGTACTATTATCCCTACGTGTTCTACACACCTTGTACTGTTATCCCTATGTGTTCTACACACCTTGTACTGTTATCCCTAGGTGTTCTACACACCTTGTACTGTTATCCCTAGGTGTTCTACACACCTTGTACTATTATCCCTAGGTGTTCTACACACCTTGTACTATTCATCCTAGGTGTTCCATGCTCCTTGTACTATTATCCCTAGGTGTTCTACACACCTTGCACTGTTATCCCTACGTGTTCTACACACCTTGTACTATTATCCCTAGGTGTTCTACGCTTCTTGTACTATTATCCCTAGGTGTTCTACACACCTTGTACTGTTATCCCTATGTGTTCTACACACCTTGTACTGTTATTCCTACATGTTCTACACAACTTGTATTGTTATCCCTAGGTGTTTTACACATCTTGTACTATTATCCCTAGGTGTTCTACACACCTTGTACTGTTATCCCTACGTGTTCTACACACCTTGTACAGTTATCCCTATGTGTTATACACACCTTGTACTGTTATCCCTAGGTGTTCTACACACCTTGTACGGTTACCCCTAGGTGTTCTACACACCTTGTACTATTATCCCTAAGTGTTCTACATGCCTTGGACTATTATCTCTAGGTGTTCTACACACCTTGTACTATTCATCCTAGGTGTTCTATGCTCCTTGTACAATTATCCCTAGGTGTTCTACACACCTTGTACTGTTATCCCTACGTGTTCTACACACCTTGTACTATTATCCCTAGCTGTTCTACGCTCCTTGTACTATTATCCCTATGTGTTCTACGCTCCTTGTACTATTATCCCTAGGTGTTCTACACACCTTGTACTGTTATCCCTATGTGCTCTACGCTCCTTGTACTATTATCCCTAGGTGTTCTACACACCTTGTACTGTTATCCCTAGGTGTTTTACACACCTTCTACTATTATCCCTAGGTGTTCTACACACCTTGTACTGTTATCCCTATGTGTTCTACACACCTTGTACTGTTATTCCTACATGTTCTACACAACTTGTACTGTTATCCCTAGGTGTTTTACACACCTTCTACTATTATCCCTAGGTGTTCTGCACACCTTGTACTATTCATCCTAGGTGTTCTACACAACTTGTACTATTATCCCCAGGTGTTCAACACACCTTCTACGATTATCCCTAGGTATTCTACAGACCTTGTACTATTATCCCTTGGTATTCTACACACATTGTACTGTTATCCCTAGGTGTTCTACACACCTTGTACTATTACCCTAGGTGTTTCTACACACCTGATACTATTATCCCTAGCTGTTCTACACACCTTGTACTATTCTCCCTAGGTGTTCTACACACCTTGCACTATTCTCCCTAGATGTTCTACACTCCTTGTGCTGTTATCCCTACGTGTTCTACACACCTTGTACTGTTATCCCTACATGCTCTACACACCTTGTACTGTTAACCCTAGGTGTTCTACACACCTTGTACTATTATCCCTTGGTGTTCTACACACCTTGTACTATTATCCCTAGGTGTTCTACACACCTTGTACTGTTATCCCTAGGTGTTCTACACACCTTGTACTATTATCCCTCCTTAGGTGTTCTACACACTTTGTGCTATTATCCCTAGGTGTTCAACACACCTTGTACTATTCATCCTAGGTGTTCTACACACCTTGTACTATTATCCCTAAGTGTTCTACACACATTGTACTATTATCCCTAGGTATTCTACACACCTTGCACTATTATCCTTAGGTATTCTACACAACTTGTACTATTATCCCTAGGTGTTGTACACACCTTGTACTATTATCCCTAGGTGTTGTACACACCTTGTACTATTATCCCTAGGTGTAGGACACACTTTGTACTATTATCCCTAGGTGTTCTACACACCTTGTACTATTATCCCTAGGTGTTCTATACACGTTGTACTGTTATCCATACTTTTCTACACACCTTGTACTATTATCCCTACATGTTCTACACACCTTGTACTATTATCCCTAGGTGTTGTACGCTCCTTGTACTATTATCCCTATGTGTTCTACATACCTTGTACTATTATCCCTACGTCTTCTACACACCTTGCACTGTTATCCCTAGGTGTTCTACACACCTTGCACTGTTATCCCTAGGTGTTCTTCACACCTTGTACTATTATCCCTAGGTGTTCTACACACCTTGTACTATTATCCCTAGGTGTTCTACACACCTTGTACTATTATCCCTAGGTGTTCTACACACCTTGTACTATTATCCCTACGTGTTTTACACACCATGTACTGCTATCCCTACATGTTTTACACACCTTGTACTGTTATCCCTAGGTGTTCTACACACCTTGTACTATTATCCCTAGATGTTCTACATACGTTGTACTATTCTCCCTTGGTGTTCTACACACCTTCTACTCTTCTACCTAGGTGTTCTACACACCTTGTACTGTTATCCCAAGGTGTTCTACACACCTTGTACTGTTACCCCTAGGTGTTCTACACACCTTGTACTATTACCCCTAGGTGTTCTACATGCCTTGTACTATTATCGCTAGGTGTTCTACACACCTTGTACTATTCATCCTAGGTTTTCTATGCTCCTAGTACTATTATCCGTAGGTGTTCTACACACCTTGAACTGTTATCCCTACGTGTTCTACACACCTTGTACTATTATCCCTAGGTGTTCTACACACCTTGTACTATTCATCCTAGGTTTTCTATGCTCCTAGTACTATTATCCCTAGGTGTTCTACACACCTTGAATTGTTATCCCTACATGTTCTACACACCTTGTACTATTATCCCTAGGTGTTCTACGCTCTTTGTACTATTATCCCTAGGTGTTCTACACACCTTGAACTGTTATCCCTACGTGTTCTACACACCTTGTACTGTTATTCCTACATGTTCTACACACCTTCTACTATTATCCCTAGGTGTTCTACACACCTTGTACTGTTATCCCTAGGTGCTCTACACACCTTGTACTATTATCCCTATGTGTTCTACACACCTTGTACTATTATCCCTATGCGTTCTACACACCTTGTACTGTTATCCCTTCATGTTCTACACACCTTGTACTATTATCCCTAGGTGTTCTACACACCTTGTACTATTATCCCTATGTGTTCTACACACCTTGCACTATTATCCCTACGTGTTCTACACACCTTGTACTATTATCCCTACGTGTTCTACACACCTTGTACTATTATCCCTACGTGTTCTACACACCTTGTACTGTTATCCCTATGTGTTCTACACACCTTGTACTGTTATCCCTAGGTGTTCTACACATCTTGTACTGTTATCCCTAGGTGTTCTACACACCTTGTACTATTATCCCTAGGTGTTCTACACACCTTGTACTATTCATCCTAGGTGTTCCATGCTCCTTGTACTATTATCCCTAGGTGTTCTACACACCTTGCACTGTTATCCCTACGTGTTCTACACACCTTGTACTATTATCCCTAGGTGTTCTACGCTTCTTGTACTATTATCCCTAGGTGTTCTACACACCTTGTACTGTTATCCCTATGTGTTCTACACACCTTGTACTGTTATTCCTACATGTTCTACACAACTTGTATTGTTATCCCTAGGTGTTTTACACATCTTGTACTATTATCCCTAGGTGTTCTACACACCTTGTACTGTTATCCCCACGTGTTCTACACACCTTGTACAGTTATCCCTATGTGTTATACACACCTTGTACTGTTATCCCTAGGTGTTCTACACACCTTGTATGGTTACCCTAGGTGTTCTACACACCTTGTACTATTATCCCTAAGTGTTCTACATGCCTTGGACTATTATCTCTAGGTGTTCTACACACCTTGTACTATTCATCCTAGGTGTTCTATGCTCCTTGTACAATTATCCCTAGGTGTTCTACACACCTTGTACTGTTATCCCTACGTGTTCTACACACCTTGTACTATTATCCCTAGCTGTTCTACGCTCCTTGTACTATTATCCCTATGTGTTCTACGCCCTTGTACTATTATCCCTAGGTGTTCTACACACCTTGTACTGTTATCCCTATGTGCTCTACGCTCCTTGTACTATTATCCCTAGGTGTTCTACACACCTTGTACTGTTATCCCTAGGTGTTTTACACACCTTCTACTATTATCCCTAGGTGTTCTACACACCTTGTACTGTTATCCCTATGTGTTCTACACACCTTGTACTGTTATTCCTACATGTTCTACACAACTTGTACTGTTATCCCTAGGTGTTTTACACACCTTCTACTATTATCCCTAAGTGTTCTACACACCTTGTACTATTATCCCTAGGTGCTTTACACACCTTGTACTATTATCCCTAGGTGTTCTACACACCTTGTACTATTAACCCTAGGTGATGTACACACCTTGTACTATTAACCCTAGGTGTTCTATACACCTTGTACTGTTATCCCTACTTTTTTACACACCTTGTACTATTATCCCTACATGTTCTGCACACCTTGTACTATTATCCCGAGGTGTTCTACGCTCCTTGTACTATTATCCCTATGGGTTCTACACACCTTGTACTACTTTCCCTAGGTGTTCTACACACCTTGTACTGTTATCCCTACGTGTTCTACACACCTTGTGCTGTTATCCCTAGGTGTTCTACACACCTTGTACTATTATGCCTTGGTGGTCTACACACCGCTTACTATTATCCCTAGGTGTTCTACGCTCCTTGTACTATTATCCCTAGGTGTTCTACACAACTTGTACTGTTATCCCTAGGTGTTCTACACAACTTGTACTGTTATCCCTAGGTGTTCTACACACCTTGTACAATTACCCCTAGGTGTTCTACACACTTTGTACTATTATCCCTAGGTGTTCTGCACACCTTGTACTATTCATCCTAGGTGTTCTACACAACTTGTACTATTATCCCCAGGTGTTCTACACACCTTGTACGATTATCCCGAGGTATTCTACACACCTTGTAGTATTATCCCTAGGTATTCTACACACATTGTACTGTTATCCCTAGGTGTTCTACACACCTTGTACTATTACCCTAGGTGTTTCTACACACCTGATACTATTATCCCTAGGTGTTCTACACACCTTGTACTATTCTCCCTAGGTGTTCTACACACCTTGCACTATTCTCCCTAGAGGTTCTACACACCATGTACTATTATCCCTACGTGTTCTACACACCTTGTACTATTATCCCTACGTGTTCTACACACCTTGTACTATTATCCCTATGTGTTCTACACACCTTGTACTGTTATCCCTACGTGTTCTACACACCTTGTACTGTTATCCCTAGGTGTTCTACACACCTTGTACTGTTATCCCTAGGTGTTCTACACACCTTGTACTGTTATCCCTAGGTGTTCTACACACCTTGTACTATTATACCTAGGTGTTCTACACACATTGTACTATTATCCCTAGGTGTTCTACACACCTTGTACTATTCATCCTAGGTGCTCTATGCTCCTTGTACTATTATCCCTAGGTGTTCTACACACCTTGCACTGTTATCCCTATGTGTTCTACACACCTTGTACTATTATCCCTAGGTGTTCTACGCTTCTTGTACTATTATCCCTAGGTGTTCTACACACCTTGTACTGTTATCCCTATGTGTTCTACACACCTTGCACTGTTATCCCTACGTGTTCTACACACCTTGTACTATTATCCCTAGGTGTTCTATGCTTCTTGTACTATTATCCCTAGGTGTTCTACACACCTTGTACTGTTATCCCTATGTGTTCTACACACCTTGTACTGTTATTCCTACATGTTCTACACAACTTGTACTGTTATCCCTAGGTGTTTTACACACCTTGTACTATTATCCCTAGGTGTTCTACACACCTTGTACTGTTATCCCTACGTGTTCTACACACCTTGTACAGTTATCCCTATGTGTTATACACACCTTGTACTGTTATCCCTAGGTGTTCTACACACCTTGTACGGTTACCCCTAGGTGTTCTACACACCTTGTACTATTATCCCTAGGTGTTCTACATGCCTTGGACTATTATCTCTAGGTGTTCTACACACCTTGTACTATTCATCCTAGGTGTTCTATGCTCCTTGTACTATTATCCCTAGGTGTTCTACACACCTTGTACTGTTATCCCTACGTGTTCTACACACTTTGTACTATTATCCCTAGCTGTTCTACGCTCCTTGTACTATTATCCCTATGTGTTCTACGCTCCTTGTACTATTATCCCTAGGTGTTCTACACACCTTGTACTGTTATCCCTATGTGCTCTACGCTCCTTGTACTATTATCCCTAGGTGTTCTACACACCTTGTACTGTTATCCCTAGGTGTTTTACACACCTTCTACTATTATCCCTAGGTGTTCTACACACCTTGTACTGTTATCCCTATGTGTTCTACACACCTTGTACTGTTATTCCTACATGTTCTACACAACTTGTACCGTTATCCCTAGGTGTTTTACACACCTTCTACTATTATCCCTAAGTGTTCTACACACCTTGTACTATTATCCCTAGGTGCTTTACACACCTTGTACTATTATCCCTAGGTGTTCTACACACCTTGTACTATTACCACTATGTGTTCTACACACCTTGTACTATTATCCCTATGTGTTCTACACACCTTGTACTGTTATCCCTAGGTGTTCTACACACCTTGTACTGTTATCCCAAGGTGTTCTACACACCTTGTACTGTTATCCCTAGGTGTTTTACACACCCTGTACTATTATCCCTAGGTATTCTACACACCTTGTACTGTTATCCTTAGGTAACCTACACACCTGGTACTGTTATCCCTAGGTGTTCTACACACCTTGTACTATTATCCCTATGTGTTCTACACACCTTGTACTATTATCCCTATGTGTTCTACACACCTTGTACTATTATCCCTTCATGTTCTACACACCTTGTACTAATATCCCTAGTTGTTGTACACACCTTGTACTATTAACCCTAGGTGATGTACACACCTTGTACTATTAACCCTAGGTGTTCTACACACCTTGTACTATTATCCCTTCATGTTCTACACACCTTGTACTAATATCCCTAGTTGTTGTACACACCTTGTACTATTAACCCTAGGTGATGTACACACCTTGTACTATTAACCCTAGGTGTTCTATACACCTTGTACTGTTATCCCTACTTTTCTACACACCTTGTACTATTATCCCTACATGTTCTGCACACCTTGTACTATTATCCCGAGGTGTTCTACGCTCCTTGTACTATTATCCCTATGGGTTCTACACACCTTGTACTACTTTCCCTAGGTGTTCTACACACCTTGTACTGTTATCCCTACGTGTTCTACACACCTTGTACTGTTATCCCTAGGTGTTCTACACACCTTGTACTATTATGCCTCGGTGGTCTACACACCATTTACTATTATCCCTAGGTATTCTACGCTCCTTGTACTATTATCCCAAGGTGTTCTACACAACTTGTACTGTTATCCCTAGGTGTTCTACACAACTTGTACTGTTATCCCTAGGTGTTCTACACACCTTGTACTATTATCCCTAGGTGTTCTACACACTTTGTACTATTATCCCTAGGTGTTCTGCACACCTTGTACTATTCATCCTAGGTGTTCTACTCAACTTGTACTATTATCCCCAGGTGATCTACACACCTTGTACGATTATCCCGAGGTATTCTACACACCTTGTAGTATTATCCCTAGGTATTCTACACACATTGTACTGTTATCCCTAGGTGTTCTACACACCTTGTACTATTCTCCCTAGGTGTTCTACACACCTTGTACTATTCTCCCTAGGTGTTCTACACACCTTGCACTATTCTCCCTATATGTTCTACACACCTTGTGCTGTTATCCCTACGTGTTCTACACACCTTGTACTGTTAACCCTAGGTGTTCTACACACCTTGTACTATTATTCCTAGGTGTTCTACACACCTTGTACTGTTATCCCTAGGTGTTCTACAAACCTTGTACTATTATCCCTAGGTGTTCTACACACTTTGTGCTATTATCCCTAGGTGTTCAACACACCTTGTACTATTCATCCTAGGTGTTCTACACACCTTGTACTATTATCCCTAAGTGTTCTACACACATTGTACTATTATCCCTAGGTATTCTACACACCTTGCACTATTGTCCCTAGGTATTCTACACAACTTGTACTATTATCCTTAGGTGTTGTACACACCTTGTACTATTATCCCTAGGTATTGTACATACCTTGTACTATTATCCCTAGGTGTTGGACACACCTTGTACTATTATCCCTAGGTGTTCTACACACCTTGTACTATTATCCCTAGGTGTTCTATACACCTTTTACTGTTATCCATACTTTTCTACACACCTTGTACTATTATCCCTACATGTTCTACACACCTTGTACTATTATCCCTAGGTGTTGTACGCTCCTTGTACTATTATGCCTACGTGTTCTACATACCTTGTACTATTATCCCTACGTGTTCTACACACCTTGCACTGTTATTCCTAGGTATTCTACACACCTTGCACTGTTATCCCTAGGTGTTCTTCACACCTTGTACTATTACCCTAGGTGTTTCTACACACCTTATACTATTATCCCTAGGTGTTCTGCACACCGTGTATTATTCTCCCTAGGTGTTCTACACACCTTGTACTATTATCCCTAGATGTTCTACACACCTTGTACTATTCTCCCTAGGTGTTCTACACACCTTCTACTATTCTACCTAGGTGTTCTACACACCTTGTACTGTTATCCCTAGGTGTTCTACACACTTGTACTATTATACCTAGGTGTTCTACACACTTTGTACTATTATCCCTAGGTGTTCTACACACCTTGTACTATTCATCCTAGGTGTTCTATGCTCCTTGTACTATTATCCCTAGGTGTTCTACACACCTTGTACTGTTAACTCTACGTATTCTACACACCTTGTACTATTATCCCTAGGTGTTCTACGCTTCTTGTACTAGTATCCCTAGGTGTTCTACACACCTTGTACTGTTATCCCTATGTGTTCTACACACCTTGTACTGTTATTCCTACATGTTCTACACAACTTGTAATGTTATCCCTAGGTGTTCTACACACCTTCTACTATTATCCCTATGTGTTCTACACACCTTGTACTGTTAAACCTACATGTTCTATACAACTTGTACTATTATCCCTAGGTGTTCTACACACCTTGTACTATTATCCCTATGTGTTCTACACACCTTGTACTGTTATCCCTACGTGTTCTACACAACTTGTACTGTTATCCCTAGGTGTTCTACACACCTTGTACTGTTATCCCTAGGTGTTCTACACACCTTGTACTGTTATCCCTATGTGTTCTACACACCTTGTGCTGTTATCCCTAGGTGTTCTACACACCTTGTACTGTTATCCCTAGGTGTTCTACACACCTTGTACTGTTATCCCTATGTGTTATACACACCTTGTACTGTTATTCCTCGGTGTTCTACACACCTTGTACTGTTATTCCTCGGTGTTCTACACACCTTGTACTATTATCCCTAGGTGTTCTATGCTCCTTGTACTATTATCCCTAGGTGTTCTACACACCTTGTACTGTTATCCCTACGTGTTCTACACACCTTGTACTATTATCCCTAGGTGTTCTACGCTCCTTGTACTATTATCCCTAGGTGTTCTACGCTCCTTGTACTGTTATCCCTAGGTGTTCTACACACCTTGTACTGTTATTCCTACGTGTTCTACACACCTTGTACTGTTATTCCTATGTGTTCTACACAACTTGTACTGTTATCCCTAGGTGTTTTACACACCTTCTACTATTATCCCTAGGTGTTCTACACACCGTGTACTATTATCCCTATGTGTTCTACACACCTTGTACTATTATCCCTACATGTTCTACACAACTTGTACTGTTATCCCTAGGTGTTCTACACAACTTGTACTGTTATCCCTAGGTGTTCTACACACCTTGTACTGTTATCCCTAGGTGTTCTACACACCTTGTACTGTTATTCCTACATGTTCTACACAACTTGTACTGTTATCCCTAGGTGTTCTACACACCTTGTACTATTATCCCTAGGTGTTCTACACACCTTGTACTATTCTCCCTAGGTGTTCTACACACCTTGTACTGTTATCCCTACGTGTTCTACACAACTTGTACTGTTATCCCTAGGTATTCTACACACCTTGTACTATTCATCCTAGGTGTTCTACGCTCCTTGTACTATTATCCCTAGGTGTTCTACACACCTTGTACTGTTATCCCTATGTGTTCTACACACCTTGTACTATTATCCCTAGGTGTTCTACGCTCCTTGTACTATTATCCCTAGGTGTTCTACACACCTTGTACTGTTATTCCTATGTGTTCTACACACCTTGTACTGTTATTCCTACGTGTTCTACACAACTTGTACTGTTATCCCTAGGTGTTTTACACACCTTCTACTATTATCCCTAGGTGTTCTACACACCTTGTACTATTATCCCTAGGTGTTCTATACACCTTGTACTGTTATCCCTTCTTATCTACACACCTTGTACTATTATCCCAACATGTTCTACACACCTTGTACTATTATCCCTAGGTGTTCTGCGCTCCTTGTACTATTATCCCTATGTGTTCTACACACCTTGTACTTCTCTCCCTAGGTGGTCTACACACCTTGTACTTCTCTCCCTAGGTGGTCTACACACCTTGTACTGTTATCCCTATGTGTTCTACACACCTTGTACTGTTATCCCTAGGTGTTCTATACACCTTGTACTATTATTCCTCGGTGTTCTACACACCTTTTATTATTATCCCTAGGTATTCTACACACTTTGTACTATTATCCCTAGGTGTTCTACACAACTTGTACTGTTATTCCTAGGTGTTCTACACACCTTGTACTATTATCCCTAGGTGTTCTACACACTTTGTACTATTATTCCTAGGTGTTCTACACACCTTGTACAATTCATCCTAGGTGTTCTACACAACTTGTACTATTATCCCCAGGTGTTCTACACACCTTGTACTATTATCCCTAGGTATTCTACACACCTTGTACTATTATCCCTAGGTATTCTACACACCTTGTAATGTTATCCCCAGGTGTTCTACACACCTTGTACTATTATCCCTAGGTGCTTCTACACACCTGATACTATTATCCCTAGGTGTTCTACACACCTTGTGCTATTCTCCCTAGATGTTCTACACACCTTGTGCTGTTATCCCTACGTGTTTTACACACCTTGTACTGTTATCCCTAGGTGTTCTACACACCTTGTACTATTATCCCTTGGTGTTCTACACATTTTGTACTATTATCCCTAGGTGTTCTACACACCTTGTACTGTTATCCCTAGGTGTTCTACACACTTTGTACTATTATCCCTAGGTGCTCAACACACCTTGTACTATTTATCCTTGGTGTTCTACACACCTTGTACTATTATCCCTAGGTGTTCTACACACCTTGTACTGTTATCCTTAGGTATTCTGCACACCTTGTACTATTATCCCTAGGTATTCTACAGACCTTGTACTATTATCCCTAGGTGTTCTACACACATTGTACTATTATCCCTAGGTGTTCTACACACATTGTACTATTATCCCTAGGTGTTGTACACACCTTGTACTATTATCCCTAGGTGTTGTACACACCTTGTACTATTATCCCTAGGTGTTCTATACACCTTGTACTGTTATCCATACTTTTCAACACACCTTGTACTATTATCCCTACATGTTCTACACACCTTGTACTATTCTCCCTAGGTGTTCTACACACCTTGTACTATTCTCCCTAGGTGTTCTACACACCTTGTACTATTCTCCCTAGGTGTTCTACACACCTTGTACTGTTATCCCTATGTGTTCTACACATGTTGTAATGTTATCCCTAGGTGTTCTACACACCTTGTACTATTATCCCTAGGTGTTCTACACACCTTGTACTGTTATCCCTCTGTGTTCTACACACCTTGTACTATTATCCCTAGGTGTTCTACACACTTTGTACTATTATCCCTCAGTGTTCTACACACCTTGTACTATTCTCCCCACGTGTTCTACACACCTTGTACTATTATCCCTATGTATTCTACACACCTTGTACCATTATCCCTAGGTGTTCTACACACCTTGTACTCTTATCCCTAGGTGTTGTACACACCTTGTAATATTATCCCTAGGTGTTCTACACACCTTGTACTATTATCCCTAGGTGTTCTACACACCTTGTACTATTATCCGTAGGTGTTCTACACACCTTGTACTATTATCCCTAGGTGGTGTACACACCTTGTAATATTATCCCTAGGTGTTCTACACACTTTAGTTCTATTATTTCCTAGGTGGTCTAAACACCTTGTACTGTTATCCCTACTTTTCTACACACCTTGCACTATTATCCTTATGTGTTGTACACACCTTGTACTATTATACCTAGGTGTTCTTACGCTCCTCGTACTATTATCCCTATGTGTTCTAAACACCTTGTACTATTCTCCCTAGGTGTTCTACACACCTTGTACTGTTATCTCTATGTGTTCTACACACCTTGTACTGTTACCCCTAGGTTCATAGGTTCATAGGTTCATACTAGGCTATCTGCCCAAGGGCATTTATAAGCCTAGCCCATAGTTAAAAACTATGCCTATCATTTTTCTGTGCCTCTTTCAAGCAGTGACACTGAAGTAATCCCTGGGGTATATCTGCGATCTCCCATCCATTGGTCAAGATTCCTCTTGAACAAGGCCAGCGAGGTGCTCTGCCTCACATGTACCGGGATTTTGTTCCACAGAATAGGGAGTCTCTGGGTGATGAATCTGTCCCTCCAGCACGTTCTATTTATAACCGTGTCAAGGTTTAAGTCTCCCGCCCTTGTGGTTCTGAGGGATCTAGATTTTTTGAGGTGAAGCATATTCATCAAATCTGGGTTTGACATGGCCTTATATGTCAGGCACAGGTCACCTCTGAGCAAGCGGTATGAGACTGAATAGAGCTGGAGTTCTTTCAGTCGGGCAGCATAAGACATATTTTTGAGACCCTTTATCCTTTTGTTGAGGAACTTTTGGGGCCTTTCACGCTGCAGCAGGTGTCTGGTCAGATACATTCCGAACGGGGCATTGTACTCAATCATAGGTCTAATGAGTGATGAGTACAGGGGACGACCTCCCTTGATCTAGATGTGAATCCTTCATGATCAGGTGGGTGATATAGAAGGTTTTCCTAACTACTTTAGCAACATGAGTGTCAAGCGAAGGCTACTGTCAACTTGGGTCCCCAGATCCCTGATGACTTTTTCTGTGCTCAGTGGATTGCCACCTATATGGTAGCTAGGGGTAACCTTGTTTTTCCCGAAGGGTATGACTATGCATTTTTTGGCGTTTAACTTCAGGCCATGGCTCTGGCACCAGTTATCCGTTTCTGTGAGGCCCTTCTGGAGGATATCTGTGTCAGATGTGTTTTCGACTATGGCGCCCAGTTTGCAGTCATCTGCAAACTTTGTCAGCCATAACCCTGCTGTGTTTGCTTGTACTTCAGAAAAGTAGATGCAGAACAAGAGTGGACCCAGGACTGAGCCCTGTGGGACACCACTTGTGACAGGCTTTGAGTCTGACATGGCTCCAGCAACTCTGACCCTGTGGGTTCTGTCACTTAGCCAGTTTGCAACCCATCTTGTGATGTATGGGTTTACATTCAAGCTGATGAGTTTTTCGATGATACCTGAGTGGGGTATTGTGTCGAAGGCCTTTGCCAGGTCGAGGTAGGCTGTATGGACTGCCTTTCCCTCATCAATGGCCTTGGCTACTGTCTCGAAAAAGTCAACCAAGTTTAAGAGGCAGGATCTGCCTTTGACAAAGCCAAACTGGGTTGGATCCAAAGTCTGCAAGTTCCCTATGTCTTTATTTATGAGTTCCATTATGATCCTCTCCATGGCTTTGCAGATAAGGCTTGTCAAGCTAATGGGGTGGTAATTTCCATGGTCTGTGGAGGCACCGCCCTTATGAAGTGGGACCACAGTCGCCGTGCGCCACTCCTTGGGTATGTATCCTGAGGTGAGGCTAAGATTAAACAGCTGTCCTAACTGTGGGTTTAATTCCTCGTTGAGTTCATGAAGCACACAGCCGGGGACACCATCCGGTCCCATGGATGCTGTGTTTTGCCTTAGTGAGGGCAGTTCTCACCTGGGCGTTGGAGATGTTTGGGGGCTACAATCCTCTGGAATAGATATCTCTCCTTTTGGGGAGGGGAGAAGTTTGCACTGAACCTGTCAGCCAGTATGTTAGCAATGTGTGTAGGTTCAGTAATTTTCACATCATTTTGAACTAATTCTGAGCATATCTGGGAGTTTCCTCCTAGGTTTCTAACATAGCTAAAGAAGGCCTTATGATTGTCTTTAGAGTCCTTGGCGATTTTCTCTCAAAATTTGCCTTGGATGATTTTATGAGAGCTCTTAGTTTTTTACTTATAATGATCAAAGGTGTCTTACCTTTCAAGGATTTTGCTCTATCTTGTAGTAGCTTCCTCCTTTTGTTGTAGAGCTTGTTTATGGCTGGGGTCCACCAGACTGGGCAGCTTGCCTTTGGTACAGAGAGTCTTAGTTTTGTTTGGGATTGCCTGATCCATGCATTCCTGTAGGTGCTGGTAGAAGGCATTTGTAAGTGATTCAGCGGTTTGAGTAATGTTTACCACTGGCTCAGGGGCCTTAAAGGAGACCACACTAGCTTTTAGAAGTGTGAAATCGGCTTTTGAGAAGTTTTTCACTGTGGTCTTTTTTGTTTCAGGTGGGGCGGGATGAGGACCTCCAGCGAGATTAGTTTATGATCTGATCTCACCAGTGAGGGGTATACTTCTGGTGTTGAACATTTTGATCCCATGTTCGTGATGATGAGATCAAGTATGTTTTCTCCTCTTGTGGGGATGGTGACTAGTTGTTCCATGGCATTTGAGTTTATGAACTCCAGGAATCTTTGGGTTAGAGTGTTCGGGCTTGAGTAGTGTTCCCAGTCTATATTAGGGTAGTTGAAGTCACCTAGTATGATGGTGTTTGGAGATACATTTATCCCTCCAATGTTTTCAGGAAGGCCATGTGAGGTTCCTGAGTTTGAGAGGGTGGCCTGTAACATGCTACAAATTGCAGAGCAGTCTTGCCTATGGTTAATTGCACCTGGATGGTCTCCGATGCATCGTGCGTTGCCACCAACCTTGAGGTGTGGGTGTCCTTTATGAATATGGACACCCCTCCTTTCTTGGTGTTGTCCGGATTTTGGGGCGGAGCATGATATGAGGTGAAACCTGTTAGTGTTGGGGTGCTCTCAGGAGCCTTGAACCAGGTTTCTGTCACAGCACAGACATCGATGTTCTCCATATTGAGAAGGGCCTCGAGTCGTGCATCTTGAGAGTGAGACTTCTGGCATTGAGCAGCATTACCCTTAGTTTTTTCCTTTTTGGTGTTCTAGGGTGGTAGGTTTAGAATTTGAGCCTTGCCTAAAAAAGGCACTATGGCGGTGGCAAGAGCCTTTGCCAATATCCGGAAGCCCAGGGGTGACAGGTGCAAGCCGTCCCTTGCGAAGCAGCGTGGCTTGTCCAGCATGTCATCCCAGGCAGACAGACATTGGATCCCCTTTGAATGACACCAGAATTTAAGGCAATTATTAAAGCTGATCATCTTATCACTGTATTGTGGCATCATTCTAGGTGAAGGTAGGATACTGCTCAAGGTCAGGGTCATACCTGCCTGGGCTACATAATCAGAGAGCTCCTCGATGTCCCTTTTCATGTAGTCCAAGGAGTGCGTCTCAGGTCGTTGACACCAGCGTGGACAATGACTGAGTCGTACTTGTACCTGCTGTTGAGAGACCTGAGTGCTTGCGTTATGTGGCGGATTCTAGCGCCCGACAGGTAGCTTACTGTGACCTTCTCCTTACTCAGTCTGGTGAGCGGGCCGTCAGTGTGTCTGACTATGGAATCACCAATGACAAGTGTGTCTGGCATTTTGTTTGGCCTTAAGGGCTGTGACTGTTTGACACTCTGACTGTGTGGTCTATGTGTTGCATGTGTTGGGTCGTGAGGTGGTAGTTGTTTGGGTGTCTGCTTTGGTGGCCTCTGCTGTTTTGGTAAATTTTTGATCAGAGCCTCCGAGTATGTCTTTGTGTGAGTATGTGTATGATTTGAAGTTGTGATGGTACCATGTGTGACTGGGTATGTATTGTGTGTGGTTACCTTCTCCTCCTGTCTGGTCTTGCCAGTCCTATGTTGAGAGAGCTCAGCCTCCAGTTTGGCCGTATAGTTGCATCTCTCGCATGTATTTGTGTTTTGTGGGAGAAGGAGAGGATTGTCTGTGTACATGAGGCAATTGTAACATTGCCTCAATATTCCCAGGTTCACCAGTTGAGCTGGAGAGGACACTAGCAACTGATCCCTCGACATACTAGAAGTAGTAGATAAAGAGACTTTCAAAGGACTCCGGGGGAAGTGGGTTTTAGGCTGGTGGGGTACTATCTATAATAAGAGTGCTTTATCAAGGTGCAAGTACTGTAGGAGTAAGTGCTAGGCTTTACATATAGAGAATAGTCTACTTGGGAATCAAGTAGAGATGAACTTTTCAGTTATAGGATATGCTGGTTAGATCAGCAGTACAGCTCGAGGAAGGTAGTTCTAAGGGAAAATTTGAAGAGTGGAATTTAGATGGCCGAATAGTTTAACCTTGTTTAACCGCCGCTGCTCTTGTGTGCAACAGTGGCAACTCCACGCTAACGCGCGTTTAGCGTGTTTTATAGCAGGGGGCTGAAGGGAGCTAGGAATTGGCCCAAAGCGACCAATGGACTACTAGTTTCTGGCTGAAACTTCACCAAATCGGACAAAAAGGCCGCTCAGTGCTTCCCACTCCCACTGGTAAGCAAAGAAACTTCCCTCCTTCCTAATAAGGCAATGGATCAGTAACAGGAACTAAAAACAAAGCCCAGGGATCAGCAACTCTGAAACTGGACTACTCTAGTTCAGTAAGGCGGGAAAACAAGAGATTTTTTTGTTTTATTACAGAGATAAGGAAAAAAACAGACAGTAAATGCTATAAATGCTGTAAATCGGCTAGCTCACTTTAGTGTGTAGCCTACAGAAACAATTTGCAACAATTAGTAACTTAAAGTGCAATAAACAGTGTAAAATGTTCTACACACCTTGTACTATTATCCCTAGGTGTTGTACACACTGTACTATTATCCCTAGGTGTTCTACATACCTTGTACTATTCATGCTATGTGTTCTACACACCTTGTACTATTATCCCCAGGTGTTCTACACACCTTGTTCTATTATTCCTAGGTATTCTACACACCTTGTACTATTATCCCTAGGTATTCTACCCACCTTGTACTATTATCCCTAGGTGTTCTACACACCTTGTACTATTATCCCTAGGTGTTGTACACACCTTGTACTATTATCCCTAGGTGCTGTACACACCTTGTACTATTATCCCTAGGTGTTCTATACACCTTGTACTGTTATCCCTACTTTTCTACACACCTTGTACTTTTATCCCTAAGTGTTCTACACTCCTTGTACTATGATCCATATGTATTCTACACACCTTGTACTATTATCCCTAGGTGTTCTACACACCTTGTACTATTATCCCTAGGTGGTCTACACACCTTGTACTATTATCCTTAGGTGTTCTACACACATTATACTATTATCCCTAGGTGGTCTACTCACCTTGTACTATTATCCTTAGGTGTTCTACACACATTGTACTATTATCCCTAGGTGGTCTACTCACCTTGTACTATTATCCCTAGGTGGTCTACACACCTTGTGCTGTTATCCCTAGGTGTTCTACACACCTTGTACTGTTATCCCTCTTGAAACTGCTACCAAGAAAAGTCAGAGGCTTCTGTGATGACTGAATGCTTTAACACCGGGATGAAGAAGGAGAGACCCAAATTTAGGAATAATTGCTGATTCCACCAAGTAATTTCTGTACTGACAAACTTCATCACCAGAATTTGAAAACACAAGAGATGTTGATGCTTGGACCAAACATTTCAGATACCATTATATCTTTCTTACGTGGAGTCTTGTCAGGGTTATCATAAGACTCACAGATGCAATGAGACCCACAATCTTGAGGTATTCCCTCACTATGACTGAAGTCTGAATGAAATAGAAAGAGATTTACATAAAGATCTATTTTTTTCTGCGGAAGAAAAGCACTTTGACTGAGATGTCCAGCTGCCAACCCATGAGCACAATCCTGTGTGAAAGAATCCAAAAGTACTTTTGAATCTTTTCTTGGAATCCCAATGTGTAAGAGATATTTCACCCAAGTAAAAGATTCCTAACACTTTGAAAAAGACTCTGCAAGGTAAGCAAGTCATTTAAATATGAAAAAAGGATAAAGGATACCCTATAGCCTGCAATGCTATAAATAGAGCTAGACACTTTGTGAACACTCTTGATGCAGTGCACAGTCCAAAAATGTCGTCACTCGTTGATTCTCTCCCAGAGTTTCACGTACACGTTTCACAAATATGCATTTTAAAACATAGACCACCTGCTCTAAAATGTATTATCTTTCAACCATGTAACGTTCACTACCAGTACACACTATCTTACAGACATCCTTGCAAAGATTCATTCCCCCAGCTTGAGAAGGCCAGAGCGTACTAATAATTAATCTGGTTTCCACAGATACTTGACATAACATAATATAGCATCTCTTAACTCCTTCAGCACTAACTTTGCTTTCAGTTAGCTGTTAGTACACTATAATGTGCTAATAGATAATGCAGTTGTAAGGCACTTGAAATATAAGGCTAGTGCTTATCCGATAAATGTATCTTGCACAGTCATACATCTGTATTTCATTTTTTTCTTTAAATAAACATATCATAAACATTTTATTTGACTTGACTCATTTGTGAGGAAACTGCAAGCTAATATGTATTTAGTGAAGAATAATCATGAGACGTAATATTTTTGTGTAACATGGGGAATGATTATTGACCCACTCTAAATTGGCCCTAGGCACGACTGCGAGCATGTGTGTGCCTTCTGTGGAAGGTTGGGCACCGGGCTGGCAACTCGACACCATAAAAAAACTCCACTGACAATCATGAGCAGATAGGTGATCCAATCCGGCGACCCCTAACCAGGAAAAGCCAAAAGAAGAAGAAGAAGGAAGATTATCTTCTCACTCCCAGTTATAACCTCTTCAGATCTCATTTGTCTGAAATTATCTGTTGCCAAAGAGAAAGGTGGGGATTCAGACTTTCTAGAAGGGAAAGGGACTACTAGGTTGGGATGAGGAAACAAAGTCTCTTAAAACTGAGACTGACCATTTGGATTGTTTTTGGTTTTGGGTTCATGAATTCTATTTGGAACATACTTCCCACTTTGTTAAAATTAGAACAGGGGCTACAGAATCCCTTAGAAAATTTGAAAAAAGAAGGCAGAAAAATCTTAGAGAGTCTCTGATTTAACTTATCACTTACATTTCACCTTTTGATCACCAGTGCAGCAAAGTAACCGAAAAAGTGAATCTTTATCCAAAGGAGAAAATAAAATCTCATTATTCACATCCTCTTGGGAGGTTCCAAGAATGCAGTCAAGCAAACATCTTCAAAACAGTAACAGAGGCCACAGCCCTAGACAAATTATTAACAGAGTCAGACACACACTGTAAACAGACAGCAGTGAGTAGTACAATAGAACAAAAGTACAGTTGTGTACAATTTTACCATAACAGTAGATGTCCTTCTCTTCACTGTTGTGTGCAAAATCTTACCATATAAGTAGATGTTCTTCTCTTTATTGTTGCAGTATTCCTTACAGTAGGGAGCCCTTGCCTAGGGCAGCCTGAGGTCCAGCCCACATACCAAAGCCTTAAGTTGTAATAGGGATGTCATACTTCACACGTATGCTCTCTGTGTACGGCGTTAAGGCATAAAGGTGACGTACAGACATACCAACCCTGGAATTGAAAAGCCCCAGGAGAAACAACAGTCTAAAGAGAAAAGAAGAACATGTGCATCCAGAAGGAGAAAGAAATAGGGGGAGGAGGGAGATGAATACTGCAACAGTGAAGAGAAGGACATCCACTGTTATGGTAAGATTTTACACAACTGTATTATGTCCTTCTATATCACTGTTGTAGTATTTTGTACAGTCGGGAGAGAACCAAAGCTCAGGAGGAAATGTGGGAGGAGGAAATGCCAGCAGAGCTCTGGTAAATCCAGCTCTAGCCCTGGAAACCTCATACAACCTACAGGGCTTGATTAAAGTATGCACAGAAGACCAAGGAGTTGCCTCAAGGAAAGAGCTGGTATCCAATCCCTTGAAAAAAGCACCAGAAGAAGAATAAGCCTTAGAAGAAGAAGAAAGGCTTTTCCCATGAAAGGTGTAACAAAAGGGAATTGTCTTATATATGTGATATCCACGAATAAGTAGTTTGCTTAGAAACAGATATTTTTATTGTCAAGAGGAGCATCCATCAGCTTGGCTTTGATATCATCAGGCAGAGGCTGAAGGCGAAGTCAGGAGTACCTCCTCAAAACAGAACCAAAGCTGACTTCCAAGATGGCTGCACATTGAGAAATAGCTTAATGTCATCTCTCCCAGCATGAAAGCAGAAACTCAGAGCCAGTGAACGTATGTTTTTGGATAAATTTCAGTAAATGGCTACTAAGTGGACTGCCTGGATGCCAGCAAAAAAAGAAATTTCATGAACCGGAAATAAAATCAACCACAAAAGGTGAGGAAAAACACTGACTAGGAAGAATTCTGCAACTGTTCAGCAAAAAACAGTGCAAGCTCCATCTTTGGTACGAGACATGACATCCAGTAACCAGGAGGAAAAAAAATGTCAAATTTTCTCAGAGTTGATTAAAATAAACGAAAATGGAGTATATCAGCTTAAATAAAAGGAAATACTGATGGAGTATATCAACTCAACTAACAAAAGGCTGGATAAAATGGAAGAAGCTTTAAAAAGATATTCAGATGTGGTGATAAAACTGCAAAACCGGAGATCATAATGAAGAAAAGTCTGGCTGAATGTGAAACTACTCAAGAAGAGATGTTTAAGAAAATAATAGAATTAGAGGACAGAGCACACATGAAGATATTTTTCTGCTGTACCAGAGAAGTTGGAAGGAACAGAATGTATTTTTATAAAAGCACAAATATGCAACCGGACTGGTATTCCACAGCAAGAGTTGTTAATTGAAAGGGCACATTGTGCATAGCTCCAAACCTGGCTATGAGAAAGCAACCTAGGCCTTTAATAACAAATATGCAATCCTACCAGCAGAAGGAGCTGAATCTGACAAAACTGTGGCAGAAGCACAAATTACTAAAAGTGGGAGACAGTAGAATTTATGTAGAAAATGATTACTCACTCTACACCAGCCAGAAGAGGAGTACATTTTCCACTAATCAGGGAATGTTGAGAAGCAGGAGTGAGATTCAAAATGTTGTATCCTGCTATCTTCAGAATATACGTTCGTGGGGGGACAACATAATTTTTGATGCATAATATGCTGAGGAGGAAATACAAAGTTTGTTCAACAGAAACTGAGCTGTGAAACAGAAGGAGATGCTCCTTCTTGTTCTTTAGGTAATAAACACACAGAGAGAATGTGTCAGTGAAACATTTTCTAGTGTTTCAAAGGAAAATGTTTGAAAAACAGAAAAAAGTACCATTTGACTAGAAGAACTGAAAGTATGTTGGAAAGGAAGCAGAGAGTGGATCTGGGAGATGGAGATAAACAGGAGTAAAACCAGAAACTCAGAAACTGACAAATGTAGGATTATAAAGCACTGATTATATTTGTGAAACATGACAGAACAAGAAATTCTGGAAATATTAGACTTTTTTGAATTTATTCAACTTGTATGGTGCTCTAAAGCATATGCCCCATTTCATGTCATTAATGTTTGAAGGAACATCTAGGACAGGGGAAGAGGAAGGAGAGAGTTAACTCTAAATAAAACAAACGTTTGTTCTTCACAGTAATATTTGTATAGTACATTATATTAGCATGCTATAAAGTTTTTTCAGTGATTTTCAAGTATAATGGGATACTAAAGTAATCCAAAAAGTGTTGCAGTTAGCAGAAGCAGGCAGTCGATTCAGACAAAAAATAAGGTTTAAATACTTTAATAAAACAATAACAAAAAAAAAATTTGAGCGCTTTCATTCATCCCAGAACTTATCAGAACTAATTTCAAACTGGTCTGTTCAGTTTAAATGAAATCACTCATACAATTGACAGCCATCATTTGATTGGTTCAAGGTAATAATTACTAATTAACATTCATTAACCATCGAACTTTAGGTATAAAATTCAAGTGTTGTGCAATATAAAATAAATACATAATAAACGTCCTACATGTAAATGGTGTAACATCAGTAGGTAGTTGGTCTAACCACAAAAAAGTGTTTAAAGTGATGCAACCAATACAGTACAATTTAAAAAACAAATCAAAAATTCAAGCATTCACAGAGTATAAAGTAAAAAAATACCTTAATACTTGTGTACTAAACCATTAAAAAAATAACAGTAATTGATGAATAGTATGCATTAACCCTGTCTTATAATCTGGCTGCTCTTAGCTTCAGAGCAGGTTGTACAGAAACAAATTAATTGAGAGCCGGCTGAATTGTGCCATCTAATCTCAACTTCCAGAGAAGCTCCCTATATTCTAACCTGTTCTCCCAAGCTCTCACCCATAGCATCTTTAGGGATGACATCAAGAATACCAAACAATATTTTTTTTAAACCCACACAAAACAAGGAGTGCATATACAAGGTGTTATTCAAACTACCCTTCCTTATGTCATAAAGGTTTTCATAAATTCTTCTGGCCAGTTTCCTCTCTATTTTAACTACGTACACATCCTTACATTGGTCACAAACTGCAATGTAAACCAGGCCCTAGGAATTGCAATCTCTCCCTTTCAAAGTAACGGTAGTTTGACAACAATTCTGTAAAGTAACTGTTTCACTCCATAAAATGTATGGGCAATAATTACACCTTCCACATCTCCTTGTACCAGACTTCTGTGTAGGTTGGTGTTTTCCATCACGTCCTTAAGATTGCTGTGTACTTTGTATACAAATGTGGGCTTGTCACCTAAATGCTGATGTAGATCTTTGTCCAATTTAAGAATGGCACAATTATGGTGAACCATCTCCTAAACCATATTACTGAGCCCATCATATTTGATAGCCATGAAGCTCTTTCCTATATCAGCCAATAAGTGGGGGTTCCCCAGAACACATTGGTACTGCGTAACCCTTTTGTCGGTCACTTCGGATTTAAGTTTGGTGATCAAATCTACAGGGTAACCTCTATCAATAAACATGTTGGACATCAATTCAAGTTTGTGTTTAAAAAGCTCATCATCGGAGGTCATATGAGCTGCCCTAATAAACTGCCCTTGACTAGGTTCCTCTTAACATGCACCAGATGATTGCTCTTAAAATGTAAATATGAATTTTAAAAAAAGTGCCCTTCCTGTAAATACTGGACACTAGTTTGTCTAACATAATGTCCAGATTAACATCTAAGTAGTATGATTTATGTTGTCCAACGTTGCAGGTAAATTTAAAAAAAATCTGTGGTGTTTGAAAGTTAAGCCATAAAAGGTTTGATATCTTCTCTGTTCCCCTCCCAAACAAAAACATTGTCGAAATATGTAGAGTAAAAAGACCAAGAATGCTTGAACTGGAATGGATCAAAAACCTCATCTCCCAGTTTAGCATCACCAAATTGTCAAAAATGGTGGCACAAACTGCCCCATAGCTATGCCGCTCACTTGTTTGTAGTATTCCCCTTCAAAAAAATGTAGTTATTGCTTAGCACAAGATCCATGCACTCTACTAAAAATCTTGTTTCAGAATGGTCAAGAAAGTGGTCTAATGTGATAGCTTCTTCAAAGTACTCCAGACCAATGTCATGCGGGATACAGGAAAACAAGTCTCCAACATCAATAGTTAAAAATAACGTATGCTCCCTCAAGAGACTTGGGTTCAACTTCCCCAAAAAAAAATCCCATGAGCCTCTTAAAATGTGTTGGTGCTTGTTCCAAAGTTTCTTCAATTTTCTATCTAGATACACAGCCAAAGGGTAGGTTTTAGAACCCTGGGGTGCAACTATAAGACAGTAAGGAGGATCTTCTAAGTTTTTGTGTGTTTTGGGAATACCAAAAAGGGGAGGGTATAAAGGCCTCCTTGGTATACAAAAATGATAAATCACAGGAGTAATAATACCCTGAAGTAGGGTGTCCTCCAGGAATAGATCAATGTTTCCATAATAAATGTTGACTTCATTTCTTGATGTTGCCCTATAGTGGCTTTCTTCCTGTAGCATGTTGAAAAATTTCCCTACATAATCAATATGTGTGGAAATTACCCCCCCCCCCTTGTCGGGTTTCATTACTCTGATGGACTTGTCATTGGTGAGTTTATTCAAAAGGTCATGTTCTTTCAAGGTCAAATTGTGGAAGATCCTGTTTCTATTCTGGTGTAGGGACTAAATTTCCCTTTCACAAACATTTTGAAATAACTGTAACATGTTCTGTAGACTAGGGTTAACAGTACTTTTTCTTCTACACATATTTAGTGAATAGGGAATCCTGTTGTCCTTATATAGGTATGATAAGTTCATTTTTCCTACAAACAATTTGAATTCTAGCACTGTATCAGCTATCCCCTCCCCCTCATTCTTGCATGGGGGAATAGGTGGATTATGGCTATTGGCTTTAACTAGTAACAAGTTTTAAGACAAAGCAAATACATAAATAAATACATACATACTTGGGGAAGCAATTCTGTATCACGTTCTCATGTCTCCATGGACACAATCCGATAAAGAGTGGTAAAAAACAGAACACTTCTTTCTTTCAATGGCTAGGGGGTAATGTTTTCTGAAAGCATTCAAGTGTATTCTCATTTTGGGAAAGATGAGACAAAACCAGACAGCATTTAGTAGAGGCACAGGCTATACAGTGCATCTTACATGGATAACCTTCCTTTCAGGTTAACCCAAGTTGGTTAATGTGGCTGTCAGTTTCAGACAATTGTTCCTATTAGGAAGATAAAACTTAATTATTTGAACATGTACACATTTTTGTGTGTTAATATCAAGTTAATATGTTTTGGGGTATATTGGAGTTGTAACTTTTTTTTGAGGGATTTCAATAAA
The DNA here is from genome assembly GCF_019279795.1 of Protopterus annectens. Lineage (NCBI taxonomy): Eukaryota > Metazoa > Chordata > Ceratodontiformes > Protopteridae > Protopterus > Protopterus annectens. The sequence goes on from NC_056748.1 coordinate 1,079,796,643, forward strand.
AGAAAAAGTTTTGTAAGATGTGACATAGGTTTAAATGTATATGATAAGAAACAACTGTATAAAAGGTCAACCTGCCAAAAATTAGTATATGCATGAAACACAAAGCTGGAGCTAGATACGTAATACAAACCTGTTACAAATAAAATGTGTGAATAATAACTTTTCTACACAATGTCCCTTTCAATACAATCTTTAAATGTTAATAGTCTCACAGATATATACAAAAAAACAAAGTGCAGTGAACTATGTTAAAAAAGAGAGTGCAAATAGCTGTGCTATAGGAGACACATTTGGAAAGAAATAAACATGGAAATTTGATAAAGAAATGTTTTCAGGAAAGTTATTCAGTGGAATACCTGGGACAAAGAAAAAGAGGAATATTTATATTAATTGCAAGAGAAGGTCCAACAGTAGAAAGGGTTGCCACAAACCTTAGGGAACCTATAACAAACAAGATAACAAGAGGTCCTGTAGTGGAACTAAAAATATTTCAGAAATTTTATGAAAGTCTGTATAAAGCGGTGAAATGAGAAGATCGAGGAAAAAGTACAAATGGAAATGTTTATGAAAGAATTAAATATGCAAAGGTTAGAGGTAGATGAGGCTCAGTTACTAATAGCAAGGATAGGAGGAGTTGAGATAAAATTGTGATTTAAATCATTACTACTAAACTACATATCAACAAAATATATATATATATATTATCTGTGTCTACATCCCCCCAGGCAAAAACATACCAGTACTTGAGGACATACTAAACTGGGTATCAAATAATTATCTCCAAGAAACCATTGTACTAGGAAATTTTAATATAGACTGGTACTCAAGCTCCTCTGAACCCCCCACTTACCATATTAACATTTATGGATTCTCACAAGTTATATCCTCCCCCACCAGGATTACTAAACCTAACAATAAAGAAACTATATTAGATTGGATGCTTATTAACAATCACCCACACACGTATAAAGACAGAAACTTGCCTGATAACATAAGTGATCACCATCTCACCTACATTATCAGGCAAAAGGTAAAAATCCACAAACAACCCATCTACAAAACAACCACCTACAAACGTTTAACCTTAAAAATTTCCGGTACTTTTCCGTTATCGGGGCAACACGCATTACACCAGCGTTCCATTTCTTTGCTTCATTTCATACACATGAACGACACTGTTCTGTTAGCAAGCGTTAACTGCAGCATACGTTCCAAAGGATACAGGGTGAAATGGGTATGACAAAACATAAAAATCTGCCTACCCAGACCATTTATGCATTGATAACCCACACCCCAGACACGCCTCTGTGAGTGTGTGTGGGATAAACCTTGCAACACCTGATTTCTGAAGGATGATCCCAGGAACACCCTGGGAGTTTACGAGGATCATAGGGCCAGTTGCAGGCATGTGATACTACTTTTTCACAGACCTCTGAAGTGTACCTCATTTCCAATCTCCTGTGGGCCCTTAAACAGTTCATATTCCTCAAAATGTTAACTATTGTGCGCTCTTAAATGATGAGTATTAGCATACATATTGACATTCTACATGCATTTCAGTAAGCAATCAGCATACCTGTCAACTGTCCAAATTTTCAGAGCACGTCCATGTTATTTTGAACAATATTTGGGTCAATTCCTCAAAGTTTGAGGATTTCTGTAGCAATCAGTTAGGATTACAGTGAAAGGTGTACCTACACCAGCGGCATCAGTGCACAACTGCGTAACATTCCAAGTGCTCCTTAGACGTGTTGCCCCAATAATGGAAAGTACCGAATTTCCAAATAGACCTTAAACTTTGCAACCGGTCAGTACTTAAGCATCTTTCACTACAGGAAGCTGTAAAATACTTTAATACTAAATTCTTATCCATCCTAGACAGTCACGCTCCAGCTCGTATCATTAGGACTAAAAACAAAAGTACCCCATGACTTACAGCTGCAACTAGGCAAAACGTCTTACTAAGAAATAAAGATTGGGCCACTTTTAAAACAATTAAGGAATAACACAAAAACATCTGTCACAACTGACAAAACAATACTATCATAACCTACAACAAAAACACCAAAACAAACCACAAAAACTCTGGGCAACTCTAAATAAACTTCTCCCTCCAGGACTATCCACCACCCCTGTCCCCTCAACCTCCAACTCCAATTCTCCTGCAGAGGTTGCCAACTCCTTCAATAGCTTCTTTACAGAAACTATCCAAAACCTATCCAATAATTTATCCCCCAGTGCACCAAATCCATCAGCCTCCATACCCAGTACCCAAACTACCTTCACATTTCAACCAGTCTCAACATCATTTATCCCTAAACTAATTTAGAAAACTAAAACCAACTACCCCTGCTGCTGATCTCCTCCCTGCAGACTACCTACAAAAAGCAGCTGATGCTGTAGCCTATCCTATATCCAGTATGATCAACAGATCTATATCTGAAGCTACCATTCCCACTATCTGGAAGATATCCCATATCATTCCACTCCACAAGGAGGCAGTTCCACTGACCTCTCAAACTACAGACCCATAGCAATACTCACTCCTTTAGCCAAAATCATGGAAAATGTATCCAAAAACAATTCCTAGCCTATCTTCTTGATAACAATCACCTGTCAAATTCTCAACATGGTTTCAGACCAAACCACAGTACCATCACTGCCCTACTATCCTTTACTAATGTCATAAATCATAATCATAATAGTAATAAACTCTCCTCAGCCATCTTCCTAGATCTTTGCAAAGCTTTTAACATGGTAAACCATCAACTTCTCCTGCAAACCCTATAATTAATCTCCCTAGGCACCCATGCTATACAATGGTTTAAGTAATTTGGGAGGGAGACAGCAGGCAGTCCTGTAGAAAGATAACTTATCTACCCTCTTACCTATAACACTTGGGAAAGGTAACTTATCTACCCTTTTACCTATAACACTTGGGAAAGGTAACTTATCTACCCTTTTACCTATAACACTTGGGAAAGGTAACTTATCTACCCTCTTACCTATAACACTTGGGAAAGGTAACTTATCTACCCTCTTACCTATAACACTTGGGAAAGGTAACTTATCTACCCTCTTACCTATAACACTTGGGAAAGGTAACTTATCTACCCTCTTACCTATAACACTTGGGAAAGGTAACTTATCTACCCTCTTACCTATAACACTTGGGAAAGGAAACGTATCTACCCTTTTACCTATAACACTTGGGAAAGGTAACTTATCTACCCTTTTACCTATAACACTTGGGAAAGGTAACTTATCTACACTTTTACCTATAACACTTGGGAAAGGTAACTTATCTACCCTCTTACCTATAACACTTGGGAAAGGTAACTTATCTACCCTTTGACCTGTAACACTTGGGAAAGGTAACTTATCTACCCTCTTACCTATAACACTTGGGAAAGGTAACTTATCTACCCTCTTACCTATAACACTTGGGAAAGGTAACTTATCTACCCTTTGACCTGTAACACTTGGGAAAGGTAACTTATCTACCCTTTGACCTGTAACACTTGGGAAAGGTAACTTATCTACCCTTTTACCTATAACACTTGGGAAAGGTAACTTATCTACCCTCTTACCTATAACACTTGGGAAAGGTAACTTATCTACCCTTTGACCTGTAACACTTGGGAAAGGTAACTTATCTACTCTCTTACCTATAACACTTGGGAAAGGTAACTTATCTACCCTCTTACCTGTAACACTTGGGAAAGGTAACTTATCTACCCTTTCACCTATAACACTTGGAGTCCCCCAAGGATCCATCTTAGGGCCCCTATTTTCTATATTTATTAATGATTTGCATTAAGTAATATCAGACACTACCTGTATTCAATACGCGGATGACTCAACCCTAATATGTTCTGCTACAACCCCAGAAGAACTACTGACATTATCCCAAAACACATTTAACATAGTTGAAAATTGGCTCCTCTATCGTTGCCTCATACTAAATCCAAAAAAAAAAAAAAAAAAAAACTGCTGCTGTTCTCCCCATCTCGTAAGACCTCCTCTCTAATCTTTTCCATTAAATCTAACAATGGCACAATTATCTCCCCAGACCCCACAACCAAACTCCTAGTCATAGTTGACAAAAACCTAAAGTTTGACTTTCATATTGACCACACAATTAAAACAGCAAATAAAAAACTTGGCTCTCTACATAGAATCAAACCATTCTTAACTCTCCTAGCCAAAACTGTTCTTACTCACACTCATCTACTATCCACACTTCTCTACGCCTACCCCTTATTCACCAACCTAAGAAAAACCTCCCTGAACAAGATCACAACCTGCTATAATCATACTGCCAGATTTGCCACCACCTCGGCCTATAGGACCCATCACTGCCTTAACCTCAAACTACTAGGCTGGCTTGAACTACCTAAATTGACACCCGATCTTAAAACTGTTCGATCCTCTAACAAAATGCTAGCTTTCACCTTCAAAGCTAACAACTCAGCTGGGGGAAGCTCTGTTTATGAACTCAGTTGGTAAAGTCTGTAACTGTCTTCCTACAGACCTAACCTTACAACCCTCTCCAACCCAATTAAAAAAACCTTAATCAATACTTCACTATGTGATGGCTCTATCCTTGCTCTACCCCTGACTAACCCCCACACTCTTCTACTGTGCACCCAGTTAGGGTCTCCTAGCAGTGTCACTGAAGCCTAACCTAGTTACTCTGTACAAACTTGTTGTTTAAGTGAAATCTAGAATGTATTTTAAGTAACCTATAAAGAGACACACAAATATATATGAACTTTTTAATGTTGGGCTGGGAACTTGGAAAGTGCTACAAATATATTGTATGACCTCTATCTTGAATTACACTAATAGTGGAATGGTTTCAATATGTAACAATTTCTCTGCACTGTCTTTCTCTATTGTATTTCACATTGTATTATGCTGTTCTGTCTTAATGTCTTCTGTATGGAGCTTTTCTCCCCGGGCCTCTGCTGAAAATGGACATATATCCAGTCGTACCTTCCCGGTTAACAAATGTAAAATAAAATAAATAATAACCAATCAACAGGTAAGTCCCCAGGAATCAATGGTATTCCTGTGGAAGTTTGGGAGCTAGGAGGGAAAACTTTTAAAAGATCTGGAAGGATTTGTTTAATGCTATTTTAAGAGGAGGAGAAGCACCAACATCCTGGAAGAACGTGGTAGCTGTAATACCTAAAGATGGTAAAGATCCATAAGATCCAGCTTCATACAGGCATATTTCAAGCCTAAACCATGATTATACATTGTTTATGTCTGTAATGGCTAAAACAATAGCAAAGGCGATGTCAAAATTGAAAGTCATGGACTGGTGTGGTTTTGTGGAAGAAAGGCAAACATCTGACAACATGAACAGAACAGTGATGATCCAGAGGGAAGTTGAATGTAAGAAAATACCAATGTTGTTGGTGGGTCTTGATCCAGAGAAAGCATTTGACAGAGTAAGCTGTGAGTTTATGGGCAAGGCAATGGAAGCATTTGTATTCCCTGATAAAATTATAAGGTTGATAAGGAGGATATGTGAGGCAAAGGAGGTGAAAATTGAATTTGGTGGGTTCTTCTTTGACAACTTCTGTTTGAGCAGAGAAACAAGGCAGGGGTGTCCTCTTTCCCCTGTATTATTTGCATTATATTTAGAACCACTGGCAAAGAAAATAAGGGACTCAGAAATTCAAGGATATAACTGGTATGGTAGTCAAGAAAAGCTGGCTCTATTTGCAGTTGATATTATTTTATATCTGATAAACACAGAAAAGAAAACTCCAAGTGTTGAAGAACATTTTGAAGCAGTTTCATATCTTTTCAGGATACATAATTAATGAGGCTAAGACAAAGGCAATAGCTGTAAATTATGTGCTCACACAAGAATTGGTTCAGCAACTTCCATATTTATGGGGACATTATAAAATGATGTACTTAGGAGTATGGATTAAAAAGGATTCTGGTGTGGCAGCTAAGGATATGTGGGAAGAGACTAAACAAAAAATACAAAAACTGAGAAATTGAATGCTCTGTTATAGGGATAGCATACAAGCAGCTAAATATTACTCCTTTCAGTCTTATACACAGGTTAGGTATATTTTTATCAACCAGAGGTGAAGTTGTAGACAGCAATTAAAGAACTGAAGGATTTTATCTGGGGGGAGACGTGGTAAGAGTCAAGTGGGATAAGCTGATTCTTTCAATTGAACAAGGCAGTTTGGAATTACCCGAGTTGAAGGGGTATTTCAGAGCTACACAGTTAAAGCTCCTATACATAGCACAAGCAGAAACCTATAATTCAAAATTGAAAGGAATGACGATGAAACAGGAGAGAAGCTCAAGAAAAACAAGCAGAGACTGGGATTTTGGATGCAGATCCTTAAGGAAAATAACAATAACCATGCAGAGTATTATATTCATAGAGCAGCAGAAAGTATTCCAAGAACTAGGCCAACATTGGAATGGAGAACAGAGACTCTGCCAATAGGGATGACTGCAATTAGGGATACAGACAACAGGCAAGAGGGGGCTGGAATTTATTAGAGAAAACTGGTAAAAGAACAAAGATACTGGGAGCAAATAATTAGAGAAAGGTAACAAAACAGGAAGAGGCCAGGAATTTATTTGGAATGCAGGAGAATGATTGCCTTTCCTATCAATGACTGATATCAGAGTATAGGCAAAGAGAAAGAAAGAGGGGGATCCTAAGTGAAAGACCAGCACTGGATGAGTTTTTGGTAGAATCTAAAACGGAAGCTGCTGTTACAAAATGAATAATTAGTACAGCATACAAAATATTGCATGATAACTATAAGAATCAATCAGAGGAGGTTAGAAAGGATTGGGAAGAGAGAGACTGGAACAGCAATTCACAAAGAAACAATGGGGGTACATGTATGTCTCCCAAATATGTAACAAAGTCTAGAAGATTTAGGATTTTTGCTTGGAAGTGTTGACATAGGTATTTTTATACCTCAAGTAAACTCCAAAGAATTTTTCCTCAGGTAGACCGCAAATGTTGGAGAAGTAGACAGCAAATGTTGGAGGTGTGATGGGAAATAAAGATGTAAGTGAAAACATTTTCTGTAATGCATAACGAGTTGGCAGACTTTAAAGATTCCCTGCAGACTGCTCTGTCAGAGATACTGGGTGAGCAAACTGGTGTAACTAAGGAAATTATTTTTTCAGCTATGATACAGAATTGGAATTACCTAGACAAAGTAAGGCCTTGTTGCATCTAATTATGGTGCCTGCCAAAATAAAAAACAATTACTAGGAAATGGAAATCTAAGTCTAAATCAACTTTACTAGAAGTACTGAATATAGTAACAGAGATAAAACAACTGGAACTAGGATCGATAGAAATGGGAAGGAGCAAATTACATAAGAAAAAATGGGAATTGTGGGAACAATACTTGCAGAGGAAGAACGGGGTTTAAATGAAGGCAGGATTTGATTGCACTATGTAATGTTTTCCTGACAATGATTGGATAGATTAGAAGTGATGCATAATGTTGGCAACTAAAATGATGTAAATATGGTTTGCTTTCTTTATATAAATGTATGATTGCCTATGTCATATGCGTGATAATTTAATAAAAATATTTCTTGCTTAAAAAAAACAAAGAATGAAAGGCAGCAGCTGTAGATGAAGCATCAGCCGCATCACAGCTACATTTGATGGAATGGTGAGCCACTTGAGAAGAAGACCCCCAACAAAGAGAGGGACAAAGCCTTCTCCTAAGATTCAGGAATATCTGAAATAACCTGAAAAGCCTGAGGAAGAAGAGCCAACATATACATGGACATATGGGTCTGATAACTAATGACCCTGAAGGCCAGAGTAGCAGCAGTATACACTTTCCTACCCAGCCTCTCCGTGGTTCTGCTGTCCTTGTTAGAGCCAAGCAGCTTAGCAGAAGACAAATGCTTAGAAGGTTTATCAAAAAAAAAGAAATAACAGAAGGGTCAGCTGAAGGACATTGGTAAAGAAATTTGCCATAATCTGGAACCTTAAAAAAACTATCAGATTTTTTTTTTTTGTAGCAGAAGGGTGGGAATCAGGAGCCTGAGAAGCTGCAGAAAAAGTATCCAACAAGGCAGCAAGAACAGGTGGAACACTAGAGGGCTTGTGAGACTCCATTTGAAGAAGTGCATAATACCTCTTTTGAAAATCAGAAACCTTAGCACAGTTTTACTTAAAAAAACTCCATCATATGGGGAAAAAGTAACCCCAAAAGAAATCTCCTCAAAAGGAGAACCAGGGCTAATAGAATCCTCTTCCTCTGAACCATAATCCAAAGGAGAGAGAATACTGGAGGAATAAGCCAAAGATTCCTCATCAGAATCTTCCTCCTCATCAGATGAAACCTGCTCCTTAGGCCTCTTAAGAGGAGTAGAAGACCAAGGGGGAGGAGGAACTGAAACAATTTGAGGATGCTTCAAAGCCAAGGGCATTGAATAAACCCTGTGTAAAATCCTGCCATTCATGCTAAGGATAGTACAGCTGTGTACACTTACCATAATCTTAGATGTTTGAGTGTATTCACTGTTGCAGTCATCACATTTGGGTTATCCCTGCCAAGGTAGCCCTCGGCCGGCCCGAATACCAGAGACTTAGTATTTCTGCATTGGTTGTTGTCACTTGAGGACTGACATCAGGTCATCAGTAGTATAAAGTAAGGCAGCCGACGCCATTACCTCACTTTTTCTTGCCCTAACCTGTCAGGAGCCCCCAAGTAGGAGGCCAGGCTCTGGTGGAAGATCCCCACCAGTGGAAAATAAATACCAATATGTCCCTTGTAAGGAAAGGAGAACAATAAGGAAGAATGGTAATAAAAGGAGAAAGCGGGATGGAGAGAGGGAAACCAGGACTGCAACAGTTGAATACACTCGAACATCTACATTTATGGTAAGTGTACACAACTGTAGTATGTTCTTCGTGTTTCACTGCTGCAGTCATCACATTTGGGTTGATTCCCAAAGCTGAGGAAATGGGTGGAGGCAGTCAAGGAAACTAGGGGCTGGCTAGGATGCCCTGCAAGACTGCAGAAGCAAACCCTGCCCTGGATTTGGAGAACAGAGGCAGGTGGTAATGTTTGGTAGAAGTATGAACAGATGTCCTGCTGGCAGCCTCCAGGATGTCCCTGGTGGGGACTCTTCTGAGGAAAGCTGCAGAGGTGGAGGCTGCTCTGGTGGAGTGTGTCCTGACCCCCTTGGGGGAAGGCTTTCCATGCTGTTTGCAGCAGAAATGGATGCAGTGTGCTATCCATTTGAAAATGGTTTGTTTGGAGATGACTTTGCCTTCTGCCTCTGTAGCAAAGCTAACCAGCAATTGATCAGACTTTCTGAAGGATTTAGTCCTGTCTAGATAGAATCTGAGCTGTCTGTGCACATCTAGAGAGTGAAGAAAGATTTCCCCCTTGTTCTGGGGATTAGGAAAAGAGGTGGGCAAATGAATGGATTGGTTGAAAGCCACACTGGACACCACCTTGGGCATGAAGGATGGGTTAGTTCTGAGGGATACCCTGTCTGCATGGAAGATGATGAAGAGTTCCACAGTCATGAGTGCTTGCAGCTCAGAGTCTCTTCTGGCTGAAGTGATGTTCAGAAGGAATGCTGTCTTCCAGGAGATACATTTTCGCTCTCCAGAAAAAGTTGGTTTGAAAGAAGGCAGGGTCAGCTTTTCCAAGGTCCCAAGCTGATGTTGGTGCCCTTCTGGGTGGCCTCAAGTTGCTAGCTCCTCTTAGGAACTGTTTGATCAAAGGATGTGTGAAAAGGGGCTGCTCAGTGTGAAAATGAGCAGAAACAGCAGAGGCATAAATTTTTATAGAGGAGAAAGAGAGGCCTCTGTGTAGTAGGTCAGCTAAGTATTCCAGGATGAGAGGGATGTAGTGCTGTGCCGTATTGACTCCCTTAGCTTGGATCCAGGTGCAGAACTTTTTCCATTTATCAGCACAAGACTTTCTGGTGCTAGGGTGTCTAGCCTTATAGATAACATCCAGAACCTACTGGAGTTGGCAGATTGGTTAGGGAATAAGCCAAGCTGCCGAATTGAGTGCCTGTAATTGGGGATGCATGAATTCCCCTTCCCTCTGGGTCATGAGGTTTGGAATCTGAGGAAGATCCCATGGAGGCAGCAGGGACAGGCTGCACAGCAAGGGGTACCAGTGTTGGCGGGGCCAGTCTGGAGCGATAAGAATGGTCCTTGGTTTTCCCCCCCTTACTTTGAGCAGTACCCTGGGGATGAGAGGTAGGGGAGGAAAGGCATAGATTGATAGACTGACCCAGGGGAAGGACAGGGCATCAACTTTCCAAGCCATGTAGTGATGCTCCCTGGTGCAGAATTTGCTGAGCTGATGGTTGGTGTGGGAGGCAGAGGTCAACCTTCGGGGTTCCCCATTTCTGAGTTATTAGGGTGAAGGCACTTCTGTTGAGTTGCCACTCATGTGGGTCCAGAAGATTTGTGCTTAATTGGTCTGCCAGAGAGTTGAGAGAGCCTGGTAGGAATTGTGGTAACAGGTGTAGCTGCATGGCAGAGGCTGTGTGCCAAAGGGTCATGGCCAGCCTGCCTAGAGGGTAGAAGTTGAGTCCCTCCCTGCATGTTGATGTACCACATCACAGTGGTGTTATCTGTTTTGATTATGAGAGCCCCTGGAGAGAGAAAGGGCTTGAAAGCTTTCAAGGCATGCTGCACAGCCATCATCTCCTTTTTGACTGATGGGCAGAGGGATTTGCTGTGGGCTTCATTGGCCCTGTATGCACCTGCCATCCAGGTGCGCACCCCAAGCATAGTCTGATGCATCTGTGGTGAGGGTGAGGGTCTGGGTGGCAGGGAGTGGGGAGAAAGGCAGTCCCTTGTTGAGGGAGCATGCTGTTTCCCACCAAAGAAAATCTTTTCTTAGGCAAGGAATTACAGGTAGAAGAGTTTCCAGGTCTTGAGTGTGTTGACACCAAAGGCTCTTTAGGTACCACTGACGTTTCCTCATATGCAGTCTGGCATACAGAATGAGTAGTATGCAAGATGCTATGAACTCCAGAGCTTGCAGGATCTTCCTTGCAGTTAGCTGGGGCCTGGTGGCTAGCTGAGAGAAGTAGGTTGTCAGGAAAATGTGTTTCTCTGGTGTAAGGTATGCCTTCTGGGATGCTGTGTTCAGACTTCCTCCCAGGAAGATTATTCTTTAGGTAGGCACCTGCTTATATTTATTTTCATTGATTGTGTACCCTAGAGAGGTTAGGAGGGTATTTACAAAGGCCAGGTGCTTGAGCAGCTTTTCCTGGCTGTCTGCCTGAATAAGGCAGTCGTCTAAGTATGGGTAAATTTGAATATTACTTTCTTTGCAAAATGCAATGACTGGAGCCAGACATTTTGTAAAAACTCTGGGAGCAGTAGATAAGCCAAAGGGAAGCACAGAGAACTGAAAGTGTTGAGTTCCTGCCCTGAAGCAGAGATATTTCCTGCATGATGCCCTGATAGGAATGTGGAGGTAGGCCTCTTTTAGATCTAAGGTGGATAGCCAAGCTTTCTTGGAGAGCATGGGTAGCAGCTGCTGGAGGGTGAGCATTTCGAATTTTGGGATCACCACAAAGGTGTTTAGGATGGAGAGATCGAGGATAGGGCACCAGGTGCCCTCTTTTCTCAGTACCAGAAATAGGCTGCAGTAGAAACCTTGGCCTATCTGTTCTGCAGAACGTGCTTTACTGCCCTCATAGACAGCAGGGAAAGGATTTGCTTTTGAGCCTCTGCCCACTGATTTGGTGGCAGATCTGGGAACCCTTTTGGTGTTGGAAGGGTGTGGAAGAAAAATTTGTACCCCTGAGACACAATGTTCAGAACCCAGTTGTCCTTGGTAATGGTGGCCCAGGTGCTTGAGTGAAAGGAGAGTTTTCCTCCTAGGGGTAAATGAAGGTGGGCAGAGGGAGGGGGTGGAGGAGGTGAGTCATTGTGATTTCTTACCATAAGGGGGTGGCTTAGAACTCCCTGGCTTTGAAGTGGAGGTAGTCCACTGCTAACATCTCTGCATTCCTTGTGGCTGCTGTCTGTGAGGGGGGTTCTGTTTCCATGGGGCCCATGCTGGGCTGGTTTACTGGGAGCAGGAAAAGACCAGTGTTTGGAGGGGCAATACCTGCTGAACCTAGGGGGCTGGATCTGGAAGAAATCCTTAACGGTTTGCATAGATTTTGCTTTTTCTTCCTTATTTTTTAAGACCTCTTCTGCCTTAGTGCCAAATAAGTTATCTTTGTGCAAGGGGGCATCCAACAATTTAGATTTGACATGGTCTGGCAGGGGCTGTTCCTTAAGCCATGCATGCCTTCTAATGACAGATCCAGTGACTGATGCCCTGCAAGAAGCTTCTAGGGAATCAAAACCATGGTGCAAGGTGCGTTTAGTTACTTGACTTGCAGAATGCATTAACTCTTGTAAATCTTTAGATTCTGCCCAAGCTGGAAAGGAAAACATTTTTTGTTTAAGGAGTTCCAAGGTATGTTGCTGAAATTTCAGCATATGGAACTGACAATTTAGTGCCCTGACAGCAAAAGTAGCTGAGGTGTATATGTTTTTACCCCATCTGTCCAATGCTCAGGAATCTCTGTCTGAGGGGGTGGGATTCTTAGGAGAGGTTGCTTTAATCCCTTTTGGCCCTTGAGAAATGATCTCAGGGTCAGCTGTAGGATTTTTAAAAAGATATTTGCGTGAGTCAGGGACTCGGTAGTACCTGTCTGGTTCTCTGGAAGCTGGAAGAAGGGAGTTAGGAGTCAAGCTGGATTTGAGGAAAACATCTTCAATGATATCCAGGACTGGGGGGATGGCCAAGGGTCTGTGTTGTGGAAGATCTAGGAATTCCCTGAGTCTCTTTTTAGACTGAGGGTAGTTTTGACTCTCCCATTGGAAATGCTCCCTTAAAGTATGCAGGGTTTACCCAAAGGAAAAATCCTCTGAGGGAGAAGCTGAAGGAATGGAATCCTCTGCATCAGAATCCTCATAAGTGGAGAGGGGTTGCATGTCTTCATATTCAGATGCATCAGATTCATCTGACTCTTGTTCAGACAAAACTACAGAGGACAGATCTCTTTTCCTTTTGGAAGGGGTAGCTTGGCTTCCCCTGATCAGCATGATAAGACCTTCCACCATTTTAAGTATTTGAGACTGAGGTAAGGTAGCAGGCGTCTGAGAGTGGGTTGTCGGTTTCTTGGGTGTGGCTCGTACCCTGGGCCTAAGAAACTCTGTCATTTTTGAAAGAACAGTAGTCGTGAAAGAAGATGTTGGTTTGTGCTGAGATTCAGTAGTGCAAAGGACTTCCTCGGAAGCCGGTGCCTGCTTAGCAGCTCCGGACCCATCCAAGGTAGAGGCGACTGTAGGACCCTTAGTCAAAGAACAGTTTTGTGGCATACGAGACTCCGATAGGGTCTCGGTAGGGGCCTGCAAATTAACAGAAGTGGGCATCAAGGGGCTGCAAAAGCAGCTCACTAAGTACGGGAGAACTGACGACTAGCTTAACGGAAGTGTCATCGGTAGGTCTGAACCTGTGCGGTCTGCCTCTGTCTTTATCTTTAAGTTTTTTCAGAAGATCTGCTGTCAGATGGCTTACCAAAGCCATATTGGAATTCAAGGACTGTAAGCGAAAATATTTGGCTACAATAAGGGCCCAACTATGGATAGTTCTGACGTTGAACAAAGCACAGAAGCAACAATGGGAGACGTCGTAGTCTGGGCCTAAACAAATGATGCAGTAAGAGTGGAAGTCTCAGTGTGGTATTTGCTTTCCACAGGTGAGACAATTATTAACTTTGTCTGACATCAGTTAGTGCAAGAAAAAAGGATCCCCAATGGGGTATTTAGCTTTAGAAGACTTCAACTTCAATTCAGTAGAGGAAAACTCAGGTAGCGGCTGACCGGCACTCATGCGAACTGCTTCTGCTTCGGGCTCCACGGCAAGAAAGACTGATGTAATGGTGCTGGCTGCCTTACTTTTTACTACTGACGACCTGACATCAGTCCTCAAGCAACAGCAACTGATGCAGAAATACTAAGTCTCTGGTTTTCAGGCAGGCAGAGGGCTACCCTGGCAGGGATAACCCAAATGTGATGACTGCAACATTGAAACACGAAGAACATCATAGGCTCACAGGTAGGTACTAGGCTATCAGCCCTGGGGCCTATATAAGCCTAGCCAAAAAGGTTCCCTGGCTTTCGCCACCCAAGAAAATTATTTTCCTGTGCCCCTGTCAAGCAGTGCGACAGAAGTGATCCCCGGAGTGCATTTTCTATTTCCCATCCAGTCGTCAAGATTTTTCTTAAAGAGGGCCATTGAGGAGCTTTGCTTGACATGAATGGGTAGTTTGATCCAAGTATGGGAAGTCTCTGGGACAGGAATCTATCCCTCCAGCATGTTCTGTTTATTGTGGTGACAAGGTTTAGGTCCCTAGAGCATGTGGTTCGGAGAGACTGGGATTTTTTAAGTGTAGCATGTCCAACAGCTCTGGGTTTGACATAGCTTTGTAAGTTAGGCAGAGATCACCTCTGAGTAGGCGATATGTGACGGGGTAGAGCTGGAGTTTTTTTAGACGGTCTGTGTATGGCATCTGTTTGAGGCCAGTAATCCTCTTAGTGAGCTATTTCTGTGGCCTTTCCAGTTGTTGTAGGTGTCTTGTGAAATACATGCCAAATGGGGCATTGTACTCTATAATGGGTCTGATGAGTAGAGAGGAACAATGACCTCCTTTTTTCTAGAGTAGAACCCTTTTGTGATGAGGTGTGCCACGTAGAAGGATTTCCTGACTACTGTGGTGATGTGGTTATCAAAGGAGAGACTACAGTCCACCTGTGTCCCGAGATGTCTTATCACACTTTCAGTGTTTATTGAGCTACTGCCTATGTGGTAGTTCATGGGTACCGAGATTTTCCCAAAGGGGATGACAATGCACTTCTTGGCATTGAGCTTGAGGCCATGACTTTGACACTAAACATCTGTCTCTGTGAGGCCCTTTTGTAGAATGTCTACATCATTAGGTGATTCTATTACGGCTCCCAGTTTGCAGTCATCTGCAAACCTTGTTAGCCAAAGACGTTCTGTGTATTCCTGCACTTCAGAGAAGTAGATGCCGAACAGGAGAGGACCCAGTACCGAACCTTGTGGTACTTCACTCGTCACTGGTCTGAAGTCGGACTTGGAGTCGGCTACTTTTACTGTGTTGGTTCTGTCAGTGAGACAGTTGGCCACCCATCTTGTGACATAGGGATTTATGCTCAGTTTAGTGAGTTTATCTATAATTCCAGTGTGGGGGATGGTACTGAAAGCCTTCACGAGATCAAGATAGGCTGTGTGCACCACCTTACCCTCGTCTATGGCTCTAGTGACTGCTTCAAAGAAGTCAATCAGGTTTAGCAGACATGATCTACGTTTTACAAACCCAAACTGAGTGGGGTCCAGGGTTTGGAGGTTACCTATGTCTTTGTTTATAAGCCCCAAGATGATACTTAGTCGCAGGAGAACTGTACTTAGTTTTTTGCTTCTTTTCCAAAGGGACATTCGCCGTAAATATTTTAGGGTTCGGACCCTTGCCTACACTCAACAAGCATAGTGGGAATCTCCTATTTAACAAGGATTTGCAGAACACCCCTTGGAACTTTCAGAAATAATCATCCGCAGTTCCTCTAAACATCCAAAATGGATGCCTGCAGAGCCTATGGGGACATGCAAGAAGCCGGACCTATGCCGATCTCCGAAGCGGTCACTGCAGAGGAATCTCACTGAAAAACTGGGTGGTCCTCCGGGCTTTCAGTAGCCTTGAGAGAGACTTTAGTTGGAGGTGTTACATCAGAAGAATCCAAGTGAACTGTCTTGGTTGTCTTCTTCATGGACAGCTGACCCTCAGGTCAACACAATTCCAACATAGTACCTTGAGCCAACAATTTAAGACACTGGTTCTGTAGGTAAAGAGCCACAGAGGAGAGCCAACTATGCAAAGTTTTTGGGACAAACGCCTGACAAACAGAACAAGATGTATGGTCATGAGAAGCACCTAAGCAAAACAAACCTTTCTCATGACGGTCCTTATGGGAAATCTGTCTTCCACACTGGCATTTCTCCTTTCTGGATAGCATGTAAATCAACAACCACCATAAAGTAAAATAAGAAGAAAAACCCCGGTGGGGCACTTATCTGAAAATGGATTGGCAACTAGCAGATGAAAAGTGTTCAGACCGATGATCAGAGATGGTGTTGGCAAAGAAGTTCTGAGGTTGTACGTCCATATGTCACCTTTATGTCCTATGTCATGCATGGGGAGCATACATGTGACATACGATGTCCCTATTACAACCTAAGGCTTTGGTATGTTGGCCGGACATTGGGCTACCCTAGGCAAGGGATCCTTACTGTAATGAATACTGTAACAGTGAAATAGAAGGACATCCAAATAATTTTCCTCACAAAAAGAAAACGTTCCTCATACTTTCACAATTAGTCAGAAGAAACTTTCACACAGTAGCCTGACAATTCAAAATTCTGAAAATCAAAGCTGCAGAAATACACTATTTTCCCGAACTAATCAATAATCTTTCCATTTTCATCAGAAGGAGTAGGGCAGGAACTTTCTGTTTATCAGCAGTATGATTAACAAAAATTATAGCTGCTGTGCTAGGATTGGGAAGAGTATACAAAACCTTAAAAAGGCTGAGTAAATTTATACATTCTAATCTAATCACCTTTTTAGGGGCAGCAGACTGGCTATTAATAAATTACAGGCAGAGACACACACATCCTCCAAAATTGATCAAACTGGAGAAATTGGTGGAGCCATAAATTCCTTTTAACACAGCTCATAAAATTTCTAAGGGACTGAGAAACTGTAGTGTACACCACCCTCTTAAAACACTGACACATTCTGGCAATAGTGTCAAAGTGAGAGGAGCCCAAAAGGAACAATCAGAAACTGACCTCTCCACTGAGTCTGAATCAGAAAACTGAGGAGTAAATCTGTACCTGTCCTTTTATCTTCATGTCCAGTGCCAAAATCAAGGATCTCTTCAGGAAAAGAGGTTTCCTTTCTTTTACCAGAAAAGCAATAAATAAGAAGAATAGAAAGCATGAATAAAACCTTGAACCCGACATAGTAAACTATTCCTGTACAAGGAAATCTGAGGAGGAGTACATACGTTTCATTTTTTTTGTTCTTTTTGACAGGAAAAAAATGGGGACGACAGTCTAATAAATGGCAGCAGCAGGTTCCACAGGGATGGGCACAAAATCCTGACAAAAAAGGGAAGCGTTCCCTATTTCCCCTCCTGGGAGTGACAATAGTGGCTTTCCCTTGCCCAGGGAGAGGATCTCAACAGCTACAAAGGATATGGCTAACCCCCTGTCCATAGTGGCTGTAGGTGCTACAGTAGAGGAACCGGGGTAAAAGGTTTGTTGTCTGAGATGCAACAAATGGCCACAGCAGACACCCACCTGCAGTTGAGACAATTTGCTAGTCTACTGTGGTGGCAAAGGCTGTTTCCTTAACTTTTTCTTTTTATCTAGAAATGGACCAACAGTGTGACCAAAGGTCTGTTTGACGGTCAAGCTGTAAATGATTCCTCTATCCTGTGGAAAACAAGCAATCAGAGCTGGAAAAAATTTAAAGTCTTTAGAAGTCATGTTTTTCAAAGAAAAAGCACAGTAAAAAGCATTTAAACAATTTGCCAGTCCCCACAAAGTAAAATAAACACGGTTTCTCCCAGAAATCTCCCCCTCCTAAGTTAAATCTGACCAAAAATCAGAAATCTCTGTCACACCTAGTGGTCCCACGCCAGCACCAAATGAGACCACCTTTAGGCACCTCTCCAAGGCAAACCTACTTCATTTTGTAGAACACCTATGCAAAATTCACAACAATCCCTTGCAAACTGGACCAAACTGAGAAGGCTGCCAGATTCACCTCTGACTTCTACCTCCAGCTGGACAGTTGCATACATAAGTCATTACTCATTCTGCCAAAGTGTAACAGTAAATTCAGGAATAATGTTCGCTGGTGAAACTCCTATAGTAATCAACTGTACAAAAGAAGAAAAATAATGAAAAATTGCAAGACATCTCCATCTCCCTACATCGAGACTACGATGAAACAGGATTGTGGGATCACAGGACCACAGGAGGTTATTAGGCTAATGGCCCTAGGGCCCTTACAAGACTAGCTAAGTTCAACCCGTGTTCCCAAGGGTGTCCAGTTGAAGCAGATACTAAAATCAGCACCTACTGCCCCTGTCCAAGAGGGACACAAGTGGAACCCCTGGAGTGAATTTCCAGTTACCCATCCAACCATCCAAATTATGCTTAGCACCAACGAGGGGCTTTGTTTAACATGAATAGGAAGCTTGTTCCAAAGGTGAGGCAACCTCTGTGAGACAAATACGTCTCTACAGCAAGTTCTGTTGATGTCACATACCAGGTTAAAGTCTTTTGAGTGAGTAACCTGTGTGCCATTTGACTTGTGAATGTGCAGCATTTCCATTAAAGCTCGGTCAGAGATTGCTCTATATGCAAGACACAGGTCGCCTCTGAGCAGTCTGTGTGATACAGAGTAAAGTGACTGATTTCAGTGTGTCCACAGAAGACAGATCTTGAAGACCCCGAATTTTCTTTGTAAGGAATCTTTGTGGTCTCTCCAATTGCTGCAGGTATTTGGAAAGGAACATACCAAAGACAGCGTTGTACTCTATTATCGGTCTGATGACGGAAGAGTACAGGGGGTTATAACCCCTTTTTTTCTGGAGGCAATGCCCTTACTTATGAGATGAGCAATATAAAATGGCCTTCTTAGCATGGTGAAGACATGCTGATCGAAGTTAAGGTTGCTGTCGACCTGTGTGCCCAGATCTCTTACCACTGACTGTGTGCTTAGGGTATTGCTATTGATGTGGTAGTTTGCAGGAGCATCACCCTTGCCGAAGGGGGTGATAATGCATTTTTTTGCATTAAGTTTAAGATCATGACTTTGGCACCAGTCATTAGTCTGTGTAAGACCTTCTCGCAGGATGTTGACATCGCTAGGGGTTTCAATGATCACTCGCAGTTTGCAGTCATCAGCAAACTTTGTCTGCTGCAGTCCTTTAGTTTTAGCCTGCACTTCAGAGAAGTAGATTCCAAACAGTAGGGATCCCAAAACCAATCCCTGTGGAACACCACTGGTTACGGGTCTGCTGGAGGAGGTGGAGTCCCCTATTTTTAACCATATCAGTTATTGCTGGAGGAGGTGGAGTCCCCTATTTTTAACCATACGAGTTCTATCAGTGAGCCAGTGTGCAACCCACCTGACAATATATGGGTTCATACCCAGCTGGGTGAGTTTATCAATGATGCCTGAGGGGGGATTGTGTCAAAGGCTTTGGCTAAGTCTAGGTAGGCAGCGTGCACAGATTTGCTCTCATCCAGGGCTTTGGTAACTGTCTCGAAGAAGCCCACCAAGTTTAACAGGCATGATTTCCCCTTGAGAAAACCAAACTGGGTGGGGTCGAGGTTTGGAGATTTCCTATATCTTTGTTAATAAGGTCCATGATTATTCATTCCATTGTCTTGCAGATAAGGCTGGTCAAGCTAATGAGTCCTTGGATGCACCCTCTTTGTGCAAAGAGATAACAGTAGCCGTCTTCCATTCTGGTGGGATGAAGCCAATACTTAGGCAGTGATTAACAAGCGTGTCCAATGGTGATGCTAATTTCTGTTTTCACCCATGTAGAACACAGCCCATGATGTTGTCTGGTCCCATAGAGGATGTGTTTTTGGCCTTGGAGTGGGGGTTTAAGACCTTCTCCACAGAGATATTAGGTGGGGGACAGGTGTTAAGGATGCTTTGGGGGTATATGTCACAGGGACAGAGCTGTGAAGTTTTCACTGAACCTGTCAGCCAGCAGATTTACTATATCCACATGTTCTGTATATGTAGTACCATTAACTACGAGTTCAGAGGAAATCTGGGCCTTACCTTCAAGGTTAAGGATGCAACTAAAGAATGCCTTGTAGATATCCTTAGTTAGGGAAGCTAATTTGGATTCATAGTTAGCTTTGGAGGACTTCAATAGGAGTCTTATTTGCTTGTTTAAGTTGAGGAGAGAGTGTTTCCAGTTTTGAGACCGTTTCTTCCTACTCTTAGAAATTTCTTTCATCTACTGCATAGCCTATTAATGGCAGTTGTCATATTGTTGTTGGGTATTTTTAAATTGGGAATTTTGTTCTTGTAACATTGCCTAAAAAAAGGCATTATGGGAGTGGCAACAGCCTTAACCAGTTATCAAAATCCCAGGGGTGACAGATGAAGACCATCTCTGGCAAAGCATCGAGGTCTGTCGATCATGTCATCCCAGGCTGACAGATACTGGATTCCCTTTGAATGACACCAGAAACTAAGCCAATTGTCGAAGTCAATCATTTTTTTGTTTGTACTAAGGTATCATCCTAGGCAAAGGTAAAATGCTGCTTAAGGCCAGGGACATACCTGCCTGAGACACACAATCAGAGAGATCAGTCATGTCTCTCTTCATACGGTCCAGTGAGGTACATCTCAAGTTGTTCGCACCAACATGGACTATAACGGAGTCATAACAGTGCCTATTGCTGAGAGATTTGGGTGCGTGTGTGATGTGGAGGATTCTGGAACCTGACAGACATATGACCATGATTTTTCCTTATCCAACCTGGTGAGAGGGACATTTGTGTGTCTGAGTCACCTATGGCTAAGATGTTTGTTTTTGTGTTATGCCTTAGGGGCTTGACTGGTGAAACACTGGTGTGTGATATATTATGTGCACTATGTTCTGCAGAGGATTATTATGTGAATCGTGTTTGTGTTTGGTAGGTATCTGATGTTTAGGTAAGCTTCTGGTAAGGGCCACTGCATATGTAGATTTATGTGTTGCTGGTTTGGTAGGTGCAAGAGGTAAGGTGTGCATGCTGACAACCTGCTTAGTATCAGATGAACTGACTGGCGAGTGAGAGAGCCTGAATTCTAGGTTCTTGATATTGATGCAGCTCTCACATAATGAATTTGTGTGGACTAGAAGAAGTGCGTTGTCAGTGTACATGAGGTAATTACTACATTGCTCCAGGATGCCCATGCTGACCAGGCTGGCTAAAGAAACTGTGGGAAATTGTGCATCCATAATGCTAGGTAAGTTGATGTGGTCAGAAAACAGGGACAGGACAGGAAGGATCAGGTAAAGTAGAAAACAGAAGAAGTGGAAAAAAACATATGAAGGGCTAGTGGATAGGATCTATGGTGGTACCTCAGGAGCTTCGCTGAATGTATCACCTGTCAGTGAGGGACAATCATGATAACTCACAGATGGCGCACCAGCAGAGTGCTAAGGGAAAATGTGCAGGCAGAACTGTTTGCGTCTATAATCACCAAATGGTGCCCACCGCTACTCGGCAGTGAGTGATGTGCAAACATGCGCAAACCTGCACATATGCAGTGCTTATGTAGAAAATGACAGCAATCTGATTTAAACAAATTAACCAATGAAAAAGCTCAAAACTGAGGCCTATTCCAACAACCTTCAACCAGATTAGTTCAAAATGCACACTCCTGCCACTAGGGTGCAGGGGAACACTCTTCAACAAAAGATGACCTGGTTTAGTGCTCATCTTATACAAACAGAACTAGAATCAGCAGATCTGAATCTAGTCTATGCTACAGCAAAGTGCAACAATTTCAAGAAAAAAAGTTAAAATAAACAGTGACACGGTAAAAATGCCATTCAAAAGTGCAATATACAGTGAAAATTTTTACTTAAGTTTTGGAGAGACCACTAGATGCCTTGGATTGAACAGATAAATACAGAAGAGCAGTAGCTGGTTGCCAAACTCCATGCAGCTTTTCTAAAACAATCGCAAACCCGCAAATATTGTGCTTATGTAGCAAATCAGAGCAAACTGATTTAAGCAAATTAACCAATAAAAAAGCTCAAAACTAAGCCCTGTTCCACAACATTCAATCATATGAGTTTTAACTGCACACTCCTGCCACTAGGGTGCAGGGGAATCCTCTCCAACAAGAGATAGCCTGGTTTACTGCTCAACAGAACTAGATTTAATAGGTCTGAATTTAGTATATGCTACAGCAAAGTGCAACAATTTCAGAAAATAGACAGTTCAAATAAGGAGATGAAATAAGCCTTCAGCCAGCAAAGGGCAGAAGCTACCCTCTTCTCTCACAAGAGTGTAGACACATATATTCTTAATGTAAAATAAATGGACCAGTGCCCAAGCACTTAAACCAGAACTAAGACATTTTTAGAATAACAGACATACACTAAGCCTTCAACTATCAATTCCCAACTTATAAGGATGTAAGTTACCTCTCCTGCCTCAAGAGTGTAGACCACAAACCTTCTTAATGTAAAACAACTGGCCTGAAGGCCAAGTGCTTAAAGCAAAACTAAGAGGCTTAGAATAACAGCTACAATTTAATCAGGCTACTAACGGGCAGTAATAAATGTAGCAGAATAAATGCAATTGAACACTTTTAAGAACAAGCAGCAAAAGCAAAATAAAACAAAGTAGGAAAAAACACAAATACTGCAGTGCAATTTAAATTAATTGGGAAGATACCGCAAGGTTTAGAAACTATGGGTGGGCAATCTCAAATGATCTCTGTACTCAGTGAGAATAAGCTGATAAGATGGGACTGGGAGGAGTGTCCAAAAATAGATTTATAGTAGGGGTGGTCAACTCAAAAGCCACCAAGTGTAAGAATACAACTGTTGAGCAGGTCGGTGGGAAAAATAAAATGCAGACAGAGATCAGCAATATTCAGGCACAGTACAGCAAGCAAGCCAGACTAGCAATCCAGCTAAACAGAGTTATATCTAGCTAAATGAAGAATGCTATTTCTCAGCTCCTCCCACTAATTAGCTGATGTTACTCACTGTTTGCAAAGTAATTCTTTGTTAACTTTTATTAATGACCCTTGCTAAGACCTCTTAAATCTCTAACAGAACAGAAAACTTAAAAGAAAACAAATGTAATACAAGAATAAGATATAAAACAGAAGTACCCAAACCCTAAATGAAAAACTTCAATTCAAAATAAAATGCAGACAGAGATCAGCAATATTCAGGCAGAGTACAGCAAGCAAGCCAACCAAGCATAGACATATTTATTTATTTATTGCATTTGTTTATTGGGAGGAATTTAAGATAGTTCAAAAATTCCATCCAGTTTATTTTTGAGAGTGTAATGCAATGATGGGATCTGTTAAGTAAGTTAGTTGTGAATTTGGCATTTTTTTGTAGCACTGTTCAAGCTTTTGAGGAGGTTGCTGTGTAGGCTTGTGAGGATAGGACCAGCGTATACGAGTGTTGGTAGGAGATAAACATGTGCAGAAGATTTACAACCTAGGGCAATGAGAAATGGCTTGGTTCTGTATAGAGATCCAAGTCTTTGCTGGATTTTCTTTATAACACTATCTGGGTAAATATCAAACTTCAGCTTATTGTCAACTGTTGTTACACAAAGCAACTTGGTGTTGGAAATCTGTTCAAGTTTAATATTTTTAGTAATTTAAGTTTTGGGGATTGGTTTTAGAGAAGAAAAGTATCAGTTTAGTTGTTTTAGCATTAAGTGTAAGGTAAGCATTAGCTATCAGCTATTCTACTGCTAAGCAGGATTCATGAATAATGGTCTGTTGCTGTTAATTATAGTGGATGAAGAAGTGAAAAGTGTAAAGGTTATTTCTGCATATTTTAAATAACAAGGGGCTAATAATGGGCTCTTGCGGGACAACTAAAGAAACTGTGAGGAAAGAGAAACATGTTTTGCCACTTTACTGCTTAGGTGTAATTAACTAGGTATCGCTTGAGACAATGCTGTGTCTGAAAAGTTAAGTTCTACTAGGATTGGAATCAGTTTTGGGTGTGGAACAGTATCAAATGCCTTGGGGTGGTCCAAAAAAGGCTGGTTTGCCAGCATTATGATGTTGATTGACATTGTCTAGAAATGAGAACAGAGCAGTGGTGGCACTATGATGGGGGGGGGTGGAAAACATGCTGGGTAGGTGAAAGGAAATGATTGTTTTGTAGATACTGAAGGATTTGAGTGGGCAAACAATGCTCCTATACTTTTTTGAGAAGAGGAAGTATGGCTATGGGTTGGGAGCTGCCTAGGTCAGTAGAGTTTCCTCATTTATGTAGTAGTTCGATGAATGATTGGTTCCATATTTTATGGGTTGGGAGATACCTAGGGCAGTAGAGTTTCCTCGTTTATGTAGTAGTTCGATGAATGATTGGATCCATATTTTATGGGTTGGGAGATACCTAGGGCAGTAGAGTTTCCTCGTTTATGTAGTAGTTCGATGAATAATTGGTTCCATATTTAATGGGTTGGGAGATACCTAGGTCAGTAGAGTTTCCTTGTTTATGTAGTAGTTCGATGAATGATTGGTTCTATATTTTATGGGTTGAGAGATGCCCAGGTCAGTAGAGTTTCCTCGTTTATGTAGTAGTTCGATGAATGATTGGTTCCATATTTTATGGGTTGGGAGATACCTAGGTCAGTAGAGTTTCCTCGTTTATGTAGTAGTTCGATGAATGATTGGTTCCATATTTTAGAAACATTCAACTCGGTAATGGATCTATACACATGCCACTTTAATAAACTCTACCTGCATGTTATCAAGAAGTTGGTTTCAACTTAAGAAGTTTTTTGATGGATGCAGCAGAAATATTCTTTTAGTGAAATGTGTTTATTTGAAGTGAATTTTCTGGTTTATCATAGCAAGGTTGTGAACCCAAGGATCTACCTAGTGTGGTTGCTGTGTTGAAAAAGTGGCTGTTAAAGGGGTTTTCTATAGTACTGTTAGAACTGGGTATGTATCACTTCACCTAAAACTCATTTCACCGAGACCAAATCACCTAAAACTCATTTCATTGACAAGTAGTACTCTAAGGCAATTTAAAGGTATATGTCCTTTTCCCCGTTGTAGTGCGATCCTGGTGTTAGTATATATATTAAGGGGGTGTGGGGGCACAGCCCCCCACCTTTCTATTTGGCTTTTACCAAATAATGTAAAACAAAACCAGACAACATAAAAACAAAATAAATGGGGGGCTGCAACCCCCACACCCTCCTAACTATATATACTAACACCAGGATCACACTATAGTGGGGAAAAGGACATATACCTTTGACTTGCCTTATTGTACTACTTGTCAGTGAAATGAGTTTTAGGTGAAATGAACTTTAGGTGATTCGGTCTCAGTGAAATGAGTTGAGGTGAAGTGATACATATCCGTTAGAATTATATGTCCTAGGACTAGGTAAGGTTTTTCCTGCCAGAGTGAAGTTGTTGTTGATGGTGGATCAGGAAGTTCTGAATGTTACATAATTCTTTTTGTTTTGTTCCACAACGGTTTTACTTGGCTCTGTAGAAAGCAGTAGGCCTGGCAGTTTGGAAGACTTTTGCTTTTTTACAAGTTTTGCTAAGCTTTGTCCTCAAGTCACATAGCTTGTTTAGTGGCATGAGTTTGCCAGGGTGCATATTTTGTCTTTATGCATGTTTTCCTAAGTAGTGTATGCTCATTTAGCAAGTTTAAGAAGATATGATTAAAGGTGGTAGCAGCTTCATCTGTGGGTAAAAGTTTGAAGCACTGCCAGTTAACCTGATGAAGGCATTGGAGAAATGGTGAGCACTGTATTTCTTAAGGTTTCTGACTTGCTTATACTGATGATAATTTGTTGGTCTGTTACACTTTCTAATGATAAAGATGGGGTGACAAACCCCTAGAGAATCAGGTAGAGTTCTTGTTTGAGTGATTTTATTGAGGGTATGCAGTCTAAGACTGATGTAGAGTTATTGGACTTGCAGTGCCTGGTTGAAGTGGTGATGAGTTGACTGAAATTATAAAGACTGAGGGAAGTGCTGATAGAGGTTTCTAGTACAGCCCAATTTATATTAACATCATCAAGTATGAGTGTTTCTAGTGTCAAGTTTTTTAATAATCAGGATAGAAGTTCTTCAAGTCTAGTGTGGTTATTTGGGGTGATATATAAACCTACAATACATGCTGCTTTATTTGGGGTTAGATGAAGTTGGGTGATTAAAACCAAAGAAAGAAGTCAGGAAGTTGGGCAATTAGTATTTCTGCATTGTTAAATTTTGTGATGTTATCTGTGTTGAGGCAAAATTCAAGATTATTATGTATTATTGCTATACCACCTCCCCTTCTACCTCCTCGATCAAGTGTAAACGTATTATAACCAGAAGGCAGGACTTCTTCATTGAATATGTATAGCTTGGGACCTGTTTCTATGAGAACAAGATCATGTGGAAAGTGGAAGCTTCAGCTATTTTGTTCCAAACACTCTCAATATTTAGGTTAAACAGTTTTAAGGAATTTCAATTAGTGGGCCTCTGTAAGTATTGGCTGAATGCAGAAGTATGTTCTGGAGGGAAAGAAGTTATGTCTTTTGGGCCTCAACACATTGTGTTACTGTATTATATTAGCCTAGAGCAAAAGAATAAAATAAGTTCAGATTGTTCTGAAATTTGGAATAAGTAAATAATGAATATTCTCTGATCATTTTGTTCAAAACACAAAACATCACACAAACTCATTGGTGTTTGCCATTTATCACCACTTAAATCATCTAAAAAAGTGATCCCAAATGTAAACCAATTGGTTACACTGGCAAGTAATACAACTAAAAAAAACTTTTATATATTTTTTAAACAGTTTGGCAAAAAAAATAATTACTAATCATTGCTAAAAAATGTAACCATTATTATTATTATTTTGCAAAACTTTTAATCTCCCAACACTTAGGTCAGAGTTATAGAAACTCTGGGAACAAAATAAATGATGGGTGGATGGAACAGACTCAGACTGTCTTTTGGGTGAGTCTGTTGTATGTCTGCTTTTGGGATGTTTTCAGTGAACCACTTAATGCACAAGGACAAAGATGGTAGAAAGTTTCTGTCAGAAATAAATGGTGGGAAGATGGAGCAAACACAATGGATGAGCCTGCTGTGTGTATCTTTTAGGAATATTTCTAGCAAACCCGTTAAAACACAAGGGCAGACATGTAGAACATTTCTGTCTGAAATAAAAGGTGAATAGATGGAGTAGACACACTGCTGTCAAGGAACTTAAAAAATACTATTAGCAAATGCATGTACTTAAGGTTGCTACAGATTCCAAAAGAAACTACAGTCATTTTTCAGTTACGTCAGAACATTAGGGAATAATGTCCATCAATGCCTTGAGTTCATCCATAATCATAATATCACCAATTTTGTCACCAAGGATACAGATAATACATTAGCAGACATATTTTGTGTTAACTTTCCTCCTATCCACACTGTTGCCCCCACTATCCCTGAGAGTTTATTTATCCTAAAATCACCTTGGCACAAGTCTTA
Organism: Protopterus annectens; assembly: GCF_019279795.1. Classification (NCBI taxonomy): domain Eukaryota; kingdom Metazoa; phylum Chordata; order Ceratodontiformes; family Protopteridae; genus Protopterus; species Protopterus annectens. The sequence continues at coordinate 1,079,824,039 of NC_056748.1, forward strand.
GAATTCCTGTCGAAGGTACAAATAATACTTCACTGGGACCGGGCAACATACCAGCCTGCATTCTTATCAGTGCCAAGTGTGCACGTCTGAGGATCTACTTACACTGCTCAACTGCAGCCTATTTACAGTGTTTGTTCATGATGCCTGGAGAATACCTGCTGTGTCTTCCCTACACATGGGTGGCCCCTCTACAGACCTGGGTAATTACAGTCCAACACAAAGCCATGGAATGTATCATAGCAAAACTAATTTATTTAGACATAGGCAGCTTAACTGATCTAGACCCCAATAAGTTTGGTTTTGTGAAGGGCAGGTCTTGTCACCTTAACCTAGTAAAGTTCCTTGAAATGGTCAGAAAGGTTACAGCAGTGGTCAGTCTGTGCATACTGCTTATCTTGACCTGACTGAGGCTTTTGACAAGGTTATTGTAAGCCAATACATTGTGACTATCCAACAGATCCCGAGTTTTTAAAGTTGCTGGTTCCCTCTCTGAATGTAAAATTGCAACTAGTGGGGTACTACAGGATTCGGTCCTGGGCCTTCTCCTGTTTGCCAGTTATTCTGCAGACATCCACCCAATATGCCAGAAGTGTGGTTGACCAGGTTTACTGATGAGTGTAAATTGGACACTGTAATCCACTGACAGAAACAGCTCCAGCAAGGGATAGAATATGCACATGCATGTTGCATCCAAAACAGTCTCAGACTAAAGGAAAAAAGGTGCAGCACAGTAGTGTTTGGCAGAAAGGCTGCTTCCACCTCATCTGTTATACATAGCACTCCTATTAAGGCAGATACAGTCATGAGAAACCTAGTTACGTAGGCAGTAACCTCTTATCTCTGTTCATCCAATGCTGAGGAAAAAATGTTACGAGTTTCACAAAGAATCCATGTTATATGTAGATTGTAAGAAAGGCACCCACTTCTTGAAAGAGACAAACATGAGATTTGCTCTTTCCATGAGGAGCTGATTAAGACTCTGTCACTGACAGAATCTAACCGAGCTTGCTCACTGACAGTCTGCTACTCAGTTCTCAGGAGAAGGGGACTGTAACTCAAACATGCTTAAACCTGTGAAGACAAGGATAATGACACATATATATGTTACATAATATATCTATAGGTAAGTGATACTTTCAGAGTTCCAGTTCATCTTATCCCTCAGTTGCTATCATGTTCTTACAAAATACTTTTTTTTTTGCAGAAGGTATAGATAATCTCTCACCTTTATTCAGGATTATTATGTTTTTGTAATAAAAACAGTGCCTTAACCACATGCAAAAGCTAAAACTCAAATAATGGTGAACAATCAGAAGGGTGATTTTAGACCATAACACCAAATATATAAGCAATGTTTAATTCAAAACCAAAACCAGACTTCTGCATATATGTTTTACTATTATGTCTTGTTATGGAGTTTCAAACCAGAATCCTACATACAGCCTGCTAAAGTGTGTTTAGATACGAAAAAACAACAGAAAAGCATGCAGTTATTTGTTCTGTAGAGATTAGTACATTTTCAGTACATTGAGATGCTTTAGCAAGTTTAGGCATTAAGCAATGATTTGGTTACATATCCAAAAAGGATCAACATTGCTTTAGAACAGGGAATGTAGTCTCTACAAAAAGAAAAGAAAAAGCCTTGAACCTTGCTATCCCTCACACACTAAGAAATATTGCCACGTGAAAAAGGGATCCCTTTTACTCACAGAAGAAAGATTAAAGTTTCTTCCAGAACACATCAGTGCCAAAGGTTAATATGACAACGTTGGACCTGATTAAATTAGCAAGGAAATAATAGTTCCAAACAAGATATACCATCACATTGTGAGAGAAGACGGCAAGTTCTATTTCATGTTTTATAATTATTATTTCAGTAAATACTGAATGTTAAAAAGCTTTGACATTACATAGCCTAAAAGAGATAACTTACCCGAGTCCCTTGCCTCGTGATAAGGATCAACAATATCTGATCAGAACTGTTAAGGATAAACAACGTATAATGATACATCATTTCTAAAATTAGATATTACTTATATTTTCATACAAACATGAACTCTAAATTTAAAAATCACTGAGAAGGCACAAAGTTTAGGATGAGTTGTTCTCCCTAATAAAAAATAAAACCCAGGAGTTTGAAAGACACTGGGTGATATATTAATGCTATGCAGACAATAATCAACTATTGTAACATTGTTAAATAATAAAGGCAAATTGTACATTCATGATTTAAATTTGCCTTACCAAAAATGGCTATTTTGTAGTTGCCTGTAGGCTTCTGAGAACTGACAGTCTAGTACATAAAAATGGTATATTACTAGAATGTTTATCTTAGACTGCTAGGGCCATGTGAAAATATCTGGCAGTATTCATGTCTTGCTTTCTGTTAGCTGAAAATTGTGCCTGAGTTTGATCTGTACAGTTGTGTGAGGCTACCCACTATCACAAAAGATTGTCAAATACTTTATTAAAGCTGAGTAAAAGTCTGATTTATTTTAATAACTTCATCTATTTAGTATTAAAAATACAGAGTCCTAACATCTGGAATATAAATAGTATAGTAGCTGATAAATGGTCTTGTTTCCTGCATCACAACTGTAAAAACAGAAAACAACGTAAATTTCAACTCAACAACAAGAAATGCATTTATTTAGCCAAATCCATTACTTATGAGAGCAGAGGAAACAGGAGAATGTGAGACAGAATTCATAACTGGCAGTATGTGAAATGAATAAGAAGTTATACTACTCAGCAACAGCTCCTCGTGGTCCTTCAGAATGGTGCTAGCAGCAGAGAATCGAAAAAAATGACTACTTTCAAGATATAAGTATTGTTTTTGCTGTTTCTACCTGTGCGACCTTCCATTCTTGCTGAAAATGAAGTTAAACTGCTAATTTAAACTGTATTTAGCATTTTTTATTACCTGCACTTAAGTTAAAGTTTGTTTGTTTAATTTAACTGTTGAGGCTGCCCACTCAAGTGCGCTAGCCTGTGCATTTAATATGCTGTTGTTTTTCTGCATTTTCCTGTTGCTTTCTTGAAAAAAAAAAATAAATAAATAATATCCTTGTTTCCCGCCTTTCCTTGGCTAGAATAGTCCCCTATACAGGCTTTGCTGTATTCTGGACTTTGGGATATTTCCTGTGTTGCCCATTACCTTACTTGGATAGAAGGAAGTTTCTTTGCTCACCAGTGGAAGTGGGGAGCCTTGAGCAGCCTATCTGTCCCTGAAGGAGTGACCTCAGCACAAGAATCTTGTAATAATTGGCTGTTTTGGGCCATTTCTAGCTCTTTGAAGTTCCCTGCTTAAAAATCCACCTGTGAGCGTTTTTTTCGCTTATACTACTCAGCAACAGCTCCTCGTGGTCCTTCAGAGTGGTGCTAGCAGCAGAGAATTGAAAAAAGCGACTACTTTCAAGATATAAGTATTGTTTTTGCTGTTTCTACCTGTGCGACCTTCCATTCTTGCTGAAAATGAAGTTAAACTGCTAATTTAAACTGTATTTAGCGTTTTTTATTACCTGCACTTAAGTTAAAGTTTGTTTGTTTAATTTAACTGTTGAGGCTGCCCACTCAAGTGCGCTAGCCTGTGCATTTAATATACTGTTGTTTTTCTGCATTTTCCTGTTGCTTTCTTGAAAAAAAAATATCCTTGTTTCCCACCTTTCCTTGGCTAGAATAGTCCCCTATACAGGCTTTGCTGTATTCTGGACTTTGGGATAGTTCCTGTGTTGCCCATTACCTTACTTGGATAGAAGGAAGTTTCTTTGCTCACCAGTGGGAGTGGGGAACCTTGAGCAGCCTATCTGTCCCTGAAGGAGTGACCTCAGCACAAGAATCTTGTAATAATTGGCCATTTTGGGCCATTTCTAGCTCTTTGAAGTTCCCTGCTTAAAAATCCGCCTGTGAGCGTTTTTTTCACTTATACTACTCAGCAACAGCTCCTCGTGGTCCTTCAGAGTGGTGCTAGCAGCAGAGAATTGAAAAAAGCGACTACTTTCAAGATAGAAGTATTGTTTTTGCTGTTTCTACCTGTGCGACCTTCCATTCTTGGCTGAAAATGAAGTTAAACTGCTAATTTAAACTGTATTTAGCGTTTTTTATTACCTGCACTTAAGTTAAAGTTTGTTTGTTTAATTTAACTGTTGAGGCTGCCCACTCAAGTGCGCTAGCCTGTGCATTTAATATACTGTTGTTTTTCTGCATTTTCCTGTTGCTTTCTCGAAAAAAAAAAAAATATATATATATATATATATATATATATATATATATATATATCCTTGTTTCCCACCTTTCCTTGGCTAGAATAGTCCCCTATACAGGCTTTGCTGTATTCTGGACTTTGAGATAGTTCCTGTGTTGCCCATTACCTTACTTGGATAGAAGGAAGTTTATTTGCTCACCAGTGGGAGTGGGGAGCCTTGAGCAGCCTATCTGTCCCTGAAGGAGTGACCTCAGCACAAGAATCTTGTAATAATTGGCAGTTTGGGCCATTTCTAGCTCTTTGAAGTTCCCTGCTTAAAAATCCGCTTTAGCGCGCTTTTGCGTGAAGTTGCTCTTAACACAGCATCGGGCAGCGCCGGTTAATCTAGTTTAAACTATTTCTGACTCCGCTAAGTCTACTCTTCAGTTTTCTTTCAATCTATACAGTTTATTCTCTATCTAAAAAGCCCAGCACTTGCTCCTAAAGCATTTTTACACAGGTAAAGCACTCTTAAAAAAGAAAGAACTACATCCACCTACAATCCCCTTGAATACCCATTTCCCTATAGGTCCCTTCTGACTCAGTTACACAGCAATCCCTTACACTATTCTAGCATGCCGAAGGGTCAATTACTGGCGTCATCTCCAGTTCAGCTGGTGAATCTGGGAATCTTGAGGCAATATTACAACTGCCTCATGTACACAGACAACCCTCTCCTCCTCTCAACAAATACAAATATATGTGAGAGATGCGACTACATAGCCAAACTGGAGGCTGAGCTCTCTCGACTCAGTACTGGCAAAACCAGTCAGGAGGAGAAGGTAACCACACACACCACAAACCCAGTCTCACATAGACCTATCACAACTGCAAACCAAACACATAAACACAAAAAAACATACTCGGAGGCTCTAATTAAAAATCTACCAAAACAACAGAGGCCTCCAAAGCAGACATCCAAACAACCACTACCTCAAAACATAGCACATGCAACACATAGTTCACAAAGTCAGTGTGCCAAACAGTCACAGCCCTTAAGGCCAAACAACATGCCTGATACACTTGTAATAGGTGACTCCATAGTCAGACACACTGACGTCCCGCTCACCAGACTGAACAAGGAAAACGTTACAGTAAGCTGCCTGTCGGGCGCTAGAATCCGCCACATAACACAAGCACTCAGGTAACTCCAAAGCAAGTACAAATATGACTCAGTCATTGTCCATGCCGGTGTGAATGACCTGAGACGTACCTCCCTAGACTACATGAAAAGCCCAGGCCGGTATGACCCTGACCCTGAGCAGCATCTTACCCTCACCAAGAATGATACCACAGTACAAAGACAAAATGATCAGCTTTAACAATTGGCTCAATTACTGGTGTCATTCAAAGGGGATCCAATGTCTGTCTGCTTGGGATGACATGCTTGACAAGCCATGCTGCTTCGCAAGGGACGGCTTGCACCTGTCACCCCTGGGCTTCCGGATATTGGCCAAGGCTCTTGCCACCCTCATAGTGCCTTTTTTAGGCAAGGCTCAAAAGACAAACCCGCCTCCCTAGAAAACACAAGTGGAAAAAAACTAAGGGTAATGCTGCTCAATGCTAGAAGTCTAAACCTCAAAATGCATGCTCTCGAAGCCCTCCACAGTATGAAGAACATCAATGTCTGTGCAGCAACTGAAACCTGGTTCAAAGCTCCTGAGCACACCCCAGCACTACCAGGCTATAACTCATATCATCACAAAAATGCCAAAAAAGCGATGCCTTCTAACTAACACTGTTTATTAACTTTAAACGCAAAAGTAAAACACGTTTTTCGTTCCGCTAAATTGCGAAACTTCTTCAGAAACAATTCTCTACTCACATAGACGCTTATATTTATAATTTCTTAGGTATTTCCTACTGAAATGGTGCCAAAAACAAATCAATTAACAATTTGAATTACTTAAAGTTGTCTTAACCAAAATGTACGATGCTCTAAATTGTATTTACACACATGCACATTTTAATAAAATATATTTTATATATATGCATAATTTTAAATATCTATATATATTTTTAAATGATAAATGTCTGAGATTCAAATTTATGTGCCTGCATTTTGATTTGAAACGTTTTCACTGTTCTGAGAAGTTTGGAATAACTCCTTGTGTGCAAATACAATTTAGAGCATCATACATTTTGGTTAAGACAACTTTAAGTAATTCAAATTGTTAATTGATTTGTTTTTGGCGCCATTTCAGTAGGAAATACCTAAGAAATTATAAATATAAGCGTCTATGTGAGTACAGAATTGTTTCTGAAGAAGTTTCGCAATTTAGCAGAACGAAAAACATGTTTTACTTTTGCGTTTAAAGTTAATAAACGGTGTTAGTTAGAAGGCTTCGCTTTTTTGGCATTTTTGTGACAGTCTGGTTCTTTTTCGAGTGCTTTTTGGAGTTATTTATGCCATGGAGGATGTTTCGTTCCAAACTACACCGGAGATTTTAAGGAATGAGACTGGTAATGCTGTTAATATTACAAACGATAACAGTACGAATGAAGGAGATGCAGTCAGTAAACTGACTATGCTGATTCAGTTATTATCACAGAAAGTGGAGTCTATTAGTGAAAAACTAGAAAGAGTAGTTTCATCTCAGCAGGCGCAACAGGACCGAATGGTTAATACTCAGACTTATGCAGGAGTTTTGGTGGAACCTAGCCGAATAGAAGAACAGGACCGAAGGGTTAAAGATCACAGAGTGGAGTCTAATATGCCAGTGGCAACGAATAGGACACAGCAAAGAGTAGCATCGCAGCTGCAATCAGGTACTGTGCATAATCTTGAAATAAACCAGATGAATGATCATAATAATGAACCAAGACCTCTCGTTTCTAACGTAGTAGGTTTTAATACCAATGGTCAAAACGGCATTAATACTACATCAGTAGCGCTACCATTAAACACAAATATGAACAATATAAATCAAAATAATGGTAGAGAAAACACACAAATGCCGAATTTAAAAGACTGGCTTATATCACCCATTGGTTTGTGTAGAAATGAATCAAATGAACAAGTTTTGAATAATACACAAAACAATAATACAGTCCTAGTAGATTTGTTAAATGAACTGGATACATACATGTTAAAGCATAAAAAGTTAAACTTGGAAATAGAATATTTTCAGCAATGTTTAAGAGAAGAAATTGTGCCTAAAGGACTAAGAAGCTGGCGATACCCAACTGGTTTAATAACAGGATCTGATTTTCACAAAGATCTCATTAATATGTTCAATCAGCATGGTTTCCAACTGATGCAGACCATGATTAAACATTATTCATTCATAATAAAAGATCTGGATGAGAAAATAGAGAAATTGGACATCATAATTAAGCAACATGCAGACTTCTTGAGGTACAAATATGAATATGTACGAGTGTTCCAAAGTATAGAACAACACATTGACAAAATGAGAAAAACTAAAATTAAGAAGTTAGAAAGAGATAGAATGCAATATGAAAAAAATCTGGCATATCCTTTGCCCCCCACCCAACCAAATTTGGCCTTATAAGACTTCGAACAACTCTTTTCAGACCATAGGAGATAGTAATATTATTAATAATGCTTCTGCAGTGAATAATTCTAATGGTCTAAATACTGGCTCAAATCCAGAAGCTGAATTAGCAGATTGGGCAGAAAATCAAAATGAGAACACCCAATTGAGGTGGTGAACGTTTAAGAGGTGGTAATAATAATAATAATAGTAATAATAATTCTGGAACTTCAGGAAATAATATGCAAACGCACAATATGAATAACAACCAGGGTTTTCAGAATGTCCCGAAAAAGAGGCAATGGAACAACAAGAAAAAGAATCAGAACAGAAGAAGATGACAGAGGAGAACTGTTTACATAAAGGACTTGTGATGATTAATAATAGTCAAAATGATTTTATTGTTTATAACTTTTCTTCTTTTCATGTGTCACAAGCTCTGGTTGATATTTTATCTAAGGGTTTAACATTTGTACCATCTTGTAGGATGAATTTAGCAGATACTATTTGCGACCTTAAACTTTTTGTTAGGAAATTGAATTTTAGAACTTTATTTGGAGGGCAAGATGGAACTAATAATGAATTTAGGGTCGCAAGCTGCTATAACCCACCCCTTCACAATACATTCTCTAGTTTTGAAAGAACTTGTGAAATAGATCTTAGAGAATTAAATAAGAAAAAAACATAATTTATAGATAATTTATGTGAAGAGGAAAGACAGAGCCTTGATTGTCTGTTAAAAGACAATATACGTATAATGAATCCCGATACGGGAGGAGGCCTGTTTTTTATGGACATGCCAGATTATTTAAAACATATAAGGGATATTTTGTCAATAGACGCATATGAATTAGCATCTTGTAATGAATATAATAAAGCCAATCAATTTATTAAAAGTTTAATTAATTATTTATTGAAGCTAGAATTGATGTTCATTTATTCAATTATTTGATGATAATAGCACCTAAGGCACCTTGTATTTTTGGAGTGCCTAAAATTTATAAGAATTTACAAAATCCCCCATTCAGACCAATAGTTGATGGAAGAAATTCTTCCACATATGCATGTGCTAAATTTGTTGATTCCATCCTGAAGAAATATGTAAAAAAAGGAAAAATGGATTTTAAAAGATTCTTGGATGTTCTTAGAGAGGTTGAATATATTTCCATTTAAAGAAAATTATAATTTTTTTAACTATAGATGTGAAAGAATTATATTCCAGTATCCCACATACTCAGGGAATACAATGGGTTACTACAAGGATGCAGCAACAGCACGCTTTAGAATCGAAGATATCCTTAATTCAGGAACTATTAGATATAATTTTATCTTATAACTTTATAATTTTTGATAAGCAATATTATATCCAAAAGAAAGGAGTGGCAATGGGATCACCATGTGGTGCAAGGTATGCAAACTTAGTAATGTCATTTTGGGAAAATACATACCTTTTTCCCAATGGTTTGCTTCAAAATATGGTGAAATTCTATGTAAGGTTTATTGATGATATATTTTTAATAGTAGAAGGATGTACAGAAATGGCATCAAATTTGGTTGATGAAATGAATCATTCGACTGATTTTTTGAACTTCACATATAACTTGGATATGACATCTATTTCTTATTTAGATGTACTTTTGATAAAAAAATTATGAAAAACAACAGTATGAAACTAGTATCTATAGAAAACCAACATATTCAAACAAGTTTTTGCATTACTCTAGCGCGCACCCTTCACATCAAAAACGTTCAGTGTTAAAAGGACAATTTGTCCAAGCAGCGAGAATGGTAACAACTGATCAAAAATTTCAAACTGAATGTAGTGTTTTAAAACATATGTTTCTGAATAGGGCATATCCAGAAGAGTTAATAGAAAAAATAATTACCAAAGTAACATCTAAAAGAATGAATGGGATTTATACTGCTATTTTAACAAATAAAACTGAAATATCTTTCAGTGGATTAAATGAACATGAACTCGTACCCCATTATCAGGATTTAAATGATTTGCAGAATGTCCTCAGTAATGAATTTAGTTTGGCATGCATTTATAACTTTTGTTCTGATTACATGCATATAAGGGAGATTATATTTAAAAATTGGGCTCTGATTAATGGGGACAAGACTTTGGGCTTTGACATTCAGACAAAACCAAAGATAGTGTGGAGAAGGGCTATTAGATTTAAACAAATGTTCCAAAAACAAAAATATCCCTATATAAAAAATGTAGGAATGACACAATGTGGTAACTGTTCAATTTGTCACATAGTAGAGATAGGTAGGAGTATTGTGGTTAATGGATATAAAATAAATATTACAAGAAAATTTAACTGCATAACTAAAGGGGTTTTATATTTGGCTCAATGCCAGGCCTGCCCATGTTTCTACGTGAGTAAGACGGATAGAAAATTCAAGGAGAGGGTATTGGAGCATTTAAGATGCATAAATCAGTACAAAGAAGAAAATGCTTTAGCAAGACACACAGTAATGTTTCCCAGTCATAAGTTCAAATTTAAAATTATACAAGTAAATCAAGATGAAAGAGGTGGACCTGTATCTTTAATGCTTGAAAAAATTGAACTATTATGGCAGATTAGGCTTAATGCCTATATGTACCCGGGCCTAAATGACAAATGCAATATAATGTGTCTGTTAAAATTAAAAAGTCAAATGAGATAAAGATTTATGTATCATGAATTTATATTCATATTTAATATGAACCTTTTTAATTTTTCGAGTATTTTTATCATATATGTATTCATATAGTGTAATTATAAATTATAAATATGATCTGATTTGAACAGTTATCAAATTTATATAATTTTCTGATATTTTTGATATCTTTGATATTTTTGATAAATTGGGTGTGTTGTAAAATTTATGTATAGAATATTATAAATCTCTGACTGATTAAAAACGTAATTCATAATGACTAGTGCATAATTTTATTTGATTTTAATCTTAATTTTAATAGAAATAGTATTACCATGAAATCTATGAATTAAGGGAGTGTGTGTATATATATGTGTATATATGTACATATATGTATATATATATATATTTAATGGGTATAAACACATACACATATGATGCACATTTTAATAAAATATATTTTATATATATATGCATAATTTTAAATATATATATATATATATATATATTTAAATGATAAATGTCTGAGATTCAAATTTATGTGCCTGCAATTTGATTTGAAACGTTTTCACTGTTCTGAGAAGTTTGGAATAACTCTTTGTGTGTAAATACAATTTAGAGCATCGTACATTTTGGTTAAGACAACTTTAAGTATTTCAAATTGTTAATTGATTTGTTTTTGGTGCCATTTCAGTAAAAAATACCTAAGAAATTATAAATATAAGTGTCTATGTGAGTAGAGAATTGTTTCTGAAGAAGTTTCGCAATTTAGCGGAATGAAAAACGTGTTTTACTTTTGCGTTTAAAGTTAATAAATGGTGTTAGTTAGAAGGCATCGTTTTTTGGCATTTTTGTGACAGTTTGGTTCTTTTTCGAGTGCTATACCTCATATCATGCTTTTCGGCCCCAAAACTTGGACCGAACCACAAAAGGAGGGGGAGTATCCATATTCATCAAAGATACCCACACCTCCAGGTTAGTGGCAACGCACGAAGCTTCGGAGTCCATCCATGTGCAACTAACCATAGGCAAAACTGCCCTACAGTTTGTAGCATGCTACAGACCACCCTCTCAAACTCAGGAACCCCATTCAGCCTTCCTGAAGACACTGGAGAGTAAAAATGTCTCTCCAAATACCATCATATTGGGAGACATCAACTACCCAAACATAGACTGGGAGCATTACTCAAGCCCCAACACCCTAGCCCAAAGGTTCCTAGAATTCATAAACTCAAATGCGATGGAACAACTAGTCACCACTCCCACAAGAAGAGATAATATACTAGACCTGATCATCACAAACATGGGGACACAATGCACCACACCGGAAGTATACCCCTCATTGGTGAGATCAGACCATAAATTAATCTCACTGGAAATCCACATCCCGCCCCCATCCCTAGCACAAAAGACCACAGTGAAGAATTTCTCAAAAGCTGACTTCACACTTCTTAAAACTGAAGTGGTATCCTTCAAGGCCCCTGGGCCAGTGGAAACCACAGCCCACACCGCTGAATCCTTTATAAACGCTTTCTACGGACACCTTCAAGAATGCATGGATCATGCAATTCCAAATAAAACCAAGACCCATTCCCCCAAAGGCAGGGGTCCTGCCTGGTGGACCCCAGCCATAAACAAGCTTTACAACAGGAGGAGGAAACTACTACATGACAGAGCAAAATCCCTAAAAGGGAAGGCATCTCTGATCAGTACTAGCAAAAAACTATGATCACTCATAAAATCATCCAAGGCCAACTTTGAGAGAAAAATCGCAAAAGACACTAAAGACAATCACAAGGCCTTCTTTAGTTATGTTAGAAACCTGGGTGGAAACTCCCAGATATGCTCAGAATTAGTCCAAAATGACAAAAAATACACTGACCCCACAGACATTGCCAACATACTAGCAGACAGGTTCAGTGCAAATCCCCCCCCCCAAAAGGAGAAATATCTATCCCAGCAGAGTGTAGCCTCCCTGACATCTCAGATGCCCAGGTGAGAGCCGCCCTCTCCAAAGCTAAAAACACAGCATCAATGGGACCAGATGGTGTCCCTGGTTGTGTGCTACATGAACTCCAAGAGGAACTAAACCCGCACATGAGGCTGCTGTTAATTCTTAGTCTTACTACAGGATATGTACTCAAAGAATGGCATACAGCAACAGTGGTCCCACTCCACAAAGGTGGTGCTTCTACAGACCCTGGTAATTATCGCCTCATAAGCTTGACGAGCCTGGTCTGCAAAGCTATGGAGAGGATCATTATGGAACTCATAAACAAAGACATTGGGGACCTACAGACACTGGATCCTACCCAATTCGGCTTTGTCAGGGGCAGATCCTGCCTTCTGAACCTGGTTGACTTTTTTGAAACAGTCACTAAGGCCATTGATGAGGGTAAGGCAGTTCACACAGCCTACCTCGACCTTGCAAAAGCCTTCCACACAATACCCCACTCGGGCATCATAGACAAGCGCACCAGCTTAAATGTAAACCCATATGTCATAAGATGGGTAGCAAACTGGCTCAAGGACAGAACCCACAAGGTCAGAATTGCTGGAGCCATGTTAGACTCTAAGCCAGTCACAAGCGGTGTCACACAGGGCTCGGTCCTGGGACCCCTCTTCTTCGGCATTTATTTTTCCAAGGTGCAAGCAAACATAGGAGAATTGTGGCTGACAAAGTTTGCAGATGACTGCAAACTGGGTGCCATAATCGATACTCCAGCGGACACAAGCATTCTTCAGAAAGGCCTCATAGAAACTGATAACTGGTGCCAGAGCCATGGCCTTAAACTGAACACCAAAAAATGTATAGTCATACCCTTTGGGAAAAACAAAGTACCCACAAATTAGCACATAGGTGGTAAACCATTAAGTACGGAAGAAGTAATCAGGGACCTAGGGACACAAGTTGACAGTAACCTCTCATTCGACACTCACACTGCCAAAGTGGTTAGGAAGACCTTCAATATTGCCCACCTTATCATGAAAGGATTCACATCTAGATCAAGAGAGGTCATTGTGCCCCTATACTCTTCCCTTATCAGGTCCATAATTGAGTACAATGCCCCATTTGGGATGTACCTTACCCGTCACCTGCAGCAGTTAGAAAGACCCCAAAAGTACCTCACCAAGAGGATCAAGGGTCTCAAACATATGTCATATGCTGCCCGGCTGAAGAAACTCCAGCTCTATTCATTTGCATACCGCCTACTCAGAGGCGATCTATGCCTGACGTACAAGGCCATGTCCATTCCAGAATTAATGGACATGCTTCACCTCAGAAAATCCAAATCCACCACAGCCACGAGAGCGAGAGATTTGAACCTCAACACAGAAATAAATAGGATGTGCTGGAGGCACAGAGTCAAAACTCAGAGGGTCCCTACACTCTGGAACAGAATCCCAGTCCATGTTAAGCAGAGCCCCTCATTGACTCTCTTCAAGAGAAATCTTGACGAGTGGATGGGAGATCGTAGGTTCACCCTGGGGGTCATCTCTGCGTCACTACTAGACAGAGGCACAGTAAACTAAACCCTAAATGGGCATAGTATTCTCATTCCAAGGGGTGGCGAAAGCCACACACACTATGGCTAAGCTTATAAATGCCCTAGGGCAGATAGCCTAGTATGAACCTATGAACCTATGTACTCACCATAACGTTCCATCTGAGTAGGTAAACTTCATTTGTCAGCAACCTATGGGAATCGGATCCGACCTCGGATCCGAGCCGGCAGTTTTCAACAGCTTTAGATCTTAGCTCCAAGCTCCTCCCCTACCCATAATCCCCTGCCCACCCTGACTGATCTCAGATCAAGTTTACCCAACAGCAGAAACTGCTAGAAAAAATATTATTCTCAGGAAAAGTGGGTAAAACCCATGGACCTGAGTATGAATACATTCGCAAGTGAGGGGGCAGGAGGGAGGGACGGTTGCTGACAAATGAAGTTTACCTACTCAGATGGAACATTATGGTGAGTACATAACTTCTTAATCTGAAGTAGTTAACTTTATTTGTGCAGCAACCTATGGGACAGAGTCCCCAGCTACCTGAATCTTGGGTGGCCTTCATGGAAGGATGTTCCAGAGCACTGCAGAGCCAAAGGATGCTCTCCCTCTGGAGATAATGTCCAATTTATAGTGATTGATAAAGGTATGAGATGAGGCCCAAGTGGCTGCCGAACAAATATCATCGAAAGAGACTCTAGCTCTAAAAGCCGCAGAGGTAGACATAGATCGAGTAGAGTGGGCATGGACTCCCTGAGGTGCAGGCCTGCCAGAACTTTCATATGCTAGAAGGATACACTGTGAAACCCATCTAGACATTGTAACTTTAGACACCGATTTACCCAAGTTAAATTTGGCAATGGAGATGAACAACTGGTCGGATTTCCTATGACCAGATGTCCTGTGGATGTAGAAGCAAAGTTGTCTATGCACATCCAATGAGTGTAATTTGTATTCCCCTTTGTTACGGTAATTTGGAAAAAAGACTGGCAGGTTAATGGACTGGTTAATATTTGATTCAGAGGCAACCTTGGGAAGAAAAGAGGGATTGGTCCTGAGGTAAACTCTATCCTTGTGAAAGGTCAAGTATGGAGGTTTTACACAGAGGGCCTGTAGTTCAGAGACCCTTCGAGCCGAGGTGATAGCGACAAGAAAGGCCATTTTCCATGACAAGAATTTAAGATCTACTGAAGCTGCAGGCTCAAACGAGGGAGCTGTCAAGGCCTGAAGCACCAGCGTTAAATCCCAAGGAGGGACTACATCCTTCACTGGAGGTCTGAGCAGAAAGGTGCCCTTCAAAAAGGTCTTACACAATTTCGTGGTGGTCAAAGGGCCCAGTTCATTTCCCACGTGATAATGAGAGATAGCTGCTAGTTGAACCTTGACTGTGGAGGAGCTAGCCCCCTGATGAAACAGCCCTGACAGAAAGTCTAATACAGCGGGCAAAGGAGCTGTAAAAGGATCCAAGTTTTGGCATTCCGCCCAAATGGAGAAACATTTCCATTTGCTACTATAGATCTTTCTAGTAGAAGGCTTGTGCGCTGCTACTAGAATAGTTTTAACTGGAGAAGAGATACCGGGAGTCCTAGCTATGAGTGGAACTGGAGCAGCCAAGCTGTGAGCTTGAGATTGTCCAGGTTCAGGACTGGGAGCTCTAGGGGGTGGGATATTAGATCCGGACGGGGATCCAGAATCCAAGGAGGATTCACCAGATGAGACCAAAGGTAAGGGAACCAGGTTTGACGAGGCCAAAACGGGGCAATGAGGATAATCCTGCTCCTCAACCGGCTGGCTTTCTGAAGAAACTTCATCATCAGGGGAAGAGGAGGGTAAGCATAAAGAAGACCGGGAGGCCAAGCATGCGCCAGAGCATCTCTCGAGGGTTGCCCGGAGGGGGAAATGAGAGCGAAAGAGATTGCAACAGGGTTGACCCCATTTGGCAAAAATCCGATTCGCTATCTCGGGATTCAGAGACCACTCGTATGGTAACAGGATGGTGCGACTTAGTTTGTCCGCTAGGATGTTGGACTGCCCGGGAATGTGCATTGCTATGAGAAAGTGGATGGTGGAGATCGCCCATTCCCACACCCTCATGGCCTCTCGACAGAGTGGGTAAGACCTGGCTCCCCCCTGTCTGTTGATGCACCAGACCACAGACATATTGTCTGTCTGAATCACAATCGTTCCTACAGGAAGAAGGTCCTGAAGTGCTTGCAACGCTAACAGCACTGCCTTCATCTCTAGGACGTTGATATGCAGTGAGGTCTCCGTGAGGTCCCACGTGCCTTGGACTGTCCTGCCCGAACAATGCCCCCCCCCACCCGAGGTGGGAGGCGTCCATGGTCACCGTGGCTAGTGGAGGGGTCATAGAGAAGGGGCGGCCTTGCTGGAGGTCCGGAGATTGGAGCCACCATAGGAGGGCCCTCCTGCAAGCCTTGCTGAGGGGAATAGGATGGCTCAGAGGATACTGAAGAAAGGACCACTGGACCTGAAGGGTCTATTGTAAGACCCTCATGTTCAAACATGCCATCGGCAATAGGTTGATTGCCGCCGCCATTGAGCCAAGAGCCCTCAGGACCAATTCCGCCGGAGGAGCTGGAGATTGTAGAATGGCCCGCACATGTAGCCTCAGCGTTCATAGTCGGTCTGTGGTCAAGAAAGCTAGGAGTTTGTTTGTGTCTAATCTGGCCCCTATGAAGTCTATGGTCTGAGTCGGAGTAAGAGATGGCTTCTCTATGTTGATAGTGATCCTCAGCCAGGGAGCTAGATGAAGAAAGTAGTTTCTGGCTGCACAGAGTAGATGCCTTGTCGGGGCGGTCAGGAGCCAGTCGTCCAGGTACGGAAATACCTGGATTCCCTGAAGCCTCAGGTGGGCCGCTATCACTGCTAACACTTTGGTGAACACCCTGGTGGTGAGACCAAAGGGGAGGACCCTGAATTGGAAATGACTGATTCCTAGCCGGAAGTGGAGGAACCTCCTCGATCGCATGTCCATCAGAATGTGGTAGTACGCATCCTTGAGGTCTATAGAGCACATCCAATCATTCTCCCGCAAAAGGGGGAGAATGGACTGAAGAGTGACCATGTGGAACTTTTCTTTGGTTACTGACAGGTTCAAGGAAGAGAGGTCGAGGATGGTCTTAAGTCCCCCGTCTTTTTTGGCACCAAGAAGAACCTGAAGTAAAACCCGGACTCGCACTGATCTGGGGGGGCATGTTGGATGGCTCTTTTTTCCAGCAAGTGTTGGATTTCCATTGCTGCAGCCTCCCTCTGATCGGGTGGAACATCGAGGAGGAATCTGGGGCTGCATGGGCAACGAGAAAAGGGGATCTGACATCCACTGGATATAATGCAAAGCACCCAGCGGTCTGTTGTGATGGATTCCCAAACTGCTGGGTGCTTCAAGAAATGCTCCAGAGTGGAGCAGTCGGGCAACCCCTCAGGGGTGTTGTGTGGGTTGGTCCGAGAAGGGTTCTCTGGATCCATTATTCCGTGGGCCCCCTCTGCCTCTAGGGCGACGTCCACCCTGCCCTCCTCTGCCGCGGAAGGGCTGGAAGTCTGGAGCGGGACGGACTGTTGCGATTTCCAGAACCACTTCTTCTGACCCTTTTGGTTCTTAGAGAAGGACCTCTGGGGAGAAGAGAAGCAGACTCCGATGGCAGACAACGTCTTCCCGTCCTTTTTGCTCTGGACCAAGGCATCTCGCATGGTTTTGCCGAAAAGGGCAGAACCATCGAAAGGGGCATTAGTGAAAGACGCCTTAAAGGGTTCCGTGAAATCACAGTGCCAGAGCCAGGCCTGACGTCTCATGACGAGGCCCGCTCCACTGGCTCTTGCGGCTCCTTCCGTGGCATGGGACAGTAGCCGCACAGAGGTGTTAGATATGGATCGTAGAGTGGCCATCCGGGTGGAGTGCAATTGCTTGTCCGCCGCCAACATGGACTCGGGGGGGGGGGCAGCATACTCTTTGATAAGGCCCCGCTGCAGTCGAAGCACATGTGCCAAGTAGTTCAGCGACCTCACAGCGAAGGTAGCCGAACTAAACACCAGCTTCCCTAGGCAGTCCATCGACCGAGACTCCTTGCTTGGGGGATGAACCGAGGGACTCTTCTGAGCTAGTTCCCTCTTGGCGGCCGCCGCCACCAACATGGCATCTACAGGGGGACCCTTACTCCAGTGGGACTTGTCAGAGGGTGGGCTAAGAATCTTGTCCGGGCGCTTGGGGACTGGCTCCACAGTGTCCGGCTCCTTCCACGCCCTGGTAGTAATAAAGTCTACCAGGGGGTCAGCCGGAGGGGACACCCAAGAGGTAGACGGGCCTGCTTCAAATGCCTCCAGGAACACGGATTCGTCCAAGGTAGACTTTGGGGCAGACCACCCCCCTCTTATTCTAAGCATCTCCATGATGTCACCAAATGGGACATCTTTGGGGGGTGATCTTGGGGAGCCTTTCCCTTCCTCCAAATCTGTGTCCTCAGTCAAGGACTCGGGGGAGTCCAGGTGCCTCCTTTTGCACCTTCGCTTCTGAGGAACCTCCTCGAGAGGGGCTGTCCGAGGAGGTTTCACCAGCCACGTCTTGTTCCAATGAAACTACCTGGGGCGCCAAAGCAGGCTGTCCCTGGGGCCGGGTGATGGAAGTCGGACCCAACAGTGAAGGAGTGCAGTGTGGAGCCATGGCAAGGGCCGGGGGCCTGGATTGTCTCGACAGGGCCCTCTCCAGCATGTCGAATGCAGAGGGAGAGCTGCTATCTCTGGGATCCGAAAGCAGACCCTTGCTCGGATCCGACGGGCGTATCGGGCCCGGCGCCGAAGCGATCAGATCTGATGGACCAGTATGCTCTGACCTGGACAGAGCAGAAGGCATACCGATATCCCCGGATCCGAAGGTCAGCCCTCGGCTTCGAGAGCTCAGATCCGAAGAAAATGGACCTGACAGACTCGAGGGAAGTGTTGGCGCCGAAGTACCCGAGACTATCGGCGCCGACACACCCCTGGCTCCAAGGCTGCCCGGCTCTGAAGACTCCGAACCCGGGAAACAGGATGGAGAAGGAGCTATCGAGGCAAAGAAGGGGGTCGAGCTCCCCCCCCCAGAGGGGGGGGGCAGGAGCACCCCCATCTGCAGTTGGGTCTGGAGGAATCTTCTCATCATCCGGTCCAAATCTGCATCCGTGAGACTTCTGGTCGATCTCAACGAGGCCACCAAGGTGGGCGGGAGTGTCGCCTCGATGACCTTGAAGGAGATCGGGTCTCCTCCTTCTCAGGACCCAGTGAAAAGAACGGGGACCAGATCCGAGAAGGAGGAGACCCAGAAGTTCTGGAGGGAGAAGACCGCTTAGCCGGGGAGCCGAAGCGGAGGCCTCGGCCCACCGCTTGTGGTGTTTCTCCCTCCTTTTTTCTTTCCTGGCCTCCCTATCTTCCGGGCCTACAGCGGGAGGTTGAGTCCCGGCCAGGGGGAGGGAAGCAGGAGTGGCAGCCGCCGCAGCGGGAGCCATGGGAAGACCAGAGGTAGAAGCCGAGTCCGGGAGCAGAAGACCCGCAAGAATCAGCTTAGACCTCCGGTCCTTGAGTGCCCTGGGGTTGAACGCCGCACAAATGGTACAACCAGAGGACAGGTGCTCAACCCCAAGGCACAACAGACACCGAGTGTGGACATCCACTGGGGACAGCTTATGGCCACACTCGGTGCACTTAGAAAAAATCAGCTTTGGGGCCTCAGACATATTAACTAAAAAAGGTAACAACACACACTAGGCCCCAAACACGCACACACAACCCTGACGGAACCACGAAGGAAGGGGGAGGTTAAAAATTAAGAAAAATAAAGTAAACTAAGAGTGTTTAAGATTAGAAAAGGGACCTGAACACACACTCACACCAAAAGTTTAAGAAAAGGGACAAAAAGGTTAAAATTTTCTCACAAAGTGATGAAAAGCCTAGAACTCATTGGATCAAGCTGCTGAAGTAAACTGTGGCAAACTAGATCTGGGGTCAGTCAGGGTTGGCAGGGGATTATGGGTAGGGGGAGGAGCTTGGAGCTCGGATCTAAAGCTGTTGAAAACTGCCGGCTCAGATCCGAGGTCGGATCCAATTCCCATAGCTTGCTGCACAAATGAAGTTAACTACTTCAGATAATATGATATTGATATGTTTCATCAGTGGATTTGCTGATAATTTAGAAAGCACTTGAAAGTTTAGTGAAATGTTAATGTTAAGATTTCCTTGGTGGATACAGGGGGAACCACCATCTATGCTCCATGAGGAAGGGCAGGGCTACTGGAAGGAAATGTACCTCACAGAAGTGAAGGAACATCCTTTATGTTCCAGCCACTGCCTGTCCCTTACCTAGCACTTCACCCAGCATGTCCGGAGGATAAGGCTAAATAACAAAAACATCGCTAACCATCCTCCTAATCAGCCCTTGCCTACACCTACAGCAGAGGGAGTCTTCCCATCTTTTTCATATCTGGCGAGAGTGTCTTTAACTTTGGGGCCAAAAAAGGATGATCTGTCAAATGGAGTGTTGACGAATGATCATTTAAATGGCTCTGCAAAATCACACAAGTGCATACAAGAATGCCTTCTAATGGCTATTAAACTCAGAAGAAATGCTGTGATAATGGAGACTGCAAGCACGAACTGGATAACATCTACACTATGCTATGCCTGAAAGCACCAGTCTTGTCATCCCTTCAGCTGCGTGGGCAATCAGCCTCATGGATGAGTTACAAATCAATTCAACAGTTGTGAGCTGACAGGCAACTTTGTCCCATACCTCTTCAGCTACTGCTCCTGTGGGGGTATCCAAGAGCTCTTTGATCAGATCCCTCTGCAACCTCATGACATGTGCCATGTAATTCAGGGACCTGAGAGCAAAGGTCGCTGAAGCATAAATGCGCTTCCCAGTCCTATCCATAGTCCTAGACTCCTTGTTAGGAGGATGGATAGTCGGACTTCCCTCAGCAAGGTCCTCCTTTGTGGCTGCTGCTATCACAATGGCATCAATGGGTATGCCTTTTCACCCGTGTTGTCCTACTTATGGGCTGAAAGGATCTGATCAGGTCTCTTGATAATTGGTTTGATGGAGTTGGGCATCTTCCACCCCCTCTGAGTGATCAATTTAATGAGATCATCCGTGGATGGAGAGATCCAAGAATAGAGGGTATGGCATGAAAAGCCTCCAGATATACCACTTTCTCAGAAGAAGGTTAGAAAGAAGACCAGTCACCCGTCTGTTTTAGGAATTCCAGGATGTCCCTGAAGGAAACATTGTCAGGAGATGAACTGGGGAAACCCTCTCCATCAAAGTATCTTCGGCAAAAGACTCCTTCAGGGAGTCTAAGTGCTTCCTCTTGCACTTTTTCTTCATGGGAACTTCCTCGGGGCGGGATGCTCTAGGGAAGTGTCCGAAGAGGAAACCACCAAGGTGGGGCTTTTCTGCCCTGTGTCCTGGGGATCAAACCGATGGAAGCTCCAGCCAAGGGGATGTGGAGATCTGTCTCAGCAGGCATGGCAGAGACTGCGAGTCCCCAATGGACAAGGCCTTCTCCATGAACAGGAAGGCTGGCTCCCCCATGATATGGAAGGTCAGCCCCCCCACCCCGTAGAGGGATGGGAGCCAGGAATTGAAATAGACTCCTTCCGAACCAAGGTCCCATCCAGCACCGAGGAGGCAACCCCCAAAACAGAAGCCTGGGATGATCCTACAAAGGCCGAAAGCACCAAGGGTCATGGATGGCTCCGAAGTTAAAGAAGCTGATCCATGCACCCTAAACCTGACCAGGGAGTCTCAACCCTAGGAGGCCTCCAGTGCCAAAAAGTCAAAGGAACTCAAAGCAGGTTTCAGTACCGGAGATGAAGTTGCTACTAGAAACAAGACAGCTGACGCTGTGAATGTTGGAACTGAGGGCTCCAATGACTCAACAGGAGTTGGAAGAGGAACAGGTGGTGTCATAGTAGGACAGGTTCTGACACCAGCTTGGCTAGGAACCACAGACAATCCCCTCGCTGTTAGGAGCTGATCCACCAGTTTCATGATGTCGGCCTCAGAGAGACTCTTACTGGACCAAACTGATGTAGTTGATGAAGACCTAGGGAGTCTGACATCGATGAAGAGGCTTGGACGTCTATAGTTTAACGGATCAACTGAAGGCGAATATCTGGATCTTGGTACTGAGATCAGTTGTGGTTGTTCGAGTACCGGCTTTTCTATCGGTAACAAGGAATCTAAAGTCAGCTCCGAAGTATTTGTTGCTGTCGAATGTTCTTTGATGTTCAGTGCCATGGAGCTCATCAGTACCAAAGGATGCTTTGAAGCCTTCTTAGGAGATTAAATTCTGAGAGAATATTCAGTAAAAAGGACTGCAACTACAGCAGGGAGACCCTTTCTTTGTGAAATATTATGTAGGGTGGATTGCAAGACAAGGCCTGAATTTCAGATACTCTTCTGGCAGAAGTGTTAGACACTAAAAATAAAGTTTTCCAAGTCAGAACCTTTAAGTCACAAGTAGCTGAAGGATCAAAAGTAAGGGAATGAAGAACTAGTGTTAGATCCCAGGGAGGAATGGGTTCTTTAAATGGAGGTCTTAACATTAGGGCTCCCTTTAAAACGGAATACCTTAAAAAGGTAAAAAGGGAGAACCAACAATTGTACTATGAAAGGACTACCAATGGTAGACTAGAAAGAGAAAAAGACACACACACATATGGAGATTAGCTAACGAGAGGTGTGGGTAGAGAAAAGAATATACTGGAACACAAAAAAGTCTTATCAAAAGAAAAAAGGAAAAAAGTTTATATTTAAGATAAGAAAACTTGTGTAAATCTTAAGCCAAGGTTCGAGAGGGGCTGAACGCATCTGGCAGGCAAAGCAATAAATGAGATCTGAGGTAATTTGAGAGGAGCATTATGGGTAAGTCTAGCTTGAGAGTTGCAAAGCTGTAAGCTGAAATAAATGGCTGAGTCGGTTCTAATGCTCGGAACCAAGCCCGCAGTCAAGGATTACATGAAGATTGACATCAGATTCAGTTGTTTCAAGAGAAGCTCAGACTTGGATGAGTACTGGTATTTAAGCTTAAACTATGAAATACAGCATCTTTTATGATGCACATGTAGCTAAAAATTCAGTGCCATCATTTTTTTGTATTATATGCAGAACTAATTGATGTTGTGTCATTTTGCTTCACATGATGGATGAGCTTCACAAGGTTCAGTAAATGAAAACGTAACGTTTCTCAGCTTTACAAGGTTTGAGTTCCTTTACTAGTACACAATGAAACTGGCCAGGATTACAAGGTTTGATTGCCTTTACTATTACACAATGAAACTGGCCAGGATTACAAGGTTTGATTTCCTTTACTAGTACACAATGAAACTGGCCAGGATTACAAGGTTTGATTTTCTTTACTAGTACACAACGAAACTGGCCAGGATTACAAGGTTTGATTTTCTTTACTATTACACAACGAAACTGGCCAGGATTACAAGGTTTGATTTTCTTTACTAGTACACAACGAAACTGGACAGGATTACAAGGTTTGATTTTCTTTACTAGTACACAATGAAACTGGCCAGGATTACAAGGTTTGATTTTCTTTACTAGTACACAATGAAACTGGCCAGGATTACAAGGTTTGATTTCCTTTACTAGTACACAATGAAACTGGCCAGGATTACAAGGTTTGATTTTCTTTACTAGTACACAATGAAACTGGCCAAGATTACAAGGTTTGATTTTCTTTACTAGTACACAATGAAACTGGCCAGGATTACAAGGTTTGATTTTCTTTACTAGTACACAATGAAACTGGCCAGGATTACAAGGTTTGATTTCCTTTACTAGTACACAATGAAACTGGCCAGGATTACAAGGTTTGATTTTCTTTACTAGTACACAATGAAACTGGCCAGGATTACAAGGTTTGATTTCCTTTACTAGTACACAACGAAACTGGCCAGGATTACAAGGTTTGATTTCCTTTACTAGTACACAATGAAACTGGCCGGGATTACAAGGTTTGATTTCCTTTACTAGTAACACAATGAAACTGGCCAAGATTACAAGGTTTGATTTTCTTTACTAGTACACAATGAAACTGGCCAGGATTACAAGGTTTGATTTCCTTTACTAGTACACAATGAAACTGGCCAGGATTACAAGGTTTGATTTCCTTTACTAATACACAATGAAACTGGCCAGGATTACAAGGTTTGATTTTCTTTACTAGTACACAATGAAACTGGCCAGGATTACAAGGTTTGATTTTCTTTACTAGTACACAATGAAACTGGCCAGGATTACAAGGTTTGATTTTCTTTACTAGTACACAATGAAACTGGCCAGGATTACAAGGTTTGATTTTCTTTACTAGTACACAATGAAACTGGCCAGGATTACAAGGTTTGATTTTCTTTACTAGTACACAATGAAACTGGCCAGGATTACAAGGTTTGATTTTCTTTACTAGTACACAGTAATACTGGCCAGGATTACAAGATTTGATTTTCTTTACTAGTACACAATGAAACTGGCCGGGATTACAAGGTTTGATTTTCTTTACTAGTACACAACAAAACTGGCCAGGATTCGTAACCCTGTCATACCCTCCTGCGCAAAGCTTTGAGGCTTGGTGGGACTGCACGCTAATCAAAGCAATATCTGCATGTCCAAAGCAGCATAGACAGTACTTCCAAGTATGCAGGAATGTTCCAGGGTACAGAAGCAAGCTGCCAAGTAAATATGCAAGAGGACACATCCATGACGTGTGACATATACACAGAACTGGAAAGTGTCACACACTTACATGGCTATACAATATCTGCAACTACAGTGCTGCGGTGTCCGTATACTGGTACGTGTGTCAGATTAATAAAAGTACACAGGAAAGTAGGAAACAGGATGGCAGCAAGAACAACTTACAGAAGAAAAATACATAAGATTCTGAGTTTGGGGAAGGCAGGGCAGAATTTTACCGGTACAGGAAGGGACCTTTTATCTTTATAGAAGGAAAAGGAAAAGAGAAAAGGCTGAAAGGAAAACCAAGAGGAAGTGACTAAGTAAGAGTATGCAAGGCCAGACAAACACAAAGAAAACAATACCCAGGCATATATAGGTGTATGCAGGGCCAAAGAGATACAAGGAAAACAATAACTGGGCATTTAGATGTGTTTGCAGGGCCAGACAGATGCAAAGAAAACAATACCCGGGCATATAGAGGTGTATGCAGGGCCAGACAGATACAAAGAAAGGAATATCCAGGCATATAAAGGTGTATGCAGGGCCAGACAGATGCAAAGAAAACAATACCCAGGCATATAGAGGTGTATGCAGGGCCAGACAGATAAAAAGAAAGCAATAACTGGGCATATAGAGGTGTATGCATGGACAGACATATACAAAGAAAACAACAACCGGGCATATAAAGGTGTATGCAGGGCCAGACAGATACAAAGAAAACAACAACTGGGCATACAGAGGTGTATGCAGGGCCAGACAGATACAAAGAAAATAACAACCGGGCATATAAAGGTGTATGCAGGGCCAGAAGATGCAAAGAAAACAATAACCGGGCATATAGAGGTGTATGCAGGGCCAGACTGATACAAAGAAAACAATAACCGGGCATATAGAGCTGTATGCAGGGTCAGACAGATACAAAGAAAACAATAACCGGGCATATAGAGGTGTATGCAGGGCCAGACTGATACAAAGAAAAACAATAACCGGGCATACAGAGGTGTATGCAGGGCCAGACATATAAAAAGAAAACAATTACCGAACATAAAGAGGTGTATGCAGGGCCAGACAGATACAAAGAAAACAACAACTGGGCATATAGAGGTGTATACAGGGCCGGACAGATGCAAAGAAAACAATAACCGGGCATATAGAGGTGTATGCAGGGCCAGACAGATACAAAGAAAACAACAACCAGACATATAAAGGTGTATGCAGGGCCAGACAGATACAAAGAAAACAATAACTGGGCATATAGAGGTGTATGCAGGGCCAGACAGATACAAAGAAAACAATAACCGGGCATACAGAGGTGTATGCAGGGCCAGACATATACAAAGAAAACAATTACCGAACATAAAGAGGTATATGCAGGGCCAGACAGATACAAAGAAAACAACAACTGGGCATATAGAGGTGTATACAGGGCCGGACAGATGCAAAGAAAACAATAACTGGGCATATAGAGGTGTATGCAGGGCCAGACAGATACAAAGAAAACAACAACCAGACATATAAAGGTGTATGCAGGGCCAGACAGATACAAAGAAAACAATAACTGGGCATATAGAGGTGTATGCAGGGCCAGACAGATACAAAGAAAACAATAACCGCGCATACAGAGGTGTATGCAGGGCCAGACATATACAAAGAAAACAATTACCGAACATAAAGAGGTATATGCAGGGCCAGACAGATACAAAGAAAACAACAACTGGGCATATAGAGCTGTATGCAGGGTCAGACAGATATAAAGAAAACAATAACCGGGCATATAGAGGTGTATGCAGGGCCAGACTGATACAAAGAAAACAATAACCGGGCATACAGAGGTGTATGCAGGGCCAGACATATACAAAGAAAACAATTACCGAACATAAAGAGGTATATGCAGGGCCAGACAGATACAAAGAAAACAACAACTGGGCATATAGAGGTGTATACAGGGCCGGACAGATGCAAAGAAAACAATAACCGGGCATATAGAGGTGTATGCAGGGCCAGACAGATACAAAGAAAACAACAACCAGACATATAAAGGTGTATGCAGGGCCAGACAGATACAAAGAAAACAATAACTGGGCATATAGAGGTGTATGCAGGGCCAGAGAGATACAAAAAAAAAAACCAACCGGGTATACAGAGGTGTATGCAGGGCCAGACAGATGCAAAGAAAACAATAATCAGGCATATAGAGGTGTATGCAGGGCGAGACAGATACAAAGAAAACAATAACCATGCATATAGAGGTGTATGCAGGGCCAGACAGATACAAAGAAAACAATAACTGGGCATATAGAGGTGCATGCAGGGTCAGACAGATAAAAAGAAAACAACAACAACAACCGGGCATATAGACGTGTTTGCAGTGCCAGACAGATGCAAAGAAAACAATATCCAGGCATATAGAGGTGTATGCAGGGCCAGACAGATACAAAGAAAAGAATAACTGGGCATATAGAGGTGTATACAGGGCCAGACAGATACAAAGAAAACAACAACTGGGCAAATAGAGGTGTATGCAGGGCCAGACAGATGTAAAGAAAGCAACAACTGGGCATATAGGGGTGCATGCAGGGCCAGACAGATACAAAGAAAACAACAACCGGGCATATAGAGGTGTATGCAGGGCCAGACAGATACAAAGAAAACAACAACCGGGCATATAGAGGTGTATGCAGGGCCAGAAAGATACAAAGAAAACAATACCCGGGCATATAGAGGTGTATGCAGGGCCAGACAGATGCAAAGAAAACAATACCTGGGCATATAGAGGTGTATGCACGGCCAGACAGATGCAAATAAAAAAATATTCAGGCATATAGAGGTGTATGCAGGGCTAGACAGAAACAAATAAAACAATAACCGGGCATATAGGGGTGTATGCAGGACCAGACAGACGTAAAGAAAACAATAACCAGGTATATAGAGGTGTATGCAGGGCCAGACAGATGCAAATAAAACAATACCGGGCATATAGACGTGTATGCAGGGCCAGGCAGATACAAAGAAAACAATAACCGGGCATATAAACGTGTATACAGGGCCAGACAGATACAAAGAAAACAGTAACCAGGCATATAGATGTGCATGCAGGGTCAGACACATAGAAAGAAAACAATAACTGGGCATATAGAGGTGCATGCAGGGCCAGACAGATACAAAGAAAACAACAACCGGACATATAGAGGTGTATGCAGGGCCAGACAGATGCAAAGAAAACAACAACCGGGCATATAGAGATGTATGCAGGGCCAGACCGATACAAAGAAAACAACAAGCGGGCATATAGAAATGTATGCAGGGCCAGACAGATACAAAGAAAACAATAACTGGGCATATAGAGGTGTATGCAGGGCCAGACAGATGCAAAGAAAAAAATAACCGGGCATATAGAGGTGTATGCAGGGCCAGACAGATGCAAAGAAAACAATAACCGGGCATATAGATGTGTTTGCAGGGCCAGACAGATGCAAGAAAACAATACCCGGGCATATAGTGGTGTAAGCAGGGCCAGACAGATGCAAAGAAAACAATACCCGGGCATATAAGAGGTGTATGCAGGGCCAGACAGATACAAAGAAAAAAATACCCGGGCATATAAAGGTGTATGCAGGGTCAGAAAGATGCAAAGAAAACAATACCCAGGCATATAGAGGTGTATGCAGGGCCAGACAGATAGAAAGAAAACAACAACCGGGCATATAGAGGTGTATGCACGGACAGACAGATACAAAGAAATCAACAACCGGGCATATAAAGGTGTATGCAGGGCCAGACAGATACAAAGAAAAGAAAAAATGGGCATATAGAGGTATATG
Source organism: Protopterus annectens (assembly GCF_019279795.1). NCBI lineage: Eukaryota > Metazoa > Chordata > Ceratodontiformes > Protopteridae > Protopterus > Protopterus annectens. The sequence goes on from NC_056748.1 coordinate 1,079,852,491, forward strand.
CAGGGTCAGACAGATACAAAGAAAACAACAACTGGGCATATAGAGGTGTATGCAGGGCCAGACAGATGCAAAGAAAACAATACCCAGGCATACAGAGGTGTATGCAGGGCCAGACAGATACAAAGAAAATAATAACCGGGCATATAGAGGTGTATGCAGGGCCAGACAGATACAAAGAAAAAAACAACCAGGCATATTGAGGTGTATGCAGGGCCAGACAGATACAAAGAAAACAACAACCGGGCATTTAGAGGTGTATGCAGGGCCAGACAGATGCAAAGAAAACAACAACTGGGCATATAGAGATGCATGCAGGGCCAGACAGATACAACGAAAACAACAACCGGGCATATAGAGGTGTATGCAGGGCCAGACAGATGCAAAGAAAACAATACCCGGGCATATAGAGGTGTATGCAGGGCCAGACAGATAAAAAGAAAACAACAACCGGGCATTTAGAGGTGTATGCAGGGCCAGACAGATACAAAGAAAACAATAACTGGGCATATAGAGATGTATGCAGGGCCAGACAGATGCAAAGAAAACAATACCCGGGCATACAGAGGTGTATGCAGGGCCAGACAGATAAAAAGAAAACAACAACCGGGCATATAGTCGTTTATGCAGGGCTAGACAGATGCAAAGAAAACAATAACCGGGCAAACAGAGGTGTTTGCAGGGCCAGACAGATGCAAATAAAACAATATCCGGGCATATAGAGGTGTATGCAGGACCAGACAGATACAAAAAAAACAATAACTGGGCATATAGAGGTGTATGCCGGGCCAGACAGATGCAAAGAAAACAACAACTGGGCATATAGAGGTGCATGCAGGGCCAGACAGATACAACAAAAACAACAACCGGGCATATAGAGGTGTATCCAGGGCCAGACAGATGCAAAGAAAATAATACCCGGGCATATAGAGGTGTATGCAGGGCCAGACAGATGCAGAGAAGACAATACCCGGGCATATAGAGGTGTATGCAGGGCCAGACAGATACAAAGAAAACAATACTCGGGCATATAGAGGTGTATGCAGGGCCAGACTGATGCAAAGAAAACAATACCCGGGCATAAAGAGGTGTATGCAGGGCTAGACAGATGCAAAGAATAAAATACCCAGGCATATAGAGGTGTATGCAGGGCCAGACAGAAACAAATAAAACAATAACTGGAAATATAGGGGTATATGCAGGACCAGACAGATGTAAAGAAAACAATAACCGGGCATATAGAGGTGTATGCAGGGCCAGACAGATACAAAGAGAACCACAACCGGGCAATTAGAAATGTATGCAGGGCCAGACAGATACAAAGAAAACAATAACCAGGCATATAGAGGTGTATGCAGGGCCAGACAGATACAACAAAAACAACAACCGGGCATATAGAGGTCTATGCAGGGCCAGACAGATGCAAAGAAAACAATACTCGGGCATATAGAGGTGTATGCAGGGCCAGACAGATGTAAAGAAAACAATACTCGGGCATATAGAGGTGTATGCAGGGCCAGACAGATGTAAGGAAAACAATAACTGGGCATATAGTGGTGTATGCAGGGCCAGACAGATGCAAAGAAAACAACAACAACCGGGCATATAGAGGTGTATGCAGGGCCAGAGAGATGCAAAAAAAGCAATACTCGGGCATATAGAGGTGTATGCAGGGCCAGACAGATACAAAGAAAACAATAACTGGGCATATAGAGATGTATGCAGGGCCAGACAGATGCAAAGACAACAATACCCGGGCATATAGAGGTGCATACAGGGCCAGACAGATGCAAAAAAAACAATACCCAGGCATATAGAGGTGTATGCAGGGCCAGACAGATACAAAGAAAAGAATACCCGGGCATATAAAGGAGTATGCAGGGCCAGACAGATGCAAAGAAAACAATAACTGGGCATATAGAGGTGTATGCAGCACCAGACAGATGCAAAGAAAACAATACCCAGGCATATAGAGGTGTATGCAGGGCCAGACAGATACAAAGAAAACAATAACCGGGCATATAGAGATGTATGCAGGGCCAGATAGATAAAAAGAAAACAACAACAACCGGGCATATAGACGTGTATGCAGGGCTAGACAGATGCAAAGAAAACAATAACCGGGCATACAGAGGTGTTTGCTGGGCCAGACAGATGCAAAGAAAACAATATCCAGGTACATAGAGGTGTATGCAGGTCCAGACAGATACAAAGAGAACAATAACTGGGCATATAGAGGTGTATGCAGGGCCAGACAGATGCAAAGAAAACAATGCCCGGGCATATAGACGTGTATGCAGGGCCAGACAGATGCAACGAAAACAATACCTGGGCATATAGAGGTGTATGCAGGGCCAGACAGATACAAAGAAAACAATAACCGGGCATATAGAGGTGTATGCAGGGCCAGACAGATGCAAAGAAAACAATACCCGGGCATATAGAGGTGGTTGCAGGGCCAGATAGATGCAAAGAAAACAATAACCAGGCATATAGAGCTGTATGCAGGGCCAGACAGATGCAAAGAAAAAAACAACCGGGCATATAGAGGTGGATGAGCACACATTAGGATGGGAAACACTCGATGGACAGAGACAAAGAGAAAGTAGGCAAATGGTGATGGGGAGGACTGGATAATGCATAGGGCATGTGGCATGACTCAAGAAAAAGATGTCAAACCAGGCTTGGATTGAAGGATAGTAAAAACAACAGAATAACATTTTTCACCCAGTACCAGAGAGACATTACTGTTATCTCCCACAGGATGATGGACTTGACTCACCAGTGGTATGGACTATACCCTCCATTGTGGTCCCATAGTTAGGCCCAGCTAGGTGAGTGAATCTGCCATTTTCTCCATGAAGCCCTCCATTTGGGCCCTTTACTTGCCCAGTGTTTTCTCTCTCTCTCTCTCTCTACCACCTGCTCCAGCTGCAGCGGAGCCATATTGGGTACTGGTGTTGGACTGCTTACCAGTGATGTTCCATGACCCCCATCTGGTAAGGCAGTCCCAGCTGCATCTCCCACACACACCTCTCAACTTTAGCCCCAGCAGGGGTGGCTGCACTTGAAGTGCCTCTGAGAATAGCTACAATCCAGACCTTCTGGAAGAAACACAACTGGCAGTTTGTCATGAAAGAATATATACTAACAAAGTACTGAAATACTTAAAAAAAACGCATCAGCATTTGTAAGTAGAAGAAACTTTGGCTGGTTGCTTAGTCTCTCCTGCCTTCTGTGATGCAACAAAATGTATACCTCATTCTGCTTATGCTAAAAGAGAAGAGGATACATCAGAAAATTGTGAAAGGTATAGGTTAAGACTGGAGAACTGATAGCCGTGTGACAGGCAGTGGGAAGGGTGTATCCCTTGTGCATATGTTAGCATACATGCAGAGAAATATGGCACTAGAGCACAGTGAACCACATCAGATTGTATATTTACATCCTGAGACGGTGCAGCATCACTTTACTCCAAACAGATTCCTGTAGGAAACCCACAATAAAGGTAGCTGTCATATTACACTAGGTGCCATCACCACCTCCCCTGTCAATAAAACACAAGACAGTAGCCTGAACATATTTGTTATGTGACCTTGAAAAGATCTACCAGTAACAAGCAGATTTCCAGACATAAAGCATTACAAATGCAGTGACATTCACAAATAATCCCATTTGAAGCGACATAAAGCACACTACAAATGCAGGGACATTCACAAATAATCCCATTTGAAGCGACATAAAGCACACTACAAATGCAGGGACATTCACAAATAATCCCATTTGAAGCGACATAAAGCACACTACAAATGCAGGGGTATTCACAAATAATCCCATTTGAAGCACATAAAGCACACTACAAATGCAGGGACATTCACAAATAATCCCATTTGAAGCGACATAAAGCACACTACAAATGCAGGGACACAAATAATCCCATTTGAAGCGACATAAAGCACACTACAAATGCAGGGACATTCACAAATAATCCCATTTGAAGCGACATAAAGCACACTACAAATGCAGGGACATTCACAAATAATCCCATTTGAAGCGACATAAAGCACACTACAAATGCAGGGACATTCAAATAATCCCATTTGAAGCAACATAAAGCACACTACAAATGCAGGGACATTCACAAATAATCCCATTTGAAGCGACATAAAGCACACTACAAATGCAGGGACATTCACAAATAATCCCATTTGAAGCGACATAAAGCACACTACAAATGCAGGGACATTCACAAATAATCCCATTTGAAGCGACATAAAGCACACTACAAATGCAGGGACATTCACAAATAATCCCATTTGAAGCGACATAAAGCACACTACAAATGCAGGGATATTCACAAATAATCCCATTTGAAGCGACATAAAGCACACTACAAATGCAGGGACATTCACAAATAATCCCATTTGAAGCGACATAAAGCACACTACAAATGCAGGGACATTCACAAATAATCCCATTTGAAGCGACATAAAGCACACTACAAATGCAGGGACATTCACAAATAATCCCATTTGAAGCGACATAAAGCACACTACAAATGCAGGGGTATTCACAAATAATCCCATTTGAAGCGACATAAAGCACACTACAAATGCAGGGACATTCACAAATAATCCCATTTGAAGCGTTGTAATCTCTGCTTCTCATGTATGCAGATCATCACAAGCAGATTTCCAGACATAAAGCACACTACAAATGCAGGGGTATTCACAAATAATCCCATTTGAAGTGACATAAAGCACACTACAAATGCAGGGACATTCACAAATAATCCCATTTGAAGCGACATAAAGCACACTACAAATGCAGGGACATTCACAAATAATCCCATTTGAAGCGACATAAAGCACACTACAAATGCAGGGATATTCACAAATAATCCCATTTGAAGTGACATAAAGCACACTACAAATGCAGGGACATTCACAAATAATCCCATTTGAAGCGACATGAAGCACACTACAAATGCAGGGATATTCACAAATAATCCCATTTGAAGCGACATAAAGCACACTACAAATGCAGGGACATTCACAAATAATCCCATTTGAAGCGACATAAAGCACACTACAAATGCAGGGACATTCACAAATAATCCCATTTGAAGCGACATAAAGCACACTACAAATGCAGGGACATTCACAAATAATCCCATTTGAAGCGACATAAAGCACACTACAAATGCAGGGACATTCACAAATAATCCCATTTGAAGCGACAAAGCACACTACAAATGCAGGGGTATTCACAAATAATCCCATTTGAAGCGACATAAAGCACACTACAAATGCAGGGACATTCACAAATAATCCCATTTGAAGCGTTGTAATCTCTGCTTCTCATGTATGCAGATCATCACAAGCAGATTTCCAGACATAAAGCACACTACAAATGCAGGGGTATTCACAAATAATCCCATTTGAAGCGACATAAAGCACACTACAAATGCAGGGACATTCACAAATAATCCCATTTGAAGCGACATAAAGCACACTACAAATGCAGGGACATTCACAAATAATCCCATTTGAAGCGACATAAAGCACACTACAAATGCAGGGACATTCACAAATAATCCCATTTGAAGCGACATAAAGCACACTACAAATGCAGGGACATTCACAAATAATCCCACTTGAAGCGACATAAAGCACACTACAAATGCAGGGATATTCACAAATAATCCCATTTGAAGCGTTGTAATCTCTGCTTCTCATGTATGCAGATCATCACAAGCAGATTTCCAGACATAAAGCACACTACAAATGCAGGGACATTCACAAATAATCCCATTTGAAGCGACATAAAGCACACTACAAATGCAGGGACATTCACAAATAATCCCATTTGAAGCGACATAAAGCACACTACAAATGCAGGGACATTCACAAATAATCCCATTTGAAGCGACATAAAGCACACTACAAATGCAGGGACATTCACAAATAATCCCATTTGAAGCGACATAAAGCACACTACAAATGCAGGGATATTCACAAATAATCCCATTTGAAGCGTTGTAATCTCTGCTTCTCATGTATGCAGATCATCACAAGCAGATTTCCAGACATAAAGCACACTACAAATGCAGGGATATTCACAAATAATCCCATCTGAAGCGTTGTAATCTCTGCTTCTCATGTATGCAGATCATCAGGGTTGCAGTGTTGCAAATCTCTTAATAACTGCACTGGTAGCATGATCTGATAATGCTCATTCTAGGTACAAGGCATCTGTTATTCTGAAAGGACCATCACAAGGGCCAAGTAGCTACTCGTCGAAGTGATCATGGAGGAGACAGAGCACACACTATGCAGGCACTCTCAGTTGGACGCAAAAGCTGCCATACTCATGCGTATCTCTCAGAAAATGGCAGCACTTTCACTAGGAATAAAATGTCAGTGTACAGATCATGCTTACAGCATGATTTCTGAATCATGGGTAGCTCAACGTGTAGCTGCTAAATGGCACAATGCAAGGAGTTGCTCAGGTCCCCCTGTATGAGCTTGTGACCATAATCTGTGAGAGGAAAGCATAGGCAACATGCTGCACTTTGATTTGCAGATGTGAGGCAGTAAAATAAAGAGATTCACAGACATTCATGCAATCTAGCTTAATTTGCCTTTGTGCATATATCTGCATTGTTTATAATGCACAACTATTTTATGTGCTAAATCACAAAGGTATGAAAAGTCATTTGGATATCTTGGCAGTATTGTTACAATGAAGAACAGCTGCAGTTTGGTAATCTCTTTTACCTACCTTCCTAAGGATAAACACTCTTGAACAGGACATCACTTTACAAAAGGCTAGCAATAGGAAACTATGTGCCTGCACGTGTTACTTGCACATAGACTGTACTGGCAAAAAGGTATGTCATGATATAAGGATAATTTATCCATGTGCATGCCATTAGTTCTTATGGAAAGGGAAGGCCATTTCTAACCAATAAAGCAGACTACAGTGATGGGTATAGCATTCCTATGCCTGCAATGCCTGCACATAGGTGTGTACTAGGCTAATGGCCCTGGAGCCTTTACAAGCCAAGCCCATAGGATTACCCTGGCATCGTGCTACCCAACCTTAGTTCTCAGTGCCTCTGTCGAGTAGAGCCACTGTAGTTATCTCCAGGGTGAATTTTCTATTTCCCATCCACTCATCAGGATTTCTCTTGAAGAGGGCCAGCGAGGTGCTCTGTTTGACATGCATGGAAAGTCTATTCCATAGCACGGACAGTCTCTGGGTTATGAAACTGTCCCTCCAGCATGTTCTGTCGATTGTGGTAATGAGGTTGAGGTCTCTGGAGTAGGTGGTGCGGATTGGGATTCCTTTAGATGTAGCATTTCTAACAGAGCTGGGTCAGACATGGCTTTGTAAGTCAGCAGAGATGGCCTCTATGTAGGCAATATGAGACAGAGAATAGTTGGAGTTTTTTTGAGTCTGTCCATATAGGGCAAGTGTTTAAGGCCTAGGATCTTCGTTGTGAGGTACTTTTGCTGCCTCTCCAGTTGTTCAAGGTGTCTAGTGAGGTACATGCCAAATGGGGCATTGTACTCGATGATTGGCCTAATGAGAGAAGAGTAGAGGGATACAATGACCTCTTTCTTCATGGATGCAAAACCCTTAGTAATGAGATGTGCCACACAGAAGGACTTTCTGACCACAGTGGCAATGTAGTGGTCAAAAGAGAGGTTGTTGACAACCTGTGATCCCAGATCTCTTATAACACCTTCATGTTCATTGGACTACCATCAATGTGATAATTCATGGGAACCAGGTTTTTCCCGAAGGAGATGATGACACATTTTTTGGCATTGAGCTTAAGGCCATGGTTCTGACATCAGCCGTTGTCTCAATGAGGCCTTTCTGTAGAATGTCAACATCACTTGGGGAGTTAATAACAGCACCCAACTTGCAATCGTCTGCGAACTTTGTCAGCCAGAGTCCCTTCGTGTTGGCCTGGACATCAGAAGGTAGATACCAAACAGGAGAGGACACAGGACCAAACTTTGTGGGACTCCACTCGTGACTGGTCAGCAGTCTGACTTGGAGTCAGCTACTTTCACACTGTGGGTTCTATATGTGAGCCAGTTTGCAACCCACCTAGTGATATAGGGGTTGATGCCTAGCTTATTAAGTTTTTCTATGATTCTTGAGTGGGGAATGGTATCAAAAACCTTGGCCAGATCAAGGTAGGCTGTATGAACCACCTTGCCTTCATTCACAGCTCTGGTGACTGACTCAGAGAAGTTGACCAAGTTGAGCAGCCATGATCTGTGTGGAATCCAGAGTTTGGAGATTCCTTATATCCTTGTTTATTAGGTCCATGATGATGCGTTCCATAGCTTTGCATATCAGACTCGTCAGGCTAATGGGGCGATAGCTCCCGGGATCTGTAGTCGCTCCTCGTTTGGGAAGAGGGATAACTGTAGCAGTGCACCATTCAGTAGGGACAAATCCTGAGATGAGACTGACTGAACAGGGCACACAGCTGGGGTGCTAGTTCACTCTGTAGTTCATGTAGAACACAGCCAGGGATACTATCAGGTCCCATAGAAGCTGTATTCTTGGCCTTGGACAGTGCTGTTTTAACCTGTGCAGCAGTAATACTGGGTGTCTCGCAATCAACTGTACTGCAACTGGTCCTTTGGGAAGGGGGGGTAAAGTTGGCACTGAATCTTTTGGCCAGTATATTGGCAATATCTGTTGGAGGTACCATTGTGCAGTAGCTCATAGCAAATCTGGGTACTGCCGTGGAGATTCTTTACATAACTTTACACAACTATAGAAGGCCTTGATATTGTCTTTACTATCTGCTGCAGTTCTGTTTTCATAGCTAGCTTTAGAGGATTTGATGAGGGATATCAACTTTTTGTTGAGGCTGATAAGGGAGTTCTTTGGACTTCACCTTATTCCGCATCAGTTTCCTCCTTCTGTTGTAGAGTTTGCTTATGGCAGGGGACCACCAGATTGGCTTCCTTTCTTTGGAGGAGAGAGTCTTGGTTCTATTGGGTATGGCGAGATCCATGCATTTGTGTATGTGTTCATACAGTGCATTGGTATATGATTCGGCAGTTATGCAACTATTTTCCATTTGCATGGGTGCCATGAAGTGAGCCACCTCTGTTTTTAGGAGCCTAAAGTTAGCTTTGGAGAAGTTTTTCTTGGTGATTACCTTGGTGGGGGTGGGGGTGGGGGAGTGGGAGGGATGTGGATTACCAAGGTGATTAATTTATAGTCGGATATAACCAGGGAGGAGTTGACTATTGGTGTAGAACAATGGGTCACCCATGCTAGTAATGACCAGGTCAAGGATGTTGCTACCTCTAGTGGGGGTAAGAATGAGCTGGTCCAGGGCATTGGAATTAGTGAAGTCCAGGAAACCTTGGGTAAGTGTATTGGTACATGAGTAGTTTTCCCAGTTAATGGAGGGGTATTTGAAGTCGCCCAGTATGACAGTCTTAAATACCTGTAGCGTCTAAAAAAAAAAAGGATGCGCCATACAGGTAGTGCCTATCTAACAAACTGTGGTAAGTATTGTGACACCCCTGCACTGGCCCAATAATCAAGGAGCCTCAATCTTCACCACTAGCACCAGTGAGGGACATCCACATTGGGAGGATGACAAGTACACACACAGTCAAGTACAATTTCCCTTAAGAGCACACAGAGATCACAGTCAATCTGGGGCTGGTTTCTCCCTCTTTCTCGAGATCCCCAGTAAGACTCCCCTTGTAGTCACTCTGTCCAAGGGAACATCTGCACCCATAAGCAGCTGTGGCTCACCTTCAGTCTCACTGCTACAGGGTAGCTCCCTCCCTGAAGTAATCACCTCACCAGTCCTAGCTCCAAGTGCACAGTCTGTCTGGGTTTCCCCCAGGCTAACAGACCCACATGCTTGTCTCCAAGCCTGACTGCATGCAACTGCATGCACACATGGTATGCATTATCAAAATCATTCCCTATCAGGACATCTGCAGAGATATCCTCAAACACACCTACTTCCTTGCTTCCTTTTCCACCCTCCCAGATAAGGGGAACCCTAGCCAAAGGTATTTGGAATGGGGTCCATCCTAAAGCTCTGACTGGAGTAGACTGCCCAAGCAAGAAGTGCTCCTCTGTAACCATTGTAGGCTTCACAATGGTTAGGTCAGAGGCTGTGACTCGCTTAGCCATGGCCTCTTCCCCATTCACTAAGATAACATATACCCTCTTGTGGTAGTTTGGTACCTTGCTGTCTCAAGACAACCTACTGTTGGCATTTTGTCATTCCCAATTACTGGCTCTCCCATCTTTTGTTCCCAACCTTGCCTCAAGTGGACATCTATATGCTACATGGCCCCACTGGTTGCATTTAAAACATTTAACCCTTAGTCCTGGAAGTGTACCTGGAGTAGTGGCTTCCCCTGCTGCTGGTGGACTCTGTTGGGGCAGTCTGGGCTGCTCACCATGGGCTCCCTTAGATCCATGAGCAGCACTGGTTGCCACTTTCCTGTGTAGTGATGCCCTTCTTACTCGGTATAGGTCTCCCTTCTTCTCCAACTCATCTGCAGTAGTGCATTGTCTATCAGCTAACCAGATTCTCCTGTCCTTAGGCAAAGTGCTAAGGGTTTGTTCCCTCATGAAAAGGTCTGCCAGCCCTTCAAAAGTGGTGACCTGATATCCACTCACACACCTATGAAAATAAGTGCTTAGTTCAGCAACATATTCACACAAACTTTCATCTGCCTTGCATCTATGCTCTCAAAACTTTTTCCTATACGCTTCAGGTGTTAACTTAAATTCTAGCAAACAATTCTTTGCAACATTATAATTTAAACAGTCAGTATCAGAGAGTTTGGAAAGAAAACAGTTACAACTGTACCATGTAGTAAGGGGGTCAGGAACCATGCCTAGAGCCCTTGGTCAACATTATACTGTTTACATACCCTCTCAAACATATGAATGAAACTATCAGAATTATCCCCTCTGTAAATTGTGGAATAAATTTACTGACCTTTGTCACTTCTGGGGTTCGGTTACTCTCTTCTCCATTACCTCCATGACTCTGGCAAAGAGCCAACATCTCCTTTTCATGTTGGCTCTGCCTCTCCTTCTTCTCAGCTTCCAGGTGTCACAGTTTCTCATTCACCTCAGCCTTCAGACATTCCAGTTTCTCATTTTCCTCAGTCTCTAGATGCCTCAGTCTCTCTGCTGCCTCTATTTCCAAATGCTTGGCTTCTAGCTCAAGTCTCTTTAGCTTCAGATGGATTTTTAAGTCCTCTGCAGAAAGGTTGAGCTGTCCATTTTCTAAGAGTTGTACATCTTCACTGCCAGTCTTGTTGCTCTCCTGGTTGCTATTTTGTGATGCAGCTGTAATTAAAGCTGCAATCATGTCTGCTTTAATCTGGTTGGCATTCACCCGTCCTTTAATCTGGCACATCTCAGCCAAATGGCTCCTTGTCAGCCTGCCATACTGCTGTGCTGACATGTTTACCTGCTATACCTGACTAACCAAGCTAACAAAAAAATAAAACAACAAAAAACAAACCCAACTGCAGCAACCAAACGAAACTGTAAAACTGTAAAATTCCCCAAAGCGTGTAGAAGACAGCTTGCTATGCAGCTAAATCCAAAAACTTGATAAACCAGCAAGTAATCGTACCAAAAAACTTTATTGCAGAGAAAGAAAGTTAGCGCTTTCACGGTAGTACCACACCACTTCTTCAGACAAACATGAATGGGGACAGAATAACTTATATACAAATAACATCTCAAACAGCTTAACAGCCAATAGAACAACCATTCATGCAGCCACATTCTCAGCTTAAAGGCATATGAAGTAGATAATATTTACTGGCATAAAAATCTGATGAAAAATAAAAAATAAAGATAAAAACACAAATAAAACATGAAAGATATTCATAAATACAATAAGACACTGCAGTGGTGGTGCTGCGGTAGCATTGACGCCTCACAGCAAGACGTTGTCTTGTGCGATTCTCAGCTAAAGCGTCTTCTGTGTGGAGACATGCGTGAATGGGCGTACCTTCGTTGAAGGTTGTACATCAGGGCTGGCAACTCAGTATGTAAAAATCTGCTGCCAATCATTAGCGGACCGGAGTTCCGCTGTGGCGACCCCTACATTGTGAACATTGTGAGAGGTCAAGCCTTCAGGGTCTCAAGGTTGTCATGTACTACTTCTGACTTTGAAGGAAGTTTGTCAGATTTGAAGAAAGAGTTTGCTATCAGGGGTTACATCCAAGAAGAAGTTGATCAAGCTTGTGCCAGAATAACCACTGAGCCTGATAGTAGAGCATGTCCATATTTTTCTGCTCTGTAAAGGCAATCAATTAGATCACCTCATAGGTATTGTTGTCCTCCCATTGTTTTGAAAATTTCCCATGGTGTAAATATGGTGAAAGATATAGTTACCAGGAACTGGCATATTTTACATACTGACACCGATATATACAAATCTAGGGCCATCTGCTAATATAAGAACCACAGTAATTTAAGGCAACAATTATGTTTTCCTAGACAAGTTATGTCTGGATCCCAAGTTTTGATGGGTACATCTAAATGTCATAAATGCAATTTTTGTCAGTTTATAGATGAGTCTAAGTTCTTTAGGTACCCTGTCATGGGCTACTTGTGGAAGTTGAGGGCATCTGCTGATTGCTCCACCAGGAATGTGGTTTATTTAGCACATTGTCAGTGCTGTTATAAATTTTATATTGGCAAGACCAACAGGAGTTTAAAAGAAAGAATTAGGGACCATGTGTATTGCATGAAGAAGCAATATTAGTTTAGTGCCTTAGCGAAGCATGTTTTGTCTACTGGCCCTGAACGCAACTGTGTCTTCCAGGTATTATGTGTGATATGCCCAGGTCTGCGAGGTGGTGACATAGTGACTCGTACTGAGGTGGTTGAGTTGGAGTTGATCTTGAGGATGGGGGCACACCTAGCTATGGGGTTGAATGATCTTGTCCCCATCAAGCCTGTATTAAGGAATAAACGGCTGTAGGGCGTTTATTGTTGTTTATATATTTATGAATATTTTTCATGTTTTATTTATTTGTGTTTTTCTCTATTTTTTATCAGATTTTTATGCCAGTAAATATTATCTACTTCATATGCCTTTAAGCTGAGAATGTGGCTGCAGGAATGTTTGTTCTATTGGCTGTTAAGCTGTTTGAGATGATGTCATTTGTATACAAGTTATTTTGTCTCCATTCATGTTTGTCTGAAGAAGCGGTATGGTATTACCGTGAAAGCGCTAACTTTCTTTCTCTGCAATAAAGCTTTTTGGTATGATTACTTGCTGGTTTATCAAGTTTTTGGATTTAGCTGCATATCAAGCTGTCTTCTGCCTGCTTTGGGGAATTTTACAAAAAAATAAAACAATGTGATATGAACTCTGAATGTTCACTGCATGTCTGATTAAGAGTATCTTCCGTGAGTTCAAAATGGCCACTGTTCTGTGAGCATTGCTATCACCTAGGTCTCGATATATCCTGGATTAAAACAAACCCAGAAGGCAACTCAGAATTAATAATACAGAAATAACTGTAGATATTTACTGCTAATATCATCCAGCAAACAATAGAGGAAGAAAAAGTGACAGATTCAGCTCAGAAACAGCAGGATTAACTAAGATTTCTGAATAACAGCTTAAGCAATGTGCTACTAAGGCCAAGCATCTGACTGCAAGATTGGTAAAACACTATACAGCAAGATGTCAAAAGAGGAAAATAATATGGAAACAACAACAACTAAGGCCAAATTATCAGTACTAGCCTCACCTGAGAAAGACACAACTTCAAAAAGACAAAAGACAACTAAACAAGCTGACAACTCTAAAACTACAAATAAATCCAAGACAGACCAGCCAGCTAATCTGGAAGACATAAAATCTGCCTTATTACCTATCCAGCAAGCATTAAAGGACTTATCATTACAATTTCAAACCTTTGGTGACTCATTCAGCCAAATAATATCCAGAATGGAAAAATCTGAGTCCAAAATAATAGAAAATGAAATAAAAATAGACTCTATTTCTCAAAAAACTGATGCCCATGACAGAGAAATACAAAACTTTCAAGCAAAATTAACAGACCTGGAAGCAAGATCTCGAAGGAACAATATCATCATCAGAGGAATACCTGAAACTGTACTTCATAACAATCAAGCAAATAATAAATTCCCTCCTAGAGGAATCTGAAGAAATGCAGCAAATAACAATAGAGAGAGCCCACAGAGCCCTGAGGGAAATGCAAACATCACTGAAACCAAGACCTGTCTATATTAAAATATTAAACTATCAAGGTGTAAATAAAATCATACTGGCAGCAAAGAAAAAAGGCACACTCACCTGGAATAATAATAAAATCTCCTTTGCTCAAGACCTCCCAATACAAATAAGACAAGCAAGACAACTACTATCTCCATACTGCAGGTTCCTAATAGAAAAAAAAATCAAATTCCAGATGAAATATCCACATCAGTTAATCTTTTACATCAAAGAGGTTAAATACATGGTTGATAACCCCAAAGAGGCAAAAGAGACATTCCTGGCTGTTTTCAAGCAAATTCCACCTTCAGAAGTGAAATAAATCCACAAAAAAAAAAGATAAAGGTCCCTTGGATGAAAAAACAACCCCATGCATGAGCACTCTAGCTGGATCCAACTCTGAAATCTTCCCCTTGCTGTCTAGGCCCTTGGGTCATTGATGTGAGCCATGAGGAACACAGGAAAGGGAAGTACAGCCTGGGTGGGAACCAAAAATGAACTGCTGTTTCTGATGCACGAATATAGGAAGGAAGTTCCCATCTCGGATATTGGCTTGCAAATTCAGTCCCCCTAGGCTTTTGATGGCTTCATTAAGAACAGTCAGACAAAATGGATTTCAGCAAGCTCCAAAGGATTTTACTGCCTGAAAAATGAAAATTGATCTGCACCAGCTAAAAGAAGAAAGCTGCACCACAGATGTCAACCAACCTGCAAGCAAAACCTTGAAGAAATAAGGAACTGTTGAACTGAACCATTCACTAAAACAGTACACCCAGTACTGTGTAGGTGAATGAAACTCCAGCCTTAAATAATAGGCAAGAAATAAACTGTCAGAATTATGCTAGCTCATAGATTAATATTGGGAAAAAAAGGAAAAAAATTGTTAAATGTTTTATGTAAATACTAGAAATGTGTTAAAAGATCCTGGAGAGAAGTAATCTCAGGAAATTAGTAAAATAACCTAACAATCCTGGGATAATGTAAATATAGCCTTAATATGTCAACTATAACAGAAGGACTGTTTGGCTAAGCTGTTTTTTTTTTGTCTCTCTATACTTCCTACTTCTGTTAAATAGGTGCAAAGTATATATTTTATAATCCACACAGATTGATGTGGAAAAACATCACTATAGGCACCAAAGAAGGCCGAAACCTGAATAAGTAAAGGGGAGGAAAAAGAAGTCAAATGAGAGAAAAATGTAAAAATGACAAGATTGATTGTTTAACAATATTACTATGGTACACATATTGCTATAATTTACTGAGGAATGTATATTAGTATGCTGTTTTAAAAATACTATTAGAAACAATTAGTCAAGACAAAAACAATACATGCTGTACCTTAAATGCAATACCATCATTGTATAAATAATATGTTGGAAGAGGCTAGGGATATTAAGTAGCAGTGTTTGTTGAGGGAACTAGTTTGTTCAGCTTTGTCCACATTGTTTATAGTAACACAGGGGGGACACTATGGAGTAAATCTATATCTAAAAAGAAAACACATTCCAAGATTAGACGTAAAGGTAAACCATATAATGAACCTTCATCCCCCCCCCTGATTATTCCTGGTCCAGGGATATAGTGGTAAGGCACAGTGTAGGGACGGGGATAAATAGATTTTTTCCTAAACCATCACACAGTAACACATACAAAGCTAACAAAACAAAACTAATATACATGGCATATCTAAGGAATACACCTAATAAATAAATGTGGGAAATAGAATCATGGAATGTTAAAGGGCTCAAAAACAAGAAGAAAAGAAAACTATTCTTACACCTTACATTAAAAACCACAGCCAACCTCATACTAATACAAGAAATGCACTTGATTGCAGATCAATGGGCAGAAATTAGCAGAAAGAAATGGATAAGTCAAATCATAGCTTCAGAGGGGAAACAAACAGTGCTGGGGCTGCCATAATAATTAAAAACAATTTAAGGAAAAAATACTTAAAACCAAAGCTGACAAGGAGGGAAGATGGTGCTATGTAACATTTAATAGTCCTACAATACCAAAACCTATAATGGTACTTAATGTTTACGCACCCTGTAATAACCAACAACACTTTTTATGTCATTATACCCAACCTTAAACCAATTTAAAGATCACTACCTAGTGATTGGAGGTGACTGGAATACATATCAAAACCCAGAAAAGGATAAATCTAATCTGACCAAATCACATAATAAACAAGCCACATTAGCCCTTAATGAACTCAAACAAGATTTCAAACTATATGACCCTTTTAAACATGGGAACAGTGCAGATAAAACAGGAAATTCACATTCTATTTGCAATGCCACAAAATGTGGTCAAGGATAGACTTCTTCTTAATCTCTGACATATTCATTAACATGGACCCAACAATAACTATACATACCAGGTTCTTTTCAGATCACTCCAAAATCACACTGAACATTAACTGGGACAAAAGATATATTTAGAGAATAGGGGTCATAATTGGTCATTAAACCCTAATTTACTTTCCAAAATGGATGTAATAAAAGAAACAGAAGCAATACTAAAAATAGCTCTTACAAATATCACTAACTCCCAAGTACCAACTGACATAGAATGGGCTGCAAACAAAGCACAAATCAGAGGATTGTTTATCAAAAAAGCAGCATACTATAAAAAATACAACTGAAAGAGGAGCATATACTGAAAGGGAAAATAGAGCATCTTGAAAAAGAACTAATAAATAACCCTAAGAACCAAACAGAAGCAGAACTTTTAAAACTGCAAAGGGATCTATATATGTTAGAAACCAGGAACCTATCTTTCTATGAAGCCAGAATGTTAGCCACTTACGCAGAAGAAGCTCAAATACCATCTAGAGCTCTGGCCAGAATTATCTGCCAACACAAAAATGCCTCCAATATACCAGAAATAAACTACAGAGACAAAAACTACACAAAAATGAAGACATTATTAAAATATTTGAACAAATATACTCTCAAATATATGGAGCACAAATACTACAAACGAACATAGAACTCTTTTTCTTCAAAAACTGAAATTCCCTAAACTCAATTTAGACCAACAAAAAAAACTAACTGAGCCGATATCCATCAGTGAAATTATTACAACAATCAAACACTTAAAAGTGCATAAGGCTCCGGGTCCGGATGAACTCACATCAGAATTTTACGAAGCATTTTCCCCCTTGATAGCCAAACTACTATACTATACACTGAATTACATAATAAACTATAAAATAAATGATATCCACTTTAATGCCTCTA
This sequence comes from Protopterus annectens, assembly GCF_019279795.1. Taxonomy (NCBI): domain Eukaryota; kingdom Metazoa; phylum Chordata; order Ceratodontiformes; family Protopteridae; genus Protopterus; species Protopterus annectens. The sequence goes on from NC_056748.1 coordinate 1,079,870,032, forward strand.
AAACTATATTTATATTAAAAGAACACACAGACCCCAAAAACCCCGACAGCTACAGACCCATCTCCCTCTTAAATATAGATACTAAAATATTTACCTCTATACTTGCAAACAGAATGAAAAATCTGATAGAAAAAGTCCTCTCCCCAGAACAATCTGGTTTTACACCACATAGACAGACTAGTGACAATACATTAACATTAGCTGCACTAATATCCTATGCTAACCGATACAATATCAACATCTACACAATGGTAGTGGATGCCCACAAGGCATTTGATAGGGTTAATCTAGAATTCTTACTCCAAACACTACCCTACTTTAATATACCCAATAACTTCATTCAGATCATCCAAACTCTCTATAGCAACCCATACACATCTCTGTATATAAATAAAACTTGGTTAAATAGGATCCTAATAAAAAATGGAACAAGACAAGGATGCCCACTATCACCCTTCCTGTTTAACCTATACCTAGAACCACTCTTTCTATACATTAAACAAAATACATATCACAATCCTCCATCAATACACAACTTCAAAATATACCTCACTGCATTTGCAGATAATCTGAACATATACTGCACTACACCAAATTCAGATATAAACAAAATAATAGCTGCAATTGAACATTTCTCAACTATGTCTAACTACAAACTAAACCTTAATAAAACTAATATTTTCCCCCAAAAACACCCAAACTCATCTCACTAATACCATTGTTAAACACAATAAAAATTAAAGAAGAAACTAAATACCTGGGAATCACCTTTTTCCAGAGTAACAAAGACTTCTACCAACACAATGTAAACCTTAAATGGCAAAATATAATGCAAGACTGCAAAAGATGGAACAACCTAAAACTACCATTCTTGGCCAAAGTATCAATAATCAAAATTTTACCTAGATTAATGTATATATTCATGACATCACAGACAACAATACATAATAAATTCTTCAAACAAATTCATACCTTCCTAGCAAAATTTATATGGGAACCCAAAAAACCCAGAATCTCCTATCCAAAATTAACACTCCCCAAAAGCAAAGGAGGACTAAATCGACCAGATTTTAAAATGTACTACTCGATCATTAACACTAACAGAATATTGAGAATAGCTGAACATAACCCGTCAATGGAAAATTGGTCTCCTCTCTGGGTGACAATATATTACAGATATATTAAAGCTCTAGGTTTCAATCCCAAAGCACTTCCATTCCTGAAGCAGAAATAAATACAAACTTATAACATTATAGAGCCCTTAAAACATTCTATCAACCTAGTGCAAAAACTCTTTCAATTCTTGAACCTTAGACATGCCATGACAATACTGCAACCCCTTCATAAAAACCCAAATTTAAAAATAAACAATAAGATGCTGGACTTAGTCCCTTTTCCCAGACTAAAAGATAAAACAATCCAAGATATCTATCCCTACCTTAACTGTTCAATACAAGATATGAGGACCAGCTTAAACCTCCCTAAATCACACATAATAATCCTAAGACAAATCAAAGAACTGTGTTCCAGTTATCTCCAAAATATTACTATGACCAATAGTGACATAGAAACTTGTAGCAGGCTTTGGAAAACTATTATCACAACAAAGAAAACTATTACCAATTCATATAAAATGATAAATGAATTCAAATACCAGAAGGACCTCCTCTTCTCTAACTACTGGAGAAAAATTAAACCATCCATAGATGATCAGCAAATAAGCCAGGCAATCAATCTAACACTGAAGATTCTACCCCTCAAAAAGTTAGCATACACTCAGCTCATGATCAATAATAATGCTTATTTTACACCTGCAATCCTACACAAATTTAACACATCAAAATCACCTTTCTGCCCACGCTGTAAGGACCAAATAGCTGACTTAATCCATGTATCTTGGAGCTGTAAATGTGTCTATAAACTCTGGAACTCTCTCAAGGTACAATTACAAAAAACGGGTTATCAAACATCAACATTAACTTGGGAATTCACTCTCTTACACATTCTCCCACCCAACATCCCAAGAAAACAAGCAAATGCACTTTTAACAATTTTCCTACTAATGAACTGTATATAGCTTTTAAATGGCTAGATACGATAAATATCTCTTGGGAGAGTTTTAAACAAGTAGCTATACAACACCTTTTAGCTCATAAAATAGTAATAGATAAAAAACAAAAACATGAAATCCAGAGACTTTAACATCATATTAGCATAATTCATTACACAGCAACTTAGAAATACACTATAATGGAACCAAAGAACACATACAAGTTCAGATATTAAATAATAACTTGGATATTACGAATGTATATACTGTCTATATAACTGTGGAATTAACAATGAAAGCATTTATGTACATAGTGTAAATAGATATGTTGTATGACCTATATCCTGTGGTATTTGACATCAATGTATAACATATGTATATGTGTGTATGTATGTATGTATGTATATATATATATATATATATATATATATATATATATATATATATATATATGTATGTATGTATATGTATATATATATATATATATATATAAATATATGCACACGGTCATGTTGTAAGATGGTTTTTATTTGTGACATTTATTAATGTAAAAATAAAAATAAAAATTATTGAAAAAAAAAAAAAAAAAAAAAAAGAGTATCTTCCGTGACCACTGTACACAAGCTACAGGAATTCAATATCCACACCACTACAAGCCAATTAATATGTGATGTGGCTATCTCACCACTATCAACCAATTAATATGTGATGTGGCTATCCCACCACTGCCAAACAATTAATATGTGATGCCTCTGCACTGGCCCAGTAATCAAGGAGCCTTAATCGTCACCACTAGCACCAGCGAGGGACGTCCACATTGGGAGGATGACAAGTACACACACAGTAAATTACAACTCCCCTTAAGAGCACACAGAGATCACAGTCAGTTGGGGGCTAGTTTCTCCCTCTTTCTCAAGCTCCCCAATAAGACTCCCCACTGGCACAACTATATGGTTAAGATCTTAGCCAAGTGGTTAAGCCAAAACCTTTCTGTAAAACAAGGGCTTCGTGTTCCTGCCCAAATAGCTGACACACACCCACTCCAGGGGAAAACTGGCAAATGTTTACGAGCTATGCCCCCTTCTGCCCAGATTGTAAGGTAGTTATCACTGCCACTAACCACCCTTGCTTATCAGCTACTATAAGGCCCTTACCAAAGGGTGACTAATCTGACTGTGTGATGTTACTATTATCCAAATGGTAAGTGTGACCAAGACTTGCAAGACTATTTAAGAGTGGCCTGTAGAGTGTCATTAAATACATATGCAAGTACTTTAAGAGCTTAAATATCTCTAAAGAAACCAGCCACAATTAAAAGGTTTAAATATATATAATAATAAATAATAAAAGTATAAGGCAATACTCAATACCTCAACACAGTGACATATTTACTGGTTGGAAAGGCAACAAGCAAGAGCATGATTTATTTTTCAGTCCAGAGTCACAGGAATATTTTAAAACAACATTGCAGGACAGTCTCAAATAAATACAGAAAACATCTAAACTAATCTTTACTATATTCCTATCTATCTCTAAAAGAAATACTATACCTAAATCTTACTTACAGAGCAAGGCAGATACAGATGAGAAGTGCTGAATAGATGTTTTCAGGTCCAAAGACAAGATCCAAAATGCCCAGACTTTCTCTGAGACATAGTTCTTAAATTGATATCAAAACATTACTGCTGGGTGAGCTGGATGACATCACTATTTGTCACCTAACTCCAGTTCCCAAGCTAAACAAATACCAACAGAATTTAACACTTCTCTGTGAAAACTACTTATCTCTTAGAAGTTTGCCTAGAGCTGGAAGTCGTAAAACAATTAACACTTTTACATTTGAAACCTAGTAATTATTTCTGTTTCTAGACAATAGGAAAACCTCTAGCTTTAGACATTATGTCTGCTTGCTGCACTGAAACTAACTTTTTTATAGCACATTGTAAAACACTTTTAACTTATTTTCCTTGCAGTTTAACTTTCTATGTTCCAACGTCTGCTGTTAATATAGTTTATATATATTTCTGTTCTTTTCCAGTAGGGTACACTGTGGTTACATTCTTGAAGCTCAGTATATAGCATACAGTTCAACACACACTTCTGCACCAGTAGTTTAATATCCACATAACATGTAGTTCTCTTACATTTGTAAGACAAGCCTATGGGTCATATTAATATTCACAAATGACATATGATTACTGACAACAATCCAGATAGCTGGGCTGGCAGTTTCATATTTCTATATAAATTGTATTAATATTTTCAAGTGACATATATTTATTTACAAAATTCCAGCTAGCTGGGCTGGCAGCATTTTGGTTTGTCATAAGTATATCTGTTGTACATATTCCCATATCAGTCACTAAAGCTGTATTATGCCACAGTCTCAAAGCTGTCACTCCACGAGTCCCACAAGCATAAAATCTATAGCTCTGTGCCATATGTCCACAGTTTCCTGCAGGTTCAGAGACAGAAGCAGACAGCAGTGACTGGACAATTTCATCCCTGCTGGAAATGACATTCTGATACAGGCAGTCGGGATAATGGGCAGTGCCTGTTGGGGAGAGGTGGTGCTTACCAGCCTTGAATGACAGGCAGTTGATCATGACATAAATGCTGTAAGAGGTATAACTGTACATTACAGCAGTATCATTAGTGTGTTACCATCATGCTACTCTGTGCCACAGCAAAGGCACATTCCATAACAATTTAGAAGTCAGCCACAAGGGAGCAGCAGTTAAGAGGGACAGCAGAATGTATGGTGCTTATTCAAGGGGACAGTGGTACTGGAACAATCCTGGAGAAGGAGACACTAGAAGCAGGATGGACATAGCCCCATATATTTCAGATTAGTACCATGAACATTAGGGTTCTGTACTGCAATGTTGAGCATACAGAACACAGACAGATGCCAACATATGTTACCAAGGTTGTGCTTTAGAAACATTAATATCCAGCAACATTAGGATGGGAGCAGAGGCAGACGTGTTTTCTGTTGTGAAGTCAATGCTCAGAGCACTGTTATGGTAAAACCTGTAGAGGCTAGGAAAGGATGATGTGAAGTCAATGCTCAGAGCACTGCCATGGTAAAACCTGTAGAGGCTAGGAAAGGATGATGTGAAGTCAATGCTCAGAACATTGTTATGGTAAAACCTGTAGAGGCTAGGAAAGGATGATGTGAAGTCAATGCTCAGAGCACTGTTATGGTAAAACCTGTAGAGGCTTGGAAAGGATGATGTGAATGCAATGCTCAGAGCACTGTTATGGTAAAGCCTGTAGAGGCTAGGAAAGGATGATGTGAAGTCAATGCTCAGAGCACTGTTATGGTAAAACCTGTAGAGGCTAGGAAAGGATGATGTGAAGTCAATGCTCAGAGCATTGTTATGGTAAAATCTGTAGAGGCTAGGAAAGGATGATGTGAAGTCAGTGCTCACATACTGTTATGGTAAAACTTGTAGAGGCTAGGAAAGGATGATGTGAAGCCAATGCTCAGTGCACAGTTATGGTAAAACCTGTAGAGGCTAGGAAAGGATGATGTGAAGTCAATGCTCAGAGCATTGTTATGGTAAAACCTGTAGAGGCTAGGAAAGGATGATGTGATGTCAATGCTCAGAGCACTGTTATGGTAAAACCTGTAGAGGCTAGGAAAGGATGATGTGAAGTCAATGCTCATAGCACTGTTATAGTAAAACCTGTAGAGGCTAGGAAAGGATAATGTGAAGTCAATGCTCAGAGCATCGTTATGGTAAAACCTGTAGAGGCTAGGAAAGGATGATGTGAAGTCAATGCTCAGAGCACTGTTATGGTAAAACCTGTAGAGGCTAAGAAAGGATGATGTGAAGTCAATGCTCGCGGACTGTTATGGTAAAAACCTGTAGAGGCTAGGAAAAGAAGGATGATGTGAAGTCAATGCTCAGAGCACTGTTATGGAAAAACCTGTAGAGGCTAGGAAAGGATGATGTGAAGTCAATGCTCAGAGCACTGTTATGGTAAAACCTGCACAGGCTAGGAAAGGATGATGTGAAGTCAATGCTCAGAGCACTGTTATGGTAAAACCTGTAGAGGCTAGGAAAGGATGATGTGAAGTCAATATTTAGAGCATTGTTATGGTAAAACCTCTAGAGGCTAGGAAAGGATGATGTGAAGTCATTGCTCAGAGCATTGTTATGGTAAAACCTGTAGAGGCTAGGAAAGGATGATGTGAAGTCAATGCCCAGAGCACTGTTATGTACAACCTGTAGAGGCTAGGAAAGGATGATGTTCATAGGTTCACAGGTTCATAGGATGATACTAGGCTATCTGCCCTAGGGCATTTACAAGCCTAGCCAGAGTGTGTTTGGCTTTCGCCACCCTTCTTAGATTAGTTGACTGTGCCTCTGTATATTAGGCCACAGAAGATAGCCCATTTAAGGTTAGTTTACCATGCCTCTGTCTAGCAGTGACACAGAAGAGATCCCAGGGGTAAATTTATGATCTCCCATCCAAACGACAAGATTCTTCTTGAAGAGGGTCATTGAGGGGCTCTGTCTGACATGGATTGGGATTTTGTTCCAGAGTGAGGGGAGCCTCTGGGATATGAATCTGTCCCTCCAGCATGTTCTATTTATTTCTGTGCTGAGGTTTAACTCACTGGAGCATGTAGTTCTGATGGATTTGGATTTCTTGAGGTGGAGCATGTCCATTAATTCTGGGTTGGACATGGCTTTATACGTCAGGCACAGATCGCCTCTGAGTAGGCGGTAAGCAACTGAGTAGAGCTGGAGTTTCTTTAGCCTAACTGCGTAGGGCATCTGTTTGAGTCCCTTGATCCTCTTGGTGAGGTACTTTTGGGGTCTTTCTAGTTGTAGCAGGTGTCAGGTAAGGTACATCCCAAATGGGGCATTGTATTCAATTATGGGCCTGATGAGTAGAGGGGCACAATGACCTGTCTTGACCTAGATGTGAACCCCTTCGTGATAAGGTGGGCTATATAGAATGTCTTTCTAACCACTTTGGCAATGTGATCGTCAAAGGAGAGACTGCAATCTACTTGGGTCCCCAAATCCCTAATTACTTCTTCCGTACTTAATGGATTACCACCTATGTGGTAATCTGTGGGCACTTTGTTTTTCCCAAAGCGGATGACTATGCACTTTTTGGCATTTAGCTTTAGGCCATGGCTCTGGCACCAGTTATCCATCTCTGTGAGACCTTTTTGGAGGATGCTTGTGTCAGCCAGCAAGTCTATTATGGCCCCCAGTTTGCAGTCATCTGCAAACCTTGTCAGCCATAGTCCTCCTGTGTTAGCCTGTACTTCAGAGAAATATATACCAAACAAGAGAGGTCCCAGGACTGAGCCTTGTGGGATGCCACTTGTAACTGGTTTAGAGTCTGACATGGCACCTGCAATTCTGACCATGTGGGTTCTATCCCTAAGCCAGTTTGCAACCCATCTTGTGAGACAAGGATTGTTATTTAAGCTGGTGAGCTTATTTATGATGCCCGAGTGGGGTACTGTGTCGAAGGCTTTTGCAAGGTCAAGGTAGGATGTGTGGACTACCTTCCCTTCGTCTATGACCTTGGTGACTGTTTCAAAGAAATTGACCAGGTTCAAGAGGCAAGATCTACCCTTAACAAAGCCGAATTGGGTAGGATCCAGTGTTTGGAGGTTCCCAATGTCTTTGTTTATGCGTTCCATGATGATACGCTCCATAGCTTTGCAGACCAGGCTAGTTAGGCTTATAGGGCGATAGTTTCTGGGGTCCGTTGTGGCACCACCTATATGGAGTGGGACCACTGTTGCTGTACGCCATTCTTTGGGTACATATCCTGTTGTAAGGCTGAGACTGAACAGTGATTTTAAGTGAGGGTTCAGTTCTTCTTGGAGCTCATGTAAAACGCAGCCCGGGACACCGTCCGGTCCCACTGATGTTGTGTTTTTTGCTTTGGAGAGGGCCGCTCTCACCTATGCATCTGTGATGTCAGGGAGGCTACACTCTGTTGGGATAGTCATTTGCTCATTTGGGGTTTGCACTGAACCTGTCTGCCAGGATGTTGGCAATGTCTGTGGGTTCAGTGTATTTTTTGTCATTTTGCACTAACTCAGAGCATATCTGGGAGTTTCCACCCAGGTTTCTGACATAACTAAAGAAAGCCTTGTGATTATCTTTAGCTTCTTGTCCAATTTTTCTTTCGAAGCTAGCCTTAGATGATTTTATGAGGGATCGTAGTTTCTTGCTAGTACTGATCAGAGTTGCCTTCCCTTTCAGGGATTTTGCTCTATAATGTAGTAGCTTCCTCCTTCTGTTGTACAGCTTATTTATGGCTGAGGTCCACCAGACAGGTCTCCTGCCTTTGGAGGAGTGTGTCTTGGTTTTATTTGGGATAGCACGATCCATGCATTCCTGTAGGTATCCATAGAATGCGTTTGTAAAGGATTCTGCGGTTTGGGACGTATTTTCCACTGGCCCTTGGGCTTTGAAGGATTCCACCTCGGTTTTGAGAAGTGGGAAGTTTGCTATTGAGAAGTTTTTGACCGTGGTTTCCTTTGCTGGGGGTGGGGACGGGATATGGATGTCCAAAGTGATTAATTTATGGTCAGATCTTACCAATGAGGGGTATACCTCTGGTATGGAACATAGAGTCCCCATGTTGGTGATGATCAGTTCCAATATGTTTTCCCCTCTTGTGGGAGTGGTGACCAGTTGTTCCATAGCATTTGAGTTTATAAATTCTAGGAACCGTTGGGCTAGGGTGTTGGGGCTTGAGTAGTGCTCCCAGTCTATGTTTGGGTAGTTAATGTCACACAATATAATGGTGTTTGGAGAGACCTTCATATTCTGCAATGCCTTCAGGAAAGCAGAGTGGGGTTCCTGAGTTTGGGAGGGTGGTCTGTAGCAGGCTACAAACTGGAAGGCAGTTTTGCCCACTGTTAGTTGCACATGGATGGTCTCAGATGCTTCGTGCAGTGCCACTAGCCTGGAGGTATGGGTATCTTTGATGAATATGGACACTCCCCCTCCTCTTGTGATTTGGTCTGAGTTTTGGGGCCGAAAAGCACGGTATGAGGTATAGCTTGGTAGTGCTGGGGTGCTCTCGGGAGCCTTGAACCAGGTTTCTGTTACTGCACAGATATCGATATTCTCCATACTGAGGAGAGCCTCGAGTGTGTGCATCTTGAGGTTTAGACTTCTGGCGTTGAGCAGCATTACCCTTAGTTTCTTTTTCCTTGTGTTGTCTAAGGAGGTGGGTTTGTCTTTTGAGCCTTGCTAAAAAAAAGGCACTATGGGGGAGGCAAGAGTCTTGGCCAATATTCGAAAACCCAGGGGTGACAAGTGCAAGCTGTCCCTAGCGAAGCAACGTGGCTTGTCAAGCATGTCATCCCAGGCTGACAGACACTGGATCCCCTTTGAGTGACACCAATACTTTAGCCAATTGTTGAAATTGATCATTTTGTCTTTATACTGTGGTAGTATTCTTGGTGAGGGTAAGATGCTACTCAAGGTCAGGATCATACCGGTCTGGGCCACATGATCAGAGAGCTCCTCTATGTCTCTTTTCATGTAATCCAGGGAGGTACGTCTCAGGTCATTCACACCAGCATGGACAATGACGGAGTCATATTTGTAATTGCTTTGGAGTGACCTGAGTGCTTGTGTTATGTGGCGGATCCTGGCACCCGACAGGCAGCTTACACAGTGACCTTCTCCTTGTTCAGCCTGATGAGAGGGACATCAGTGTGTCTGACAATAGAGTCACCTATTACAAGTGTATTAGGTGTGTTGTTTAGCCTTAAGGGCTGTGACTGTATGGCACACTGACTTTGTGAACTATGTGATACGTGGGTATTGTTGTCAGGTAGCAGTTGCTTGGATGTCTGCTTTGGAGGTCTATGTTGCTTGGGCAGATTTTTATTTAGAGTATGTCGCGATAGGTCTATGTGAGACTGGATTTGTGGTGTGTGTGATTACCTTCTCCTCCAGACTGACCATGTCAGTACTATGTTGAGAGAGCTCAGCCTCCAGTTTGGCTATATAGTTGCATCTCTCACATATATTTGAGCTTGTTGGGAAGAGGAGAGGGTGGTCTGTGTACATAAGGCAGTTGTAACAGTGCCTCAAGATTCCCATATTCACCAGCTGGACTGGAGAGTAAACCTGAAACTGACTTTTGGACATGCCAGAATAGTATAAGGAATTACTGTTTGACTTGATCAAAAAGGACCAATAGGGAGCCAAGTACTTAAAGGGAGTATAAGAGGGTGTAGTGCTTTAGTTTATTAGTGCTTACTTATAAGACACTTATCCTAGCTACTGCTGGGTTTTAGAAGGAAAATAGAGTGCTTACTTTGAGATTTGGAACAGTTCTAAGGGAAAAAGTGAAGAGCAGACTTTGTGGAGCTGGGAACAGTCCAAACCTGACTAAGCGGCGCTGCCCGATGCTGAGCTATGCGCAAAAACGGGTTTTAAGAGAGGGGGATCAAGGAGTTTGGAACTGACTCAAAATGGCCAATAAAACTACAGTTTCTAGGCAGTAACCACTCATACAGGGGCAGGCAGGCTGTTCAGTGTTTACCACTGCCACTGATGAACACAGAGACTTCCCTTTAACCCAAGCAAGCACTGTCCTCCAAGAAACTTACAAACAGTTCAGAACAGCAAATCAGTAACTGAACTTTTTTTTTAAATTTCAGAAAGTGGGAAAAAAGCAAGATTTTTTTTTTTTTGTTTTGTTTAAAGATGGCAAAGATACACAAGTAGCAACAAGTTAGAACAGTGCAATAAATGACCCCACACTTGAGTGCTAAGCCAGAGACAAGTAAAATGCAAGTTTTAAGAAAAGAAAATGATTTTAAATTAAGTGCAACACAGGAAATGCAGTAAACAGGCTCTAGATGTGTTCTAAATACAGTTCCTAATACAGATATCACATTTAGCAAGCTGGAAAATGCCAAAATGTAGGCAGCAATGCAGAAATCTTAACAAATAATCTGAAGAAAAATACTTAAAATCTCAAAAGTGGCTCCTTTCTTCTCTCAGCGTTTTCTCCTCTTGGTGGGTGCTTCACCAACAGCCAACAAATCTGAAAAGATGCCAAAACCACGAGGCAATTGGGTCTTAAGAGAGGGGGATCAAGAAGTTTGGAATACATGCAAAATGGCCAATAAAACTACAGTTTCTAGGCAGTAACCACTCCCACAGGGGCAGGCAGGCTGTTCAGTGTTTACCACTGCCACTGGTGAACACAGAGACTTCCCTTTAGCCCAAGCAAGCAATGGCCTCCAAGAAACTTACAAACAGTTCAGAACAGCAAATCTGTAACTGAACTTTTTTTTAATTTCAGAAAGTGGGAAAAAAAGCAAGATATTTTTGTTTTTTTTTTTGTTTTGTTTAAAGATGGCAGAGATACACAAGTAGCAACAAGTTAGAACAGTGCAATAAATGACCCCACACTTGAGTGCTAGGCCAGAGACAGGTAAAATGCAAGTTTTAAGAAAAAAACGATTTTAAAATAAGTGCAACACAGGAAATGCAGTAAAAAGGCTCTAGATGTGTTCTAAATACAGTTCCTAATACAGATATCAAGTTTAGCAAGCTGGAAAATGCCAAAAAGTAGGCAGCAATGCAGAAATATTAACAAATAATCTGAAGAAAAATACTTAAAATCTCAAAAGTGGCTCCTTTCTTCTCTCAGCATTTTCTCCTCTTGGTGGGTACTTCACCAACAGCCAACAAGTCTGAAAAGTCAACGAAATGTGAAGTCAATGCCCAGAGCACTGTTATGGTAAAACCTGTAGAGGCTAGGAAAGGATGATGTGAAGTCAATGCTCAAAGCACTATTATGGTAAAACCTGTAGAGGCTAGGAAAGGATGATGTGAAGTCAATGCTCAGAGCATTGTTATGGTAAAACCTGTAGAGGCTAGGAAAGGATGATGTGAAGTCAATGCTCAGAGCATTGTTATGGTAAAACCTGTAGAGGCTAGGAAAGGATGATGTGAAGTCAATGCTCAGAGCATTGTTATGGTAAAACCTGTAGAGGCTAGGATAGGATGATAGGATGAAGCTGGCACTCCTGAACTGACCAACAATAACAATGAGGTAGACTGTAGATACCTGAGTTATAGTTAGATAACATAACAGCACTGGCTGTCTCCATCCTAGGTGGACATCCACTCTCACTACAGAGTGAAGGTTTGGCCTTAAACAGTAAAGGATGTGAGGCTGTACAGGTTGGATGCTCACTGCCTCTAGTGTTGGAGGTGTCCCACATGGCTCTAAGCACCAGTCATACTCTGACTGTGGTTGCATTGGCAAGTAGGAGTACTGCATCTGTGCAGCCTCACAAGTAGATGTTCTGCATCTGTGCAGCCTCACAAGTAGGTGTACTGCATCTGTGTAGCCTCACAAGTAGTTGTACTGCATCTGTGCAGCCTCACAAGTAGGTGTTCTGCATCTGTGCAGCCTCACAAGTAGGTGTTCTGCATCTGTGCAGCCTCACAAGTAGGTGTCCTGCATCTGTGCAGCCTCACAAGTAGGTGTACTGCATCTGTGCAGCCTCACAAGTAGGTGTACTGCATCTGCACAGCCTCACAAGTAGGTGTACTGCATCTGTGCAGCCTCAGAGGGGAACCTGATAACAACTGATATCACTTCTGGCCCCTAACATGCCTGCCACACACATAATCAATCAGCAGATGTATCAGACTATCATCCAGGCACAGTCTTCTGTAACTCAGGCCAGCATGGAACTGACTGCTGTGTTGGGTGGGCTTTGTGAAGCTCTCTTACATTCTGCCAGTAGCTCTGTTAGACAGAGATTCCATTAACACAGTACTGACTGGTCTTATGAGGCCTACAGTGGCACACACTGTTTCCATCACCATCTCTGTGCTGTGGTACACACTGTTTCCATCACCATCTCCATGCTGTGGCACACATTGTTTCCATCACCATCTCCGTGCCGTGGTACACACTGTTAACATCACCATCTCCGTGCTGTGGCACACACTGTTTCCATCACCATCTCCGTGCTGTGGCACACACTGTTTCCATCACCATATCTGTGCCATGTTACACACTGTTTCCATCACCATCTCTGTGCTGTGGCACACACTGTTTCCATCACCATCTCCATGCCATGGTACACACTGTTTCCATCACCATCTCCATGCTGTGGCACACATTGTTTCCATCACCATCTCCGTGCCGTGGTACACACTGTTAACATCACCATCTCCGTGCTGTGGCACACACTGTTTCCATCACCATCTCCGTGCCATGGTACACACTGTTTCCATCACCATATCTGTGCCATGTTACACACTGTTTCCATCACCATCTCTGTGCTGTAGCACACACTATTTCCATCACCATCTCCATGCCATGGTACACACTGTTTCCATCACCATCTCTGTGCCGTGGCACACACTGTTTCCATCACCATCTCTGTGCCGTGGCGCACACTGTTTCCATCACCATCTCTGTGCAGAAGATTGCCAGTTCCACCATCACTGGCCCTACTGGCATTGTTGTCTGAGGCTGAAGTAAGGTATCTATTTAGGATGGTACTGCATGGTGTCTATCATAGGGTATATAATACTCACCTACATCTAGAGGTGTATGACAGTATACAACCCTTCACTGTAAATGTTAACAAACCTGCTCTTCACTGGCAGGACAGCTTGCTAATGGAGTTCATCCAAGTCATGGTTATGCAGTCACACACAACCCCTGTGGGCTTTCCGCATGTCAGAAACATGCTCTATTATATTGCAGGTTTGTATGTGTGTACAGTGTTATACTACAGTTTGGACGCACTACACAAGTTCTGCACAGGCATAAAAATCCAGGGCACTGTCAGTTAGCAAAGATCACCTGCAACACAGTATCAACTTGTGTGTGGGGGATTTATAAATATGGATATACTATAAATTATATTTATTAATATAAATTCTGTCTACATTAAACTTAGCCACAGTGCATGTCAACTAAATGGTCTTGTACAACATCATCATAACATAAATTGTTATTAAGTTGATAAGAGGTTCTCCGGTTCAATTCTCGGCTGGGGTGCCTTCTGTGCAGGGTCTCCATGTCCTCCCTGCTTTCATGTGGATTTACTCCAGGCACTCCAGTTTCCTCCCACATTCCAAAGACATGCAGTAGGTGGACTGGAGACTCTAATTGGCCCTAAATGTGAGTGCGTGAGGAGCAGTCTCCTAGGAGGGTTGGGCCTTGGGCTAGCAACCTGAGCCAGTAAAACCCAAACCTGCTATAGAAACAACAAGCGCTGAAAGGTGCTCATTGCCTGATGTACCACATGGTGCATAAACAGGAAAGAAAGATATAACTGACATGTGCGTCATATATGTGGAATCATGCAACTGCCAGTGTGCTGTGCAGATTCATTGGTTACAATTGCATGTGGATCGCGCACTACCTTGGATTTCACAGAATGGTAGCACTTCCTGTTCATAACCCTTTGTCAGTATGAGCTGATGGGACCTTTATTGCAACATGTGTGCAATCTATGGCACCAGAACATCACTGAGAGTGGGCAATACTGTGGAAGACATACAAGTTTTTAGCATTCTCCTGTGCTGTGTTAGGAAACAATATCTGGTCATACACACGTAGGAGAATTGTTATAAAGATCTTGGGGTTTCTAGAGGTGGCAAGAAATACTCAACAAATCCTCTGTTGGTCTCTGAAAGGTCTTTGTACCTAGCTAGAATAAAAATCGCTACAAAAACCTTGGTCTCTACAAGCATAAGAAGGCCATGCATTTCTACAGATTCTGTGCATAAGTGGCACATCCAAACACACAAACCTCTCACGAAGAGCGATGCACGGCCAACCAAACTATGCAAGTAACACAACGGCCAGCAATTCTTGATCCAAAACCACTTTAATAGCAGATTAACAAAGGATATATAATATATATCCTGCTCCAAACAGTTTGTTCCCTTCTTCAGTGGAGCTAAGATTTGTAAAAAAGCCAACATCTGATTTCCTTTTAATAGTGTCAGTACACATTATGGACCAATCAAAATTCAATAATTTTTTCAAACATATTTTCTTAATATAAAGTAGACCCAACAACCATATTATAAATATACCTTAGGGCTAACACATTGCCCTATATGTTATATAAACTAATGTATATATATAAAAATATATAAAAATAAATGAAATAAAAATAAAAATAAAAATAAAAATAATAAATGATAATAAAAAATAAAGTACACAGAAATATTTGCACATTGTCAACCTCAAATCTAGATATATAAAGCAATGATTTGGATATAATAATATACTTAATAAACATATATCTTTCAATATTAGATAAATAATCTATGTTATATAAGATATATAATCATAATAATGCATAAATATATATCACAGGAAATATATTATAGGTGATCATTAATACCTGGCGGGAATAATGCACCCAAATGTATGATCCAGTATTTTTCTTTTTCTCACGGCAAAATTTAAGTTTACTATTATTGACAGGGTGGTTGGTGATAGGAGTCACCAGCAAGGCTGGGATAACATTTTGACAGAAAAAGAAAAATACTGGATCATACATTTGGGTGCATTATTCCCGCCAGGTATTAATGATCACCTATAATATATTTCCTGTGATATATATTTATGCATTATTATGATTATATATCTTATATAACATAGATTATTTATCTAATATTGAAAGATATATGTTTATTAAGTATATTATTATATCCAAATCATTGCTTTATATCTAGATTTGAGGTTGACAATGTGCAAATATTTCTGTGTACATTATTTATATTATCATTTATTATTTTTATTTTTATTTTTATTTTTATTTCATTTATTTTTATATTTTTATATATATACATTAGTTTATATACTAACATATAGGGCAATGTGTTAGCCCTAAGGTATATTTATAATATGGTTGTTGGGTCTACTTTATATTAAGAAAATATGTTTGAAAAAATTATTGAATTTTGATTGGTCCATAATGTGTACTGACACTATTAAAAGGAAATCAGATGTTGGCTTTTTTACAAATCTTAGCTCCACTGAAGAAGGGAACGAACGTTTGGAGCAGGATATATATTATATATCCTTTGTTAATCTGCTATTAAAGTGGTTTTGGATCAAGAATTGCTGGCCGTTGTGTTACTTGCATAGTTTGGTTGGCCGTGCATCGCTCTTCGTGAGAGGTTTGTGTGTTTGGTTGTTGCTTATTACCTCTCTGGGAGCCATCTTGTTCCAGTCGAAGGTGGGAGAGGACTCACCACTTAGAGTATGCTTTTTACGGACTCTAAAAGCCAACATATGTCTGGTGTTTCTCTGTTTATGTATGGTCAGTACTTTATTAACTAGTGTTCCTGTTTGGATTACCGATTGGAATATACGTGTTCGGAACTTCGTTTTGGATAAATAATATGGTCCTGTTGGAAGCAAGTTTTGGCTTGTCTTGTGGGTCCAGTAAGCCATGACACTGCGTAGAATCTGCAATATAGATGGAATTTCTGTTTATGTTTAATACTATTTTACTTCTGTCTGGTGGTCTTTGGAACATTATATCAAGGAACATTCAATATCCGGATATTCAGGTACTGTTTATCTAATAATAGGCCGTTAGCGTTTTTGGGAACTATTGCGGCCTTCTTTTTCAGAGTCGGAGGGTCGACGTCAGGAATATGCCGAATGGAGCACAGTGACATTATAGATGTAGAATGGACATTTTTATGACTTTCTATTTGTGGAAACCTATGTATGACAACGTATTGTGTTTCAAATATATGTTTGGTAAAAACGGAAGTATGAGGGGCATTATGGATTCTTAATAACGATCTGTATATTGCACTCATATTTGCTAAATTATTAAGTTGTGCACAAATGTAAAGTGATTACTATTGTTCATTGTACTTAAGCATTCATGTGTATTGAATGTAGATGATTTACCGTTTGGTATCAAACAACTTTTTATTGTTTATCATTTAGATACTAACCTATGTCAGCAAATATGTATGTGACGTTATTTTGGTCATTATACTTTGATTAGATTACCTGGGGTTACATTTGTTAATCTGTGTAGGTTAACTTATGGTTGTATTATCCATACTGAGTGCAAATGTTTAGATACATCTTTTGGTACTCTATTGAGTGCTAGGTAGCACAATAAGTGTGCGTTTGGGTATACATGTTGTTTGGAATCTATATAATGGCAGGTTGGCCTAAGGGATATGTGAAACGACTATATTAGTTATATGTTCACTTACTATGTGTTCATCTATAATGTGATTTGTCCCCAGTATTTAGGCTTACGAAATACCCAAATTGTAAATATGTTGGGACCATTTGGGTTATTTAAACTTAACATTTAGGTTTTTATACCAAATGTAAATGTTTGGGTCTCTATACTGGGTACATGTGTTTCGACATATCCTATGGTATTCAACGGAGTGTAAGGTAGCGTGATGAGTGTGTTTTTCCGTCATTCACGTTGCCGGAAATTCATATATATGGTGGTTAGCCATAGGGATATATGAAATAATTACATTAGTTTATATATTTTCCTACATTGTGACTTGCATCCAGATATCTAGATTTTTGATATCTAAAATTGTGCTGACATATGGTTATATTATGTTGGGATCATATTTTACACATAATTATTGCAATTTGTTATAGATAATGTATTTGTCTATTTTCTAAAGGACTATTATGTTATGTGTTAGAGTAAGGTTGTGAATTAAAAGGTATGTTAGAACCTAGGGTATAATTATGTCTACACAATGATAAGTCTACATTTGGGGTTACTCATGTGCTCTGTTTAAATACTGACTGGCCTGAGGCTCTAGGAATTGTGGATATTGGATGGGACTGATTATTATCACATGCTAGAGAGGGATAGATTATGCTAGTTTTTTGGTATAGTCTAGAGGCCTTTATAGGTATATGCTAGTATACTAATAATACCAATATTTGTTATTTTTGATGTACAGTATAGGGTGATTTCACCATTACATACTGTGTCACATTAATATATTGGTATATTGTTGGATTGAATCATATCTAAAATTAGAATATAGATTGTGTGTTCTACTAGTTGTTTATACTTAGTATCTTTTACATTATCTAAATTTGAGCATGTTGTGTTCATATAGACTACCTGACAGGAGTTGATATTTGAGTTTATGTTAAAATAGTTTCATTTATTAGTCAATTGGTCATTGTGATATGAGACTGTATTTTCAGATGGAAATTTATCTTTCAATATTTTTGTATTATATACATTTTGCAGGGTAGAGATTGTTTATCTTACTACTGCCAAGACTATGTTATTTAAAAAAACATAATTGGACTAGATTAGTTATGTATTTTTGAACTGATTCTATTTTGTAGTTTGAACCATCATTCATCCATTGACCATTTTTAGGTCCTTATAAGATTTTCTATCTATCTGGATTTATGTAATTTGGTCAATATTGGTTAGCTTAACTTAGTGTAGCTTGTGTTCCCCTGAGCTGCTGGTATTTGTATATGTTATAGATTCCATTGTTATTGGATACTATATTGTTGGGCCTTGTTTAGGCATAAGTTATCTGGGTCCTCTTTCTTAGTTTTGGCACCACTGCCTCCCTCTTTTGCTGAGATAGTCATTATGAATTTGGATAGTATATTGCAGGGTATGTGTGCTGATAGAGAAGATATCCAGGTCTTTGGACTGGAATCGATCTCAAGCAACAGTTTTAGTACTCAACAGACCACTCCTTCTAGTGATGGATGCCAATTTGCATTTTGTAATTTGGAAAAAGCCCTTAAGGGGTTGAGAGCAAATATATGGCATCTACGCCTATTTAAGGCTTATATGCACAAAAAATTAGTGCCACGTGGACTTAGAATTAAGTTGAAGCCCATGGTCAGCAGATCTGAAGAGAGGCTGACCAATGAGTGGTTTGAGGCAGTTCAAGAAGGATCAATGAAGTTTGTACAAATATTGACAGATTATTATGAAAGGACAATAGATTTGAATATTGTTGAGGTTAAAGAACTAAGTAGTATTTGCAAACAATTTGAATCTAATACCAACTATGGTATGTTGGTTGCTAATTTATCAAAAGAATTGACCCAGTATGACAAATTGACGAAAGAGAGGAAAGTTAAAAAATTTCACAGGGACGTTAATGATTATGCTAGGGGACGTCCCTTTGAGCTTCAGAAATCAGTGAGATTTAAGGAGATGTCTATGGGTAGGAGTGGTGCCAGGGCTAAGAAACGACCCAGACCTATTCTGAAAAATAGAGAACAGACATATGCTAGCACCTCAGGTGATGAGTCCTCTCCCACTGATAGTGAGGTGGTTACTTCTGACCTCTCACCTTACAAAAAAAGAAGCAATATACCTACCCCTTTTGGGGTAAGAAGACAAGACGCGGGGGGAGGAAACACCGTAATAGGTTCAGATCTGGAATCAATGGATGGAATAGTTCAGGCTCTTTTGAAATAGATACAACTACCACATTTCAAAATGTGCTTAATCTGTCCAAAGTGGAACTAACATTGGAACAAGAAAAAATATTGAATAAAGGTTTAGGGTTTGTACCCGGATTCTTTTGTGATCAATATCAAACTGTAAAAGATATTTTGGAATTTTGCCGTCGTTTAAACCTTAAGATATTTTTTTCAGATCAGACAGCTCAAAGATCTACTGAATTTAGATTTCTCAAATCTACTTTCCAACCTCCTGCTAATATGCATGTTACAGCCTTTCAACAGGCAGTACTTAGGGATTTACATTTTCCACCATATGGCTTTAATATTTTGTCAGACAATATTCAGCATACTGAAAGACAGGCACTTGAGGAACTAAAAAATAATAATGACATAGTTATTGTCAGGGCAGATAAAGGTGGGGCAGTAGTGATTTTGGATATAGATTATTATATACAGGAAGGATTAAGACAATTATCAGATCAAATATGTTACAAGAAAATGGACATTGATCCTACGACCAACTTTAAACAGGAAATTGATGAGTTCCTGAGTAGTGCAGTTGAAAATGGTATTTTGTCCAACACCATTGTTAGACATTTGACTGTTAATGATCCTAATAAACAGATACTATATCTATTGCCTAAAATCCATAAATCCCTGACTTCCCCACCAGGCCGTCCAATTGTGTCTGGCCATGGTTCTTTGACGGAACCACTTTCAGTTTTTTTGACTGAATATCTAAAACCTTTGTTATCTCAGGTAAGAGCCAGAATTAAAGACACTACACAGTTCTTACAAATTATAGAAGAGATGGAACTTGAACCAGACTGGCTACTCTGTACTTTGGACGTACGATCTTTATATACAAGTATTCCACATTGGGCGGGTCTTCAAGCATTACAATATTGGCTTGAGAAATCAAACCTATATAGGCCTGGATTTAATACACTTTTGATTTGTATGTGTGAGCATGTTTTGAATAAAAATGTATTCTTCTTTCAAGGTGACTGCTATTGGCAGTTACAAGGTACTGCTATGGGTGCATCTTTTGCACCCATATATGCAGACCTATTTATGGCGTATTTAGAAGAATACTTAATTTATGACACATCTCACAATATTTACATTGTGGAAATAGATATCTGGCGCAGATATCTTGATGATTGTTGGATGGTGTGGCGGGCGGATGCGGAATATCTTAAAGAATTTGTGGATTACCTTAATAGTAACCCCTGGGGCATTGAATTTACTATTAATAGTAGCAGGTCCAATATTGAATTCTTGGATGTCAGTGTATACAGGAAGCCTGATAATACACTAGGTACAAAAATGTATAGGAAATATCCTCAATATAACACACTGTTACATGCCTCGAGTATGCATCCCCGCCACACTGTCCGGAACATCCCAAAATCTCAATTCTGTCGCATTAAAAGAATTAATTCTAGCTATGAAGACTATGAGATAGCCAGCTTGGATCTTACCAATAGATTCCATGATAGAGGGTATTCTATGTTCGATATCAAATCTGCTAAATATATGTCAGACAAAAAAAGTAGGGACCAACTCATACAATATCAAAATTATGATCAAGATAAAAAAGGAGATGAAGTTATGAGATTGGTCACTACCTATGGTAGAAATAATCAGGTTATTAGAGGTGTGATAGAGAGAAATTGGAATATCTTAATGGCTAATGATATTCTTAGACAATGTCTGGGAACATGTTGTCAATATTCTTATAGAAAGGGCAAAACTTTAGCTTCTATGTTCTCACATTTTAAACATCATAGCAGTGGAGGGGCAAGGTATAAACAGCTCACCATTATGGGCAAAGAACTGATTGGCACTTATCCTTGTGGACATTGTATGTCTTGTTTGGATATTAATAAAACTAAATCTTTTAGTAGTGCCAATACCAGTAAAGTTTATGATCTTAAATTTTTTGGCAATTGCTCGATGAGTTGGGTGATATATCTTGCCACGTGTCAATGCTCTGCATTCTATGTTGGAAAAACTTCCAGGCCACTTAGAATAAGAATTGGGGAACATAGAAGTAATATTAAAAACAAAATATCTACTAATGCCCTTTATTTACATACTATGAAACATCTCA
This sequence comes from Protopterus annectens, assembly GCF_019279795.1. Classification (NCBI taxonomy): domain Eukaryota; kingdom Metazoa; phylum Chordata; order Ceratodontiformes; family Protopteridae; genus Protopterus; species Protopterus annectens. The sequence continues at coordinate 1,079,891,673 of NC_056748.1, forward strand.
CGGCAAAATTTAAGTTTACTATTATTGACAGGGTGGTTGGTGATAGGAGTCACCAGCAAGGCTGGGATAACATTTTGACAGAAAAAGAAAAATACTGGATCATACATTTGGGTGCATTATTCCCGCCAGGTATTAATGATCACCTATAATATATTTCCTGTGATATATATTTATGCATTATTATGATTATATATCTTATATAACATAGATTATTTATCTAATATTGAAAGATATATGTTTATTAAGTATATTATTATATCCAAATCATTGCTTTATATATCTAGATTTGAGGTTGACAATGTGCAAATATTTCTGTGTACTTTATTTTTTATTATCATTTATTATTTTTTATTTTTTATTTTTATTTTTATTTCATTTATTTTTATATATTTTTTTATATATATACATTAGTTTATATACTAACATATAGGGCAATGTGTTAGCCCTAAGGTATATTTATAATATGGTTGTTGGGTCTACTTTATATTAAGAAAATATGTTTGAAAAAATTATTGAATTTTGATTGGTCCATAATGTGTACTGACACTATTAAAAGGAAATCAGATGTTGGCTTTTTTACAAATCTTAGCTCCACTGAAGAAGGGGAACCGAAACCGGTTTGGAGCAGGATATATATTATATATCCTTTGTTAATCTGCTATTAAAGTGGTTTTGGATCAAGAATTGCTGGCCGTTGTGTTACTTGCATAAGTGGCACATATCAGCCAAGCCTTATACAATATTTCAATCTACTCAGAAGTTATCACTAATCTCCTGATCACTGAAGCTGGTGGATGTCAACCTCTAACACCACCATTTAATTTAGTCCCAGATGCCTCATCAGTATCATAGTTAGCTCATATGGTACCCTGTGCAGATCCTCAGACTAACACCTCCTCAATGAAACTCAAAGAAAAAAAAAGCTTTTCTCCACTCCTGTAACTGTAATAAGTAGCCTGCTATAAGTTTAGAAACACAAATTAACCTCCCATTAAACAGTGGAGCTGAATTACAAACACAATATCGCCATTCATTTACACGTGTAACTAATGCTATCCCACACCAAAGGTACCTGCTGATTGTGTCCTAAACAACTTGTCAGGTGACGACCTCTTGTTTGTACATCCTAGTTCCTCCTCTGTGGCAGGTCTTGCCTATCAATGGGAAGCAGCAGTAGAAATCACTAGCATATACTTCTACACGACTGACTTAACTAACCTTCACATTCTCACTGTTTACAACTCCAATATTTTCAGTTACGTTTACCCTTTGACAGTAAAGTACAGACAGGCTCACAATTGTCCCTGTATGTGACTAAGACTAATGATGATGTTCCCCCCTTACATACATTTGTCTGTATCTGTCATCTTACTTACCTGGTTTAATTTGCATGTTATTATTCAATCGTCTGCATATACCTTTTACAGTGCATTTGAATTCCCTGCATTGCAGAGAACACACAGCTTTGAACTGCTGACAGCTCATGATTCCCCAAGCAATGGCCTGCTATGTACCATGAAAATTGTCTATGAATCTTGGTCATTTTCTTAGTATTTTTTATACATCATAAATAAATCGGTCTGTTTCACATAGTACTGATGGGATGCTGTTTGAATATAACATTGGTTGCAAAAAAAGGAGTCTGTTCTAAAATAGACCTCACATGTTCTTAATTGTTTTGCCAGAAAAATACAAGTCATTTTTTAATGTGTCATTTACAAAAATGTATTTATCCAAAGGATACACCTGAAGCTGTTTGTGTCCACAGGAATACAGTTTGGTGGTAGCTCACGATTAATGGATACCTAAAATAAAACATACGTTAGTGTTCTATTCTTGGAAGTCTTATCACAGATTTCACACATTGCACTACCTGTGTACTATTTCTTGGACACTCTACATCATGTATGGTGACAGTGACTATTACTGTCAGTAATGTTTTAACTTTATAGAATTGTCTAGACGTGTAGTAATATATTGCAATATCTTGTAACATAGTTTGCACTTTCACCTTATTTTTCTATGTAATTTGTATTGGATTGGATTATACTGTATTTGTATTGTACTGTATATGCAGCTTTTCTCCCCGGGGCTCTGCTGAAAAACGGGTTCTGTAGACCCAGTCAGACCACCCCACAAATGTCAAACAAACAAAAAATAAATCTTTTATAACTTAGAGGAAAAAAAACGAAAGTAAGAATGTATGCAAGTGCTTTCCTTTTATGATACTCCAGTTATAATAATGACATTTTCGAAAGAAGCTTGTTAAATCTTACAGTGTCAACACTAGCTCCTGAAATCATGCTAATACTAGCAAATCTCAACTCTTCCACCAAACACAAACTAGAAGGCACCTACAACAAAATTAATAAAAGTGCCTGCAGCCTCCCAAACAGCTCCTATCACAATGCTCAACACCCTCAACGGGTCTGAACATCCTCAGCACATTACCTCTCCCAGATACTCATAGCACACAAAATACCGCACCATCCACTTAAAACACCGTCCTTGTAAAATCTCATCCAATGTCATGTACCAAATACAATGCTAAGATCCTCAGAACTTAAACTAACAGTTGCTAGTAAATCAAATAATTATTACAGGGCCTTACTATTCTCTAAATCTATCTCCAAGCCACAGAACAAACTTCCAAACCACAGCAGGCTTTTAAACAACCTTCAACAAATCAGATCTGCCTTAAACTATCACCTGGCGACTAATAACCTATGCAACTGTACCACAGCTACAGTTTGAAGTATGTAATCCTAGCTCTGTCTGCTACAGATAGTATACAAATGTATTACAATTTGTTCTTTCATTTTACTCACAGTATCTTGAAAACATGTACTTTAAATAATGTTTGTTGACTATTATTATGTTGAACTGTGAGGGAGGCACAGCGGTGCTTCAGATAGCGTTATCACCTCACAACATGAGGTTCCCTGGTTCGATTCTCAGCTGGGATGCCTTTTGTGCAAAGTCTGCATGTCCTCCCTATATTCATGTGGGGTTTCTCCAGGTACCCCAGTTTCCTGCCACATTCCAAAGACATGCATTAGGTAAATTGGTCACTCTAAATTGGCCATAGGTGTGTGTGTGTGTGTGTGTGTGTGTGTGTGTGTGTGTGTGTGTGTGTGGTGTGGAAGAACTACAGCACCAGGGATGGCCACCCAGTGGTATAAACCTTGGCTCTAGATGATTATCACTACTGAAGTGACACCCAGACCCCATGTGCAAAAATGGAAAAAAGTAGTTGTGGATGGATGGATGGATGGATGGATGGATGGATTCTGTTGAATAGTTAAAAATGTATTTATATCCTTGTTTTTGAGATTTTCTCCCCAGGCCTCTCCTGAAAATGGGCATTTCAGTTCCAAGAAAGATTTTCCCAGAATATAAAAAAGCATATAAATAAAATAAATATTACTGCATTGAATGTATGCCTACTGGGAATGACACTGCTGTACTGACAAAGTATTTTGTGCACTATAATGCCAGTAACAAATTTATAAATATGCTTTATCCATGAAATGTACTGGCAAATGCAAACTTCAACAAAATCAGGAGTATGCCATTTAAAAGATCTTCACAGAAGACACAAGTTATGATCATATTTAATACCAGCCATAATAAATGTTGTTACAGGGCATCTCAGATACAAAAAATAAATAAATAAATACAGCCAAGAGACAAGACTGCAGCTGAATATTAATGGGTATGGAACCACACTATCAAGCTGACCAGCGTACAACTTGTTGTTGTACAGCACATGACTAGGCTTAGAATACATGCAGAACTCTGTGGGTATCTTTATGAATCTTTTCATTTCATCCTTTCTGTGTTATAACTTCTGATGAGTCTTCTCCAGCATAATGTCCTTCTATGACAGTGACGAAATATGTGAGCAGAACCTTCAGACAGAGACAAGGTTAAGCAGTTTGCAATGCAGAATTACACAGCAGGACTTGTGAGCCATATAAAGAAAAAGCCAAAGACAATAAGCATTACTATTATTAGTTTCAGCAGTTTAAATATATATGTAGACTGGCACTAAAATGTAAAAAAAACTTCTTGGCTTGACATATTAGTTATCACATTCATAAAATGCTCAAAAATTCGAAAATGGATTATTTGTGCAAATTCCTTCATTAGCAAGTCAAGACCCAGTGGTCACAAATGCGTCTCTTCTGAGATAGCCTATAAGTACTACATTTTTTTAATTAACTTGCTCAGAATTGCAAAATATGCAATTTAATTCAGACAAAAACAATTTCAAAACTGTAAAAAGAATATTAGCCTTTCACAGCATTAATCTTTTCTAGTTTACAGTCACAATTCATGCTGTAGGCCTGAAGAGAAAACACTAAAAATAGTAAAAAGTTCAAACTTGCATTGCCGGTGCTAACAAGGCAGTAATAAGACTGGTTTCAGAGTTGCAGATGCAGCACAAAAATTCTAGGGCGGCCACGGTGGTGCAGCGGTTAGCGTTGCTGCCTCACAGCAAGAAGTTCTCCGGTTCGATTCTTGGCTGGGGTGCCTTCTGTGCTGAGTCTGCATGTCCTCCCTGTGGTCGCGTGGGTTTCCTCCGGATGCTCCGGTTTCCTCCCACATCTCAAAGACATGCAGTAAGTGGATTGGACACTCTAAATTGGCCCTAAATGTGCGTGTGTGTGTGTGCCTTCTGTGGAAGGTTGGGAGCCGGGCTGGCAACTCGACACTGGAAAACTCCACTGCCAATCATGAGCGGATAGGTGATCCGCTGTGGCGACTCCTAACTGGGAAAAAGCTAAAAGAAGAAGAAGAAGATGCAGCACAAAAGTTCTACCAGCTTTAGTTTCAAACACACCATAATTCAGAGATGGTCATCCACTTAATGGCATTCTTTGATCAACAACTCTCAAAAAGGCATTTGTGTCTTCCAGTAGAATGACACTGTTTGATAATACAGAGACTTAGGGACACAGCTGAACAGTGCTCTCACCTTCGATGACCACATCGCCACAACAGTCAGCAAATCCTTCTATGTGGCACACCTCATCACTAAGGGCTTTTCATCCAGAACAAAGGAGGTCATTGTCCCACTGTACTCATCCCTCATTAGACCCATTACAGAATACAACACCCCGTTTGGTATGTACCTCTCAAGACATCTGCAACAACTGGAAAGGCCGCAGAAATACCTCACTAAAATAATCACAGGCCTAAAGCAGATGCCCTATGCTGACCATCTAAAAAAACCCTCCAGCTATACTCTGTCGCATATCGTCTACTCAGAGGTGATCTCTGTTAACATACTAGACCATGTCAAACCCAGAGCTGTTGGACATGCTACACTTAAAGAAATCCCAATCCCTTAGAGCCACACGCTCCAGGGATCTAAACTTTGTCATCACAATGAACAAAACATGCTGGAGGAATAGGTTCCAGACCCAGAGACTCCCCAGACTCTGGAATACACTGCCCATACATGTCAAGCAGAGCGCCTCTTTCACCCTCTTCAAAAGGAACCTTGACGATTGGGTGGGAGAAAAGAAATTCACCCCAGGGATCATGTCAGTCGCCCTGCTAGACAGGGGTCCTGGGAAGTAAATATTGTGAGGAGAAATAGCCAGGGAATTGTTATGGCTAGGCTTGTATAGGCCCTAGGGCCGATAGCCTAGTACCAACCTATGAACCTATGAACAGTAACATCAATCAAGTACTGAAATGTCTTCTGCCTTGCTCACAAAAAGAAGTTATGTTCTTACCATATTGTTCCATCTGTGTCATTGGTCTTCATATTCATTCATTACTGATAGGTGTCGGTTCAGTCCTTGGGACCGAGTCGGCCATTATAACAAGATCGAGCCAGCCAAAAAACTCTTGAGCTAAGCTTTTACCCATAGTGCCCCTTCTCCATATTACCACATATTGAGTTTGCCTGTAAGGAAAGGACAGGTTACAGAGAGAAAAGCGGAGGCTTTTTATGGGCAACTTCCTTATCATAGGATAGGACCATAGCCAAACCTTCGAGTCTTTCGGAGGGGGATGGTTGGTTGGTTGTAATGAATGAATAAAGATCGACAACACAGATGGGACATTATGGTAAGAACATAACTTCCTTACCTGATGTTGTTAATCTTCATTCATTCATTACTGATGGGCCAGAGTCCCTAGCTATCTTGTTTCTTGGGAGACCCTATGGAAGAATATTGCTGAGTACCACTGAACCAAAGGAGGCTCTCCCCTGGAGACCATATCCTATTTGTAATGCATGATGAAGGTATGAGGAGAGTCCCATGTTGCTGCTGCACAAATGTCATCCATGGAAGCTCTTGCCTGGAAAGCAACAGATGTTGCAACTGATCTCGTGGAATGTGCTTTGATCTTAGAAGGTATAGAAACCTTGTTAAGTTGATAAAGGAAATGCAATCTCTCAACCATTTAGATAAGGTAACTTTGGACATTGATTTGCCCAATCTTGGGCCTGAGTATGATATAAATAATTGGTCAGACTTTCAAATGGATTTAGATCTGTCGAGGTAAAAATGAAGTTGTCTGTGCACATCAAGGAAATTAATATTCTCCTTTATTAGAGAAATTTGGAAAGAAGACTGGTAGATCAATTGTTTAATAGTCAAATCAGAAATAACCTAAGGTAAAAAGTAGGGATTAGTCCGCAGTGATACACTGTCCTTATGGAGGACCATGTGGGGATGTTTTATACATAAGGCTTGTAACTCAGAAATACGTCTAGCTGAAGTAATGGCCACCAAGAATAAGGTTTTCCAGGATATAAATTTTAAGTCACAACTGTCAGCAGATAGAAAGGGAGGATGAGTCAGTGCTTGTAGAATCAGTATCAAATTCCATGGCTCAATTGGTTATTTGAAGGGGGGGTTGATATGTAAAACTCCCTTCAAAAAGGTTTTACAGAGACGGTGAAAGATTAAGGACAAGCCTTTAAAACTATTGTGGAAGTTGGATATTACTGCCAGGAGTACTGGAATGGAAGAAGCTGCAGCTCCAGAATGAAGGAGATTAGATAGATAATCTAAAGCCATCAATAATGGTGCTGAGAAGGGATTTATTCCTTTTTTGGGAGACCAAATAATGAATCTCTTCCATTTGCTGAGAAAAAGTTTTCTGGTGGATGGTTTATGGGAAGCCAGAAGAATGTGATGGAGAGAGGAGGACAGGTTATTCTGCCTGGCAATCACCAGAAGTGGAGAAACCAAGCTGTCAGCTTGAGGTTCGATAAATCTGGATATGTAAATTCTTGTGGATGTAATAGTAGTGCCAGAGTTGGATCCAGAATCCGAGGTTGCTGTAGTAGGTGAGGACAAAGGAAGGGGAACCAAATGTGTCGTGCCCAGTATGGTGCAACACGGATTACTCTGATTTTCAACCGATGAGCCTTCATCAAGAATTGGGGGATCAGTAGGAGTGGAGGATAAGCATAAAGAAGTCCCATGGGCCAATCATGTACAAGAGCATCCTTCTGGGGGAATTAGGGAAAAGTAGCTGCTGCATTTGTGATTTGTGGGGGATGCGAACAGATCACAGCAAGGCTGGCCCCAGCAACTGAATATATTCTTCACCATGACAGGATTGAGGGACCACTCATGAGGCAGGAGAATGCATCTGTTCAACTGGTCTGCAATTACGTTGGAATCCTCTGGAATGTGCATTGCTATCAGAAAGTGGTTGGAAGCTATCGCCCATTGCCAAATTCTCATGGCCTCTCAACACAACGGGTAGGACTTGGTTCCACCTTGTTTGTTGATGTACCAGACTACTGACATGTTGTCAGACTGGATGGCAATTGTTCCTGAAGGAAGAACAGATTGAAATGCTTGCAATGATAGAAGCATAGCCCTCAGTTCTAGAAGACTGATACGCAGATTGGTCTCTATGGATGACCAAGTGCCTTGGACAGTCTTTCACTGGTAGTGTCCCCCCCCAACTGATCAGGGAGGCGTCTGTGGTCACTATGGCTTTGGGCTGAGAAAGGGAGAAAGGTTGACTCCATGGGCTCTCATCTGGCTTCATCTATCAACATAAGTCTTGTTTGCACTGATTTGTTATCCTGGTCTGAAATGTCACAGGGAGATTCACAGGGGACCATTTTGTTAGCAAAAGCCACTGAAGAAGCCTCATGTGCAGTCTTGCCAGAGGGACCATTGCTATAGATGCTGCCATGGACCCTAGTAGTTGAAGGATTGCCTGAGCTGGCACTTTGTCTTGACTGAGTATCACTCAGAGCTGCGATCTGAGTCTCTGTATCCTGTGGAGAGGGAAGCAGACTAGGCAAGATTGGGTATTGAATTCTGCCCCTGTGAACTCCAGTCTTTGAGAGGGGGATTGGTTTGCATTTGTCCTTGTTTACTGTTATCCCTACTCCAGTCTTTGAGAGGGTATTAGTTTGCATTTGTCCTTGTTTACTGTTATCCCGACTCCCGTCTTTGAGAGGGGATTAGTTTGCATTTGTCCTTGTTTACTGTTATCCCGACTCCCGTCTTTGAGAGGGGATTAGTTTGCATTTGTTCTTGTTTACTGTTATCCCTACTCCAGTCTTTGAGAGGGGATTAGTTTGCATTTGTCCTTGTTTACTGTTATCCCTACTCCAGTCTTTGAGAGGGGATTCGTTTGCATTTGTCCTTGTTTACTGTTATCCCTACTCCCGTCTTTGAGAGGGGATTAGTTTGCATTTGTCCTTGTTTACTGTTATCCCTACTCCAGTCTTTGAGAGGGGATTCGTTTGCATTTGTCCTTGTTTACTGTTATCCCTAGGTGTTTCAAGAGATGAAGGGTGTAATGGATCGCAGACTAGTAGATGCTTGATTGGGGTGGTGAGGAGCCACTCGTTTAGATATGGAAACACCCGGAATCCTTGCAGTCTCAAGTGAGCTGTTACCACTGCCACACATTTGGTGAACACTCTGGGGCCTGAGGAGAGACCAAAGGGCAGTGCGCAGAATCTGTAGTGGTTGGCTCCCAGCTAGAAGTGGAGAAATCCTTTGGAGCGCTTGTCCATTTTTATGTGGTAATATGCATCCTGAAGATCTACAGAGCACATACAATTGTCTTTGCCCAGGGAAGGGAATGTGATAACCTCTGGTAATTATTGTCTGCACCAAGAGTCTGAGGTTATTTTTGCCAGGCAAAGTGGTGCTGAGAAAAATGACCCTCGACTGCTTCCGGAGGCAAGCAATCGGGTCGTTCTTTAGGACTACTGATAGGGCTGTCCACAGAAAGAATCTCTGGACCCCTTGGTTAAGCAGAGCCCCTCTGCCTCTGAAGGGGCATCTTCCAGCTGAGCTCCCCCCCTCTACCCCAGGGGGAAAACTCGCCACATGCGTCATGGAAAGGACCTTCAGATTTATTGTGCCACATCTTTCTAATCCTATGATTCCTGGAATAGGATCATTGAGATGTGGAAAAATGTACGCCTACAGCAAACAAGATCTTACCATCCTTTTCACACCTGGCTAAAGTGTCTTTTACCTTTGGGTCAAAAACAGAGGAGGCCTCAAGAGGGGCATTTAGGAAGGAGACTTAAAAGGATCCACAAAGTCACATAGGTGCATCCAGGTGTGATGTCTTGCAACAATGCCTGCACCTGCTGCTCTAGCCGCCCCTTCAGTATTGTGGGAAATCAACCTCATGGACAAATTAGATATGGACTCCAGGGTCACAAGCTGTGAGGCAACTTTGTCCTGTACCTCATCAGAGACTGCGCCTGCCAGGGTTTCTGAGAGTTCTAAATTAGGTCTCTCTGAAGCAGAGTAAAGTGTGCCAGATAATTCAGGGACTGGATGGCAAGGGTCACTGAAGAATACACCTGCTTCCAAAGTCTGTCTATCACCCAAACTTCCTTTTTGGGGGATGGATAGTAGTGCTCTCCTTGGCGAGCTGGTTTTTAGTGCCCGCCACCACAACATAGCATCTACCGGAAGGCCCTTGGACCAGTGTGGGTTGTTCTCTGGAGGTGAAAGAATTTTTTTTTGGCCTCTAGGGGATATGTTCAGTGGTATCAGGACTCTTCCACACATGCTGCATGATGAGCTGGACGAGGTCATCTGCAGGTGGGATCACCAAAGAGGTAGAGGGCTGGGCCTGGAAAGCCTGCAAGAATATGGACTCCTCAGAGGAAGGGGTGGTGGACTTCCAATCACCCCACTGTTTCAGGATTTCTAAGATGTCAGCAAAGTAGACATCATCAGGTGGTAACTGTAGTCCGTATCTTTGGTCAGAGATTCTTCTAGAGAATCCATGTGCTTCCTCTTGCACAATCACTTGTGAGGAACCTCCTTGACGGGAGCATCCAAGGAGGATCCTGCAGAGGGGGAACCTTGTTGAAGGGTGTCTTGAAGTTCCCGAGCCCTGTGTCCATGAGTAGTGGGCTGCATCAGCTGTGGCTTAGAGGAAGGGAAAGGGTGGATCTCCGGCACTGGAGGGGCCAACTAATAGCTTGCAGAGGCCAGTCCCCTTTCCATCACCTGGAAAGCAATTTCACCGAAAGAGAGGTGGGAGCCCAGAACAAAGAAAAACAACCTTGGGACCAGGGTCACACCCCACTCTGAAGAACCCGTTGCCAGGGAAGGAGCCATGGGAGGAGATGGCTCTGTCAAGGCAACCAAAACCGTGGCAGATGTGCGAAAAGGAGGATGGCCTGGCACTGGGAGAGTCGAAGGTCAAAGCAGGCATGTGCATCAGACAGCATCTGTAAACTTAAAGGGCAACTATGCCCTAAACATATTTCTTTCCACAGGGTGTGTGTCTACCTCCCTACAGAATGATACCCATTCTTCCAAATATTAAAAAAGGACCTAACAGTTTTGTGACTTGTGTGACATTTCTGTCGTACATAGCTTCCACAGTGCACAAAATACTAGGGGTGAAATAAATCTCATGATAATTTAGGGACTTGTTATCTTTAGGAATTTTATATCTCTTGCCCTTATAGCATTTCACCTATCACGACTGAAAGTTTCTTACCAAGGGAAACACAAACTTCAAGGTAACTGCAACCCTTTTTTGATATACACCCACTGGGATAATAAAACTATTAAGGCTCAAAATGCACAGCTCTTTTACGTACTGTCATTTATAGCTGCAGTACTGCCCCTCTCTTGGTTTCATAAGCATTTTGTAGCCTGGAGATGAGAAAACCTGATAACCAGTGATATCAGCTTCTCTACTTAGGTGAATCTTATCAGCCATGATATATGATACTCAAGCAGACGTACGGAAGGAAGCAGGAAAAAAAAAGTTATGTTCTTACCATAATGTTCCATGTGTGTTGTCTAGCTCGTCCTTTTTTCATACTGGTGGGTCAGATCTGTTCCATCGGATCCATCTCGTTCATTACGTAGGCCCGAGGTCCTCTGCAAAGCTCATGCTCATTTTTCCCTACCCATAATGCAACTCCCTTACCACCTCAGATCTTGTTTGTCCTCAAGCAGTGACAAGGAGAAATGTTTTAATAATATCCTGCATAATTCATAGTAAAAAACACATTTTTTATGAGGCTGTAGAGTCCTATAAGGATCCAATCAGAGCTACTCTGTCTACCAGGAGAGTAGAGAGGAGATATGGTGGGTGGGTTGTGTGAATAAAGGACGAGATGGACAACACACATGGAATGTTATGGTAAGAACATAACTTCTTTATGTGATGTTGTCAATCTCGTTTTAATTCTCACTGGTGGAACATTGTGCCTAGCTACCCGATTCTTGGGAGGCTCATGGGAGAATATTCCTAAGAACCACAGAACCAAAGGATGCTCTACTCCTAGAGGCCAAATCCAGTTTTTAATGAGTAATGAAGGTATGAGGTTTAGCCCATGTAGCTGCAGTACAGATGCTGTCCAATGGTAACCTGGCTTGAAAAGCTGCAGAAGTGGCTAGTGACCTGGTGGAATGAGCCTTGATAGGATTAGACATGGTTTTGTTGTTAGAATTGTATATGAAAGATATATATTGTGAAAGCCAATTTGATAAATTTACCTTAGAGACAGGTTGCAATTTTTTAACCTTCGAATAGGAAATAAAAAGTTGATCTGACTTTCTAATTTCTGATGTTCTGTGCAAATAGAAACATAACTGTCTGTGAACATCTAGAAGATACAAAGTGTACTCCCCATTGTTTTGAAAATTTGGAAAGAACACTGGCAAATCAATAGACTGATTCAGGTTACTCTCCAAAACTACTTTAGATAAAAAGGAAGGGTTAGTGTGTAAAGATACTCTGTCCTTATGTATGATTCTGTGACTCTGTGACTCTGAAACTCTCCTTGCTGAAGTAATAGCTACTAAAAGGAGCATTTTCCATGAGAGATATTTCAATTCACATGTAGCAGAAGGTTCAAATGTAGGGGAGACAATCTTTGATAACACAAAATTTAAGTCCTAAGGCAGAACAGGGTTTCTGTACAGAGGTGGAATTGAATGCTTTACAAAGTCTGTTTGATATTATAGCAGAACCATTATCTCCTATGTGAAAGTTTGAGATAGCTGCTAACTGAACCCTAATAATAGCTGCAGCAGTTCCCTCACTGAATAACTTGGTTAAGAATTCTAAGATAGAATCTTGGGGATGGGAGGATGGCATAATGGTTAAGGTGTTTACCTTACAAACCCAAGATGCAAGGTTTGATTCTCACATGGGGTAATTGTCTAGGCTTGAAATGGCCCACAGGGGCAGTTAGCCTAGTGCTAATCTGTGAACCTATGAATGTAAAGGTGCTGTGAATGGATCTAGCTGATTAAGACTGGACCAGGCCACAAAGTTTTGCCATTTGCTTTTGTACAATTTTTGAGTAGACTTTTTGGGGGAAGATAGCAAAATGTTTGGAACTGGAGAAGAAAGCAGAGGAAACCTGGCTATCACAGGAACTGGAGAAGCCAAGCTGTGAGTTTAAAAATGACTAGCTGTAGACTGGGATGAACCATTCCTGATGGATGAGTCAGTAGATCCGGAGCTGGGTCTAGGATCCATGGTCCCTCCCACATGTGAGGCCGAATAAAGGCGAAGCATATCTGTCAAGGGTAATTAGAATTATTGTGGTCTCCAGTGAGCTTGCTTTCTGTAGGACCTTGGGGATTAGAGGTATTGGTGGAAAAGAATAAAGAAGTCCTGGGGGCTAATTATGAACAACTGCATCCCTTGGTGACTCTCCCATTGGATGGTACTTGCTGCATATGACATTGACGGGTGACGCAGAGAGATCACAGGAAGGCTGGCCCCATTTCCAGAAGATCTCTTCCACAACTTTCTGACTGAGGGACCACTCATGGGGCCATAGAATGGCTCTGCTCAGTTTGTCTGCAATCACGTTGGATTACCCCGGAATGTGCATTGCTACGGCTCACGGCTTCTTGACATAGGGGGTAAGATCTGGTTCTGCCTTGTTTGTTTATATACGAGACTAAAGACATGCTGTCTGACTGAATTTCTATTAGAGGGAGGGAGTCCTGAAATGCTTGCAATGCCAAGAGCACCGCCCTCATCTCCAGAATACTTATGTGCAAATGAGCCTCATGTTGTTGCCAAGTGTTTTGGACTCTCTTTCCCAGATAATGCCCCCCAACCTATCTGGGACCTATACATTGTCACTGTAGCTTGGGGCTAAGGGAGAATAAAGGGGTGGTCGAGAGACACCGGGGAAGAGTTAAGCCACCACTGAAGGTTCCTTTTGCATGAGTCGGTTATTATATTCTTGTGTGACTTTGGAAGATCCAGAAAAGACCATTGTGATGAAAGTAACCACTGGAGGATTCTGATATAAAACCGAGCTAGTGGTATTAGAACAATTAAAGATGACATTTTGCTTAGAACTTGTAGAACTAGTTTGGCAGAGGCCCATTTCTTCCTGATCAGCATCCTTACATAATGTTGAGGATCATGTACCCTGTCTTGGGGAAGTTTGGCTGACATAATTGTTTATCTGCGCTCCTATGAATACCAAGGATTGGCATGGCTCTAGAGAAGATTTTTCATAATTTATGGTAATTCCAAGGGAGGAACAAAGTTGTAGGGTGTAGTCCCTGGTTTGCTGAAGGAGATGTCTGGTGGGAGTGATAATGAGCCAGTCATCCAAATATGGAAGCACATGGAATCTGAGCTGCCACTACTGCCATACACTTGTGAACACTCTGGGGGCTGTAGTGAGACCAAAGGGCAGAGCTTGGAAATGAAAGTGACTGGCTCCTAGCCAGAAGCATAACAACCTTCTGGGCAACCGGTTCATTAGAATATGGTAGTACGCATCCTGAAGGTCTATGCAGCATATCCAACTGTCTTTTTCTAGAAGTGGAGTGCAGTGTTACCATCCAGAACTTGGATTTCTGGACATATTTGTTCAGATTGCTGAGATCCAAAATGGGTCTCCATTCCCTTGTTTTCTTTGGAAATAAAAAGAACCTTGAATAAATTCTGGATCCTCTCTGGTCTGCGGGGACTTCTTGGATGACTCTCTTTATTAGCAACTTTTGAACTGCTAAGGTTGCATGTTCCTTTTGACTGGGTGGAATGTCTGGAACTGATCTGATTATAGTTACGCGACAGGAAAAGGGAGTGATATATCCTCTGGATATTATGTTCTGCACCCATTTGTTGGTTATCTTTTGCCAGGTCTCTTGGTAGAGACAATCATCCCCAGACTGCCACCAGAGGCGAGCAATCAGGCAGTCCTTCAGGACGGCTGAAAGGTCCCCTTAAAGAAAGACTGTCTGGAGCCCTGATTACGCAAACCTCCTCTGCTGCGAGGGCAGCATCTACCGTTGTTGTTTCCCCCTCTGCCCTTGTGACAACTTTCACTTTGTGTTGTCATGAAAAGACCTTTGGGATTTCCTGAGCCACGTTTTCCCACTACCTCTCTGACCGTTTGGAAAACGTCTGGTAAGTGTGGGAAAACGTACTCCAATGACAGACAAGGTCTTGCTTCCCTATTCACACCTGGGGAGCATTTCTTTCACTTTAAGTCCATAAAGAGAAGAGCCATCAAAAGGGGTATTAACAAAGGTAGACTTGAAGGGCTTTACCAAGTCGCAAAGGCACATCCAGGGATGTCTCCTAAGAGCAATACCTGAACCCGCAAGCCCTACTCAAGTCATCTGCTGAACAAGATATAAGCCTCATGGAAGCGTTTACAACCAAACTGAGGGTGGCAAGCTGAGCATTAACTATCTTCCACTGCATCAGCTACAGCTCCTTGGAGGGAGTCTGTGAGTTCCTTTAACAGGTCCCTCTGTAGTCTGGTGAAATGGGTATGGTAATTTAGAGACCGAAAAACAAAGGTGACGGAGGAAAACACAGACTTGCCATATCTATCTATAGTCCTAGAATCCTTATCAGGAGGATGGAAAGAGGAGCTGGTCTCAGACAGCTCCTTCTTGGTGGACGCTGCCATGACAACACCCTTAGTTACAAAAGCCTTATGACAACATCCTTAGTTACAAAAGCCTTATCTTTTAGAGAAGTAATGCATTTGTTTGCTCTTCTAGGAGTACGCTCCTCTATGGAATCTGTGATCTCCCATACCTTCAGAGAGAGTATGTCCATAAGCACGTTGGAAGGGGTGGGGTGCACCCAAGAGGTGGAAGGGCGAGAGCCGGAAGCCTTCAGGTAAACTGACTCTTCAGCAGAAGGGGATGTGGACTGCCAATCACCACTCTGTTTTTAAATTTTGAGGATGTCTCCAAAAGAGACATCTTCAGGAGATGACCATGGGGGTCCTTCGGCATCACTGAGGTCAGTGTCTGAAGTGATAGACTCCTCCGGGGAGTCAAGATGCTTCCTTTTGCACATCCTCTTTTGAGGGACCTCCTCAGTGGGATACTCTGGGGAGGTTTCAGAAGAGGGGGGAGTCCCTTGCTGGACATCCTGAGGCCTGGGATCTCTGCAATCCTGTGGAAGAGTTACGGGAGAGGACAAAGACAACTGACTGGCAGTGGGAGGAAGATCTAATTAAAGGTTGTGTCTTTGACTGGGATGGAGTCAAAACCCTCCTCATAACTTTGAAAGCAGACTGACCCTGCTCCGAAGACTCCCCCAGATCTGACAAGGAAATTGTTGGAGCCAAAGTATCAGCAGCACCAGGGACAGAAGTTCCAAAGCTGAGGTAGGAATCGAACTCACCTGCGCTGAAGCCCCCAGAGACAGAGTCGGATCCGGAGATCTGAACCTGGTCCGAGG